>NW_025999982.1:12561996-12681711 GCF_001458135.2 Marmota marmota marmota
AAAAAAAAAAAAAAAGGCGGGGCGCACTGAGCTTTCTTTGCCTCGGGTACTTACAATCCACTGCTGATTACACATTCAGCTTCTCCGCCCGGAGCGAAGCGAAAGAGGAAGCAGATGGGAGCAAAGCGCCCGCGGCTCTGAGCATCCAAGCGTCTCTTTTTTGATTTCTTTGTTCTTCCTACTCCTTGGCAAAGTGGTCCGCTACAGATTAACGGTGAAAGCTCTAAGAGACTGTGGGAAATCTCTATTATAGCCGCTGCTTTGAGCACCACGCTCAGCACTTCAGCAACCCCCGTACGCAGCGGCCATCTTCTCCCTCTAATTCTACTATTTCTTTCCCTACAGAAAGTCACACTGGGCAGATAGATGATGAATGAGTTAACTAGGTAAATGGGTGGGAAAGCTCTAAACATTGGAAATGATACCTGAACAAACCCTGTAAATAACAAAGAGAGAAAAAAAGGCTCTCACTCCACCTTTCACACACATTAATTCAGTACCCTCATTAACAAATGTCTAAATGCAGTAGGATAAACCTTTTAAGAGCCTTACAGATAGTGGAAATTTTTTGTTCATTCTTCCTTCTGTGCCTTACAGTCTCATGAAATAATAAGACCACAAAAGTTTATCTATACCAAAGATTACCTCAAATCAAATACTTCTCTAGGACTAAAAAGAGACAGAATAGACAAAAATGTGAGCAAAAATTCTTAAGAGATAAAGAACCATGTTTTCCAATCAGCTTATTAGTTAAAAGTTGATATTTTTATCATAATTTGCCAATCTCCTGTGTCTTACTTTTCAAGGAATTCTAAACATTTGAGAAAGAAGAAAACATATAAATTGATCCTCTTAAAACATCAACTAATTATAGAGGATCTGTTGTGTGTGAAGGGAAACCAACTGCAGAACTCTCAATGGCTTTCACCAAAAGTGCTAACGAGACAACAGATACACGCAGATTAACATTATTTTATGCCTTACCAAATTCATGTTCTCCCTTTAAAAATGTTTTATATCCCCCCGGCCTGCCCACCGTGGCCTGGAGTTACAGAGGCAGAGCCCACCCGCTCCACACCCGCAGCCTGGAGCCCTGAGTTCTGGGGCAGAGCCATGCCTCACTGCGGTTCCTTATTCACCAAAGCGCGGCTCCATAGCCCAACATCAGGAAACATACAGGCTTGAGGCTGCCACCGCCATGAAACTGGGATATCACTGCTTCTATCAAGAGACAACAATAAGGACCTGGTAAGACGTCACCAGAGGTTTCTCTACTAGGGGTGCTAACAGGTAGCCTGTGGCTGAGGTAACAGGGAGTCTTGCATAGGGTTGCCTAGCTCTTGTTTCTCCTACTAACAGCCAGATCCTATGATTACCCTCTCACTAGTCATGAAATCTAATACCTCCATATTCTTACATCCTACCTAATAAACATCTCAGCCAACACCCCAGTCCCCCCTTCCACCATCAGAAACTGTAAACCATTACGCAAACCTATTGATTATATGGTTGAAGATAACTCATCATTTCTGTTTATAATGACAAAACTGTAAATGTAAAAATAGAACCTGATATATGGCTGCATGATGGATACATTGAGTGCTATAATATTGATCTCTCCCTTAAACATGCGGTTTTAATAATCTGTTGGCACACTAAAAGACAAGAGGGCAGAAGCTATAATACTTCAGATCTACACTGCAAGAGAGGAAGACACATAGACATCATGAAAAAACAAGGGAGGAAAGTACCCCAAACAAAAGAAGACACTACAAAAATAGAATCCATAGATAGTGAAGTACATAAAATATCAGAGGAGTTCAGAATATATATAACTAAAATGATTTGGGAATTTAAAAAAGACCTAAGTGAGCTGATACAGGCAAAAACGATCACTCCAACAAAGAGATAAGAGCAAATACAAGTTGCAAGAGATTACTTCAAGAAAGAGACAGAAATACTGAAAAAAAAACAAAAACAAACAAACAGAAATCCTCGAAATGAAAGAAACAATAAGCCAATTAAAAACTCAATAGATGGCATCAACAACAGACTAGAGAAAGAACCTCAGACAATGAAGACAAAATATACAATCTTGAAAATAAAGTTGACCTCACAGTGAGGATGGTAAGAAACCAAGAACTGAGCCATCCAAGAATTATGGGATTCCATCAAAAGACCAAATTTAAGATTTATTGGGATAGAGGAAGGTTCAGAGATTCAAACCAAAGGAATGCACAATCTCTTCAATGACATAATATCAGAAAACTTCCCACGCATGAAGAATGAATTGGAAAATTAAATACAAGACCCCTATAGGACACCAAATGTACAAAATTACCACAGATGTACACCAAGACACATTATAATGAAAATGTCTAGCATACAGAATAAGGATAGAATTTTAAAGGCCACAAGAGAGAAAAAGCAGATTTTTGTAAATGCTCAATATCACTAATTATGAGAGAAATGCAAATAAAAGGCACAAAGAGATATCATCTCACCCCATTTATAAAGATTATTATCAAAAAACACAAAAAATAAATACTGGCCAGGATGCAGAGAAAGGGATCTCTCATACACTTGGTGGGAATGCAAAATTAATATACCCAAGATGGAAAATGGTATGGAGATTCCTCAAGAAACTGAAAATAGAACTATTATCCAGAAATTCCTCTACTGCTATATAACAAAAGGAGATAAAATCATGATATCACAAAGATCTTTCACTCCCATGTTTATTGCAGCACTATTGACAATATTAAAATATGGAATCAACGTACCTACTTACTCTTCAGGAGATGAATGGATAAAACAAACGTGTTCTATAAACAAAATGGAATATTACACAGCCATAAAAAATAATGGAATCCTGTCATTTGCAGCAATGAAGATACAACTGGAGGTCATTATGTTAACTTAAACAAGACAGACACAGAAAGACAAACACCACATGTTCACTTGTGAGAATCACTAATCTCAGAGAAGAATGGAAAACAACTGAGGTCTCTAAGAGACCAGGAAGTACAGAGAACAAGACGGAAAGAAAGCAGTTCAATAATGGGCAGCAAAACAGAGAATAAAAATTAATTCAGATTTTTCTATAGCACAGTAGAGTCACTAAGGATTAAAAAATCTAAGATATATTTCAAAATGACTAGAAAAGTATGAACCTCGTAACACATAAAAATGATTGAGATGGAAATGCTAACAACTCTTGATATCAAATCTGACTGGATAACTACACATTGTATACATGTAACAAGTTGTTATAATGTGCACCATAAAGATACATAAATATTACATTTCAAGTTTTTAAAATTCTAGGACTGGGGATGTAGCTCAATGATAAGAGTGCTTGCTTAATGTGTGAGGCCGTGAGTTCAATCCTTTGAACTAAGAAAAAAAGAAAAAAAAAAAACAGACAAAAAAATTGAGAGGAAGCTTCTATGAAAACTATCAGTAGACTTGAATTTGCCTCTTCACTATAAATCTCCATCAATGACACCATTCTACTAAACAATATTCTAGTTACCAATGACCCACAGATAGATAAGCCTCCAAATCTTGAATCCTCTACTTATTAGCTACGTGAACTTGAGCAATTCATACAACTTTTCCCTGAACTTGTATCCTCATTTACAAAATAAGGATAAAAACAGAACCACCCTCACAGCCTATGAAAATTAAATGATATAAAATATAAATATCATTTCTACTATGAGCTAACTATTATGCCATATGGAATTAAATATCCTCATTTAGACCTAACAATAATCTTTCCAGATACATTATGATCCCTTATAACATTTTAAGATAGTTTTTTAATATCAATATAATTTACCTAAAATCACAGAATTATGCATAGATTAATTAGACCCTAGAAATATCAAAGGTACTGAGTCTTTTCTCTTATAGCAATGGTGTCACCAAGTTGAACAGTTTTCAAAAACATTACTTATTATCTTAAAAATTAATCTGAACCATAGCCAAATTATCAGTTTCTATGATCTTTCAATAATCTAACGGCAATTATGAATACAAAGATTTTCTAGTCCCTTTACCACCACTAAGTAACACTGAAATGCCACTTCCTATCAAACTTACGAGCTGTATTAGTTCATTTCTCATTTTTGTAATAAAATACCTGAAGCTGGGTAACGTTTTATAAAAAAGAGGTTTATTTACTCAGAGTTCAGGGAATTCAAGGACATGGCACTGCATTGGTTCAACTTTGGTTAAGAACTCACGGAGATGGAATCAAAACAGCAAGAGGACTTGCAGGAGAAAGAGATCACATTTCAAGACAGGAAGCCAGAGAACATCAGTTCTAGGGTTGGACTTCCTCTCATAAGCACTAATTCCAGACCTCAGGAGAACTACCTTAATCCCTTCTGAGCGGAAGGCCTCCAGTGACTTAAGGACCTTTCACTGGGCCTCAACTCTGCAAGTTCACACTACCTTTCAATACTGCCACACTAAGACTAAAGACCAAGCCTCCAACATATTAACCCTTGGGGGACACAACTCAAACCACATCCAAATCATACCATCAGCCAAGGAAAACTCACTGTAGTTCTCTCCAATTTTCTGTTCTCCTATGTAACAAAGATCTGTATTAGAAAATCAATACAGTCAAAATTGATGAGATCAGAAGTAAGAAAAGTGGGTAACAGCCGCTTTGGATGTCACTAAAATTAACTGAAAAATATAAATAAGTCAGTTAATTTTTTATACTTCCATCTGTTCATCTTTTTTTAATGGGAAAATAACAGTACTTATTCCATAGTGTTATTATGAGAAATAGCAGGTAGCACTTTGCTTTCTTTACATGCATCAAATAGAGAAGGGATTTACAGTCTTAAGCCCACTTTAAAGATAAAGTGGGTTTATCCAATAGCACTCCATTCCCATGCTTACCCAGGTCTGAACAAATGCTTTACATTTTGTAAACAAGTCTCTAAGTTGCAGTATTATAGAAGAAGTAGACCCTCCAGACACTAAAGCATAGGGAATTTTGCTCTTGTTCTTAAAAATAAAAAAGACCATCTTGCTTTCATGCAGTTTCATACTTGCAATTTCCCAAATTATCAATAGTATGTAAAAGTTTAAACTTCAACATCTATCACCTATGCAGCCCTATGCCCAAAGAAAGCCCAGCACCTACCAGACATCCCATACCATTTACTGAACAAACAATTCAACTTAAGTTGCTTACCAGCTCCTTGTATTGGGTGCTATATATATGCACTAAGGTTTGTAACATTACAAGCATGATCTCCTTTAATGCTCACCAACATCCTTAATTGGATTATTATGCCTGTCTCAGAGATGAAGGAGCAGAAAAACAGACGATGAATAACTTGCTGCAGGTCACCAGGTTGACAGCAAACAGAGCTAGGACCAGAAGGTGTTCTGACAAAATCCAAAGCTAGTACTTTTTTCAAAGTCTCATGCTCTGCTCACAGTAAAGTTCATTTCATTTAAGGATATATTAAAAAGTTTTATGAAAAGATAGATCCTGTAATAACTTAATGGGTGACCAGAACTGCAGAAAGTGAAGACAAAGAGGCCATTACAGACAGAGAAACAAACTGAAGCACAAACACAGAAGACAGCGCAATTTTGGGAAGTGACATCTGGTCACTTCCATTAACCAAATAATCATTTAACTTAGGAGAACATAAAGGAGATTTGTAAAGATTAATGGAGAGGTAGGGAAAAAATTACTAAATTACTAGAGTACATAAATTCAGAGGTGGAAAAGCCAAATCATAATTCATAAGTCAAAGGGTAATAAGGTTAGATGAACAAATTGAAATAAAAGAAGGGAGACAAGAGGGCAAAAAACTGACAGTAACCAACAAAAATTAACAAGCCAAATAAAGTACCAAACTAATTACTGGAAAAATAATGGTGCCACTAGAAATTTTTGTTTTCTACACTACTCAACAATGTACATGTGTAAGTTTTAGGATCAGGAAAAAAATTAATTCTATTACTTAAAAGTAAAGAACAAGGAATCCTGAGAATTGGAGATTTTTGACAATTAATTCTCAGACACTTGTGCCATGATTCAATTGTAATATATGAAAAGAACTGTTTACAAAAATCAGAAAGGAGTCTTCCTCAATGGGTCCAAAACTAAGTCAAGAATATTTATTGGGGCTGGGGATGTGGCTCAAGCGGTAGCGCGCTCGCCTGGCATGCGTGCGGCCCGGGTTCGATCCTCAGCACCACATACAAACAAAGATGTTGTGTCCGCCGAGAACTAAAAAATAAATATTAAAAAAAAAAAAAGAATATTTATTAAAATGTTGTCTAACTCTTAAAAAATTACTCAAATGCCCAGCCAATACATTATAAAATATACACAGCTACCAGAACTGATCAAATATGGAAAATGTGTGTGGGTTACCAAAGTAATCATTATTTTTCTAATAATGTGAATGATAAAATGTGAAAACATCACATATGGCAGACTAAACCTTTCACCCATGTACTCTTTGGAACATATGAAATATTTTTGAAATCTCCAGTTTTATCTTTACATTTCTTGCCAACTTTATCTTAATCTCACAAGAATCTATGTTAGGTTACCACAGAATAAAACTAATGGTTCAAAAGGATGGATCATTTTTATACAATAACTTTTCATTATTCCTGACAGAAAGTCATAAAATCACTCCAGTATGATGTTAAAGACAACAAAACAGGGGCTGGAGTTATGGCTCAGCAGTAGAGCACTTTGCCTCGTATGTGTGAGGCATTGGGTTCGATTCTCAGCACCACATATAAATAAGCAAATAAAACAAAGGTCCATCGACAATTAAGAAATATTTTTTAAAAAACATCAAAACAAGTACAAGTATTCTACAGAATTACATGAGGCAGGGGCTGGGGTTGTGGCTTAGTGGCAGAGCACTTGCCTAGCATGTGTGAGGCACTGGGTTCAATTCTCAACACCACATAAAATAAATAAAAGTCCATTGACAACTAACAAAAGAAAAAGAATTACATGAAGCAATACTTTTTTAAGCAATGATCTTAAACTGATGATTATGTAAAAACAATATTACCAAGCTATAAAGTAAGTAACCCTGGAAACAAACAAAAATCTTAAAATAATTAAGTATACAAGATCTTATGTTTGATTAAAGATACAATATCTTATGTTTGCACACACAAAAATATAGAATATGTTTGCACACATAAAAATATAAAATATTCACTTGAATAGAAAAATAAAAATCTAATAATATGAAAATGTTATAATACCCCCAAAAAGGAATATTAAATAGTCACTGAAATGATGCTAGAGATTTCTAATACATTCAGAAAACACAAAATATGATAATTTTTAAAATCATATAAGTATCAACATATACATATATATGTCTCAAATACATATCGAAAAAATAAAATTTTCATATCTAGTAAAAATAATTTTATGTATTTTTATGCTTTTCATATTGCCCAACATTTTGCTGGAGTTTTATTCCCCACAGTATATAAACATGATTTATAAAACAACAGGGTCTAGCAAAAGTAGCCCTTTAAGCAATAGGAGGCACTGGACATGAAATAGGTTCCCAATTCTTTCTTCTTACAATTAAACTATATCATCAGACCAACATCTTTTAATTGCAAAAGGGAAAAGCAAAAAGGTTAATACTGTAGAATTCAATAAGTTCACCCTATGATTTACCACAACTGAGTTTTATAATATCTTTCAAGTCTTAAAAAATCTAAACATAAACCTGTTGTTTAAATTCAAGTTCAGTTTGAACCACAAATCACATAAAGGCACTGTACATTGCTTTGCAATATCCCAAATGATTCTTGCCATTTAAGATGACTATGAGTTCAATTTCAGAGAAAAGTGTCCACATCCACTAGATAACTATAAAATTGAAAATGGGAAAGAGTGAGTATTGGTAAGCAAGTGAAGAAATGGAATCTTAGGATATTGCTCATGGTAATGTAATATGACGTAGCCTCTGGAAAAGAGTTGGGAGTTCCTCAATAAATTAAAAACAGAATTAGTACATGACCCAATATTGCACTCCTAGGTGTTATCAGTATCCTGACTCCTAGGTGTTATGACAGTCTCTGTTATCAGTAACTATTTAGGGGTGGATGAATAGGAAGTGACTGATTCATGGGTTTAAAGTTATCTTATGTGTTGATGAAAAAGTTCTGGAACTAGATGATGATGATGATGATATTTAATTTTACATTACGGTAAATTTTTATTATGTACATCTAATCACAATTTTTATAAGTAGAGGAAGAAGGCTTGGTTAGGTCAAGTTCCTGAGAAGTAAAATCTAAGACACCTCTTTACACAAGGTCACCCACCCACCTCCTAGAAAAGAGGTGAGTTATTATCTCAGGTGTCTCTGGGCAGATAGCTCCCAGCAATTTCATGGTGGTGTTAACAACTCATAGCTGTGAGTCACCAACTCCACAGTGAGGGCGAGGCAGAGATACACCATCCAGGTAAAAGGAACCTACATGAGGTACCAACAGTATCTATAAGGAAGAAAACACACGGGCTAGGGCTGTAGCTCAGTGGCAGAGTGCTTGCCTAGCATGTGTGAGGCACTGGGTTTGATCCTCAGCACCACATAAACAAATAAATAAAAGCATTCTGTCCATCTACAACTTCAAAAAATTTTTTAAAAAGAAAAAGAAAACACAATTTAAAATTAAGGGACTTACCTACAGATCACATAGCAACTACAGCTCTAGTATGAATTAACTCTCTTTCCCTTATAGCTTATGCTCTTTTCCATCCCACCTTTGCATGGCTTTCACCTATTAAAACACAATGGTAAGGGTTATTTCCCCTCCTATTCCCTATCCCTTGATTTTAGTTTTGAGTTTCTGTTTAATCATTTTGGATGTTCAGGGGTGGGTTTATTTGTTTTGGGGGTGAAGAGGAGAGAGGGAATGATTCCTTCAGCTCTGATATGATCTTTCTCTTCCCTATCAAATTCTAGTTCATGTCACATCACTGCATAAAAGTGGTTGCTCAAATTTGTGTCCATAAAACCCCTGTTCATAGCTATGATTTAACATTATGTTTATAAAACTGTCTTTTTAAATTGTCATATAACTGAAAGCAAGGATGAATTGGCTTTACTGATATTTATATTATTGGTATGCAGCACCCAAAAGAAAATTTAAAAAAATTTGTTCATTTAAACTATACTTTATTATAATGTAACTTATACCCACGTGTATAAGTTATATACTTATATATGAGTTATATATAATAAGTATATATATAATAAAGTATATAATCTGTCAATGCCCTTTATTCAAGTGACTTATAATCAACAAAGCTTTTTCAACTAGCCTCTGCACTAGACCACAGCAGACCAGACCAAACCAGAATAATACAGTCTTGGAAATAGTCTACTCCAGAATGGAGTAGTCATTCATGCTAAGTGACATATAACCAAATAAATTAAAATGAGCTGGTTTTCAAAAAATCATAATTCATAAAAACCAATGAGAAGAGACATAGTTTACCTGCATCAGTATGACAGGAAGTCCCCTCTGTTTTTATCCTATAAGTAAAGCAACTACAAAACAACCTAGTCATTTTCCATTCCCTATTTATGCTTCTTCAGTCATTTTCTGTCCACGAAGCCAGCTTCCTCTGCTTACCTCGTTGGTACACTCATTCTATTTTACAGAATGAGGTATAGCCTGATTCCAGAATGGCAAATAAAAGCCAATTGCATTTTTAAATTTTTTTATAATTTTATGAATACATTAAAAAATATCTAAAACTACTTGCTACAAGAAAATACTATAGATAACAGTAACTATTCTCTTTCCACTCACCCAAATTAAAGAACTGTTAATTGTGGAAACCAATTCATCATAGTGAAGAATTTTACTTAAATAATTTAAAGGCAAGATAAATCACTTTAAAATTATGCTCAAAGATAAACACACTTCAATGTATTAATCCAAAAAGTTAGACATAATTAATTTCCCACCACTATATTATTGTGTTTGAAACTAACAATACCAATGACTACTCTAGTGCTCTAAATGGCTGGTATTATTCTTCTGAAACTAAACAGCCTATTAGCAGGCACTAACACTTCTCTAAAGTTTTTTTTGGAGGCGGGGAGAATTTTTTTTTTCTTAAAAGGAAAGGGCAAGAAGAAATTATTAAGAACCTGGAGTGAAAAATGAAAGAAATAATAGTCAAAATGAAAGAAAAAAAACCCACACAAATAGAAAAGAATGGCTTCAGTGATTGTATTTTCAGTTCTTCACACTATCAATAAAATCATTTCAATAATTAAGAATGCCAAAAAACAACTTAAGAAAATGCACAATGCCATTGTAACTAGTTTTTCTAAGCACCAATGGTACAAAATCTATACCAATCTATAATATATTTGTCATTAAAACCCACTTGAGAGAATTCTGGGATTGGAGTCCCCTGTGTTTCTCCTTTGCTGGCAAAGCAATAAAACTTTGTTTTCCTTTATCTTAAAAAAAAAAAAACTTGAAATAGTATTCAATATTACAAATGTTACGAGAACATAAGAAATAAGCAGGGTGAAACTTCTGAACTTGAAAATAGCTGACTGCAGAAATTCAACCTGAAGAACATAAAACAAAGGAAGCATTAATTCTATTTCTGTTAGATCCAAGATCTGATCTTTAAACTCTGAAGACACAATGTTGCAACAGGAATCATTCATGGATAGGATTTTCCTCCATTCTTTTTACATTTGTTTGTTTATTTTCCAAAGGAAAATCCAAAACGAGGGCAGTGTTATCTATCTGAAAGCATAAACTCAAGAAAAAATACTGACCCTAGCATATAGAATTTCAAAATCTAAAACACCAAACTAGCTACACTATTTGAAATATGAAATGTCTGCCTTTAGCAGATAAACTAACAGCTTTTGCATTATTAAACACAACTCATTTCATATCACCACCCGCATAATATGACATCATATTGTTTCATATCAGCTTTAATATAACTGTAATATTTATTATTTCTACTTAACAATTACTTCATTTAATGTGGGCTCTTGTGTTTTTAATTTTTCAAGAAGTGACAAAAGTCATTTAACAAATATATCTCCCCAAATTCATTTAGATGTGTCTATTCTAATAACTTTCAAGAAAATGCTCTTTTTGTCAACTTCTTTTTTTAACTTATTTATTTACTTTAGTTTTCGGTGGAAACAACATCTTTATTTTTTTATTTTTATGTGGTGCTGAGGATCGAACCCAGCGCCACGCGCATGCCAGGCGAGCATACTACCACTTGAGCCACTTCAACAATGGTTTCAGAGTTTCAACAATGGTTTTCAGAGTTTCCTTTTCTTCTATGATGATAGTTCTTTTAGGAACCCAGTACTTTTCATTACAAAATCCTCATAGTGCCTTCTACTATATATTATTCTCCACATTGCTATCAGACATTCCCTTCCTTAAAAATCCAATAATAGGAGCAACATCATAACCAACATGGCAGGTCAGAAATCAATATAAGCAAGCAGGGGTTTCCATCCTCATATCAAATAAAGCAGACTTCAAGTCAAAATTTACCAGAAAAGATAAAGAAGGACACTGCATACTGCTCAAGGGAACCAAACATCAACAAGACTTAACAATTATAAATATATATGCCCCCAAACAATGGAGCATCTCCGTTCATCAAACAAACTCTTCTCAATTTCAAGAGTCAAACAGACCACAACACAATAATACTGGATGACTTTAACACACCTCTTACACCACTGGATAAATTTTCCAAACAAAAGCTAAAAAAGAAACTATAAAACTCGATAATATAATCAATAAAGATACTACCTTGCATTCTATCAGATCATAATAGAATGAAATTAAAAATCAATGATAAAATAAAAAATAGAAGCTACTCCAATACCTGAAAACATACTAAGCTATTAAATGAACAATGGATTGCAGAAGACATCAAAGAGGATATTAGAAAATTCTTAGAGGCAAATGAGAACACCAATACAACATATCAAAACCTCTGGGGCACTATGAAGGCAGTATTAAAAGGAAAATTCATTGCATGGAGTTTTCTTTAAAAAAAAAAAAAAAGGTCAACAAATAAAAGACCTAACATTAAATGTCAAAGCCCTAGAAAAAGAAGAATAACTCAATTCACAATAGCTAAACTGTGAAACCAACCTAGAGGCCCTTCAATAGATGAATGGATAAAGAAATTGTGGTATGCATACACAATGGAATATTACTCAGCATTAAAAGAGAATAAAATCATGGCATTTGCAGATACATGTATGGAGTTGGAGAATATCATGCTAAATAAAGTAAGCCAATCCCAAAAACCAAACTCTGAAATTTTTAAAGTTTCAAAACTCTGAAATGTTTTCTCTGACGAGTAGATGCTGATCCATAATGGCAGTGGGGGAAGGGAGCATGGGCAGAATAGAGGAACTCTGGATAGGGCAAAGGGGAGGGAGAGAAAGGAGGGACACGGGCTAGGAAAGATGATGGAATGAGATTAACACCATTACCCTAGGTACATATGTGAAGACCTGAATGGGGTGACTCTACCTTATGTACAACCAGAGAAATGAAAAATTGTGCTCCACTTGTGTAGTATGAACTGAAATGCATTCTGCTGTCATGTATAACAAATCAGAACAAACCAATCAATCATATATTCCTATCAACAGATACAGAAAAAGAATTTGATAAAATACAACAGCACACATAATAAAGATCTTATCAAACTAGGAACAGGGAATTAACTTCCTCATTTTGGTAAAAAAATTCAACAAATCATACTTAATGGCTGAGAAATTAAATGCTTTAAGATTAGTAACAAGGCAGGGATATTGCATTTTATCATTTCTATTCAATGGTGTACTGAATGTTCTAAACAATGTAATAACACAAGAAAAAGAAATAAGAAATTTAAGGATTAAAATGGAAGAAAAAGAGCTCTTTGTTCAAAAATGACATGATTTTGTAGGAAATCCCAAAACTCAATATAATACTACTAAAAATAAGAAGCAATTATAGCAAGGTTATAAGGTAAAACGTTAGCAAAAAGAAATTAATGCTTTCCTGTACTCCAACAATAAACAATTAGAAGATGAATTTTTTTAAAGTACCATTTACACATTAGCATAAAAACAGAATATTTAGGAAAAACCTAAAAAAGTATATAGAAAAAGAGCTGTATGAGGAAAACTAAACAACTCTGATGAAAGAAATCAAACATCTGAATACATAAAAAGATACTGCATGTTTACTGATGGGAAGGATCAACAGTGTTAAAATGTCAGTTCTTCCCAACACTATGTACACGTTCATTAAAACTCCAATACAAACCCCAACAGGTTTTGGATATCAAGAAAGTGAATGTTACTTTAATATAATAAGGGCACAATAATGTATTGTAGTACTGGCGAAAGAATAGACAAATAAATGAATGGGTAAACAGAATCCAGAAAGAGATCCACACAAATACAATCAACTGGTCTTTGAAAAGCACCTGGAGATCCAATTGACAGTTTTTTCAAAGAGATGCTAGAACAGTGGGATATTCAAGTAAAAATCAAAACTTAAAAAAACTAACCTGCATATAGACAATGACCTCCCCACACCTTTTTATAAAAATAAATAAATAACTCTAAAGGAGTCATAATCCTAAATATAAAGTCATAAAATTCAAAACCCTAAAACTTCTAAAAAATAACAAAACATTTAGTGACACTGGCACTTCTGAATAAAAGAATTCTTGACACACACCAAAAGTATGGCTTGTGATAAAAAATTCCTAAGTTAGACTTCATTAATATGAAACACTGCAGCTTTGTCAGGCACACTGCACAGAGAATGAAAATGCAAGCCACAGTCCAGGAGAATATATTTGTAAAACACACATTATATGGTTTAGGACATACTCAAAAAACTAAACATAGAATCAACCCTATGACCCAACAATTCTACTCCTAGCTATATGTACCCAGAAGAACTGAAACAAAACTCAATCGATATTTATGTCAGTGTTCAACTACAGCATTATTCACAATAGCCAAAAAGTGGAAACAACCAAGTGCCTATCCAACAGATAAATATAGTAAATACAAAGAATCTTCTAATTTAACAATACAAAAGGCAGCTTAGTTAAAAAATAGGGTAAAAGACACGAAGAAATCTTCACTAAAGATATATAGATGGCAAATAAGAATATGAAAAGATGGTCAGCATCAAAATGTAGAATTTGTAAAGTAAAAAAATGTTTGAGATACCATTATATACCTTATTATGGTTAAGTCCAAAATGCTGAGAACAGCAAATGTAATAATGTAGAGCAAGAGGAATTCTCATTCATTGCTGATGGGAGTGCTAAAGAATACAGCCACTACAAAAGATGGTTTAGTAGTTTCTTATGAAGTTAAACATATACTCTTACCAAAAAATTTAGCAATTGTATTTCTAGGTATCTACTTACAGGAGCTGAAAATTTATGTCACAGAAAAGGCTGTACTTAAATATTTACTGCAGCTTTATTCATAAATGCCAACTGGAAACAACTAAGATGTCATTCAATATGTTAGTGGATAAACTATGGTACATCCAAACAGTGCAATATTATTGAAGACTAAAACAGAAATGAGCTATCAAGCTACAAAAAGACACAGAGGAAACTTAACTGCATATTGCTAAGTTAAAGAAACCAGTCTAAAGAGGCTATGGTATTCTGGAAAAAGTAATGTCACAGATAAGAATTAAAATATCAATTGCTAAAACGGTTACATTGGTAAATTTGTATACTTGCGCATATGCACACATATGAAAAATAAATTAGTAAAAATAAAGTGGAGAAAAGATCATTGTTTACAGGAATGGGAAAGGGATAAATTTGTGGCACACAGGTAAATTTAAGTGCAATGAAAAGACTATGTCTGTACTACAGTACGATACATTACATTACAAATTTGGCAAAATCCATAAAACCTACAACAGGAAGAATGAATTCTAATAAAGACTTCATTACAATAATATTGATATTGGTTCATCAACCATTAACAAAAGTAAGGCACCAATGCAATACATTAACAAAGAAAGTTGGGGGTTGCTGGAGGTAAAGGAAGGAATTTATGTGAATTCTTTCTCAATTTTTCTATAAATTTAAAACAGCACTTAAAAAATAAATTAATTTGTTTAAAACAGTTCTTTTTGACACTTTCACTAGTCAAATTTTAAAAATATTTAAGTAATTAAATAGCAAATGCTATAGTATATATACATTCAATAATTCATAAATTCTTTCAGAAATATGCCATCTTAATTCTTTTCAAGAATGAACTTAGAACAAAACTGAGCAAGAGTCCTAGAAATATAAAATGGTACCAAAAGACAACAAAATATACACATCTATATTGATGACTTATTATTAGGTAAGGCTTCAGTGCTCAGATGTTTATTTTCCTAAGTGAATATTATAACTTTGAATGACAAAACTTTTTAGCTTATTAATTTTGGAAGAAAATCTTCCCTACATAAGTATTTTCTAATCTTTGTAAACAATCTAAATGTTCCTCCAGCTCTAGTCTATCAAATTACTATAACAGTGATTACCCTTTTAAAACTTTATTAAAGTAGAAAAGGCAACCAATCTGTCTTCATACTAAATGACCCTGGATGAAGCTCTGAGTTTCTGTTATATTTTTTTCTTTTGTTTTCCTCCCAAACAGGTTATCCTTACTACTTCCATTGTTTTATGTGTCTGTCTTATTATCAAATACTGGGAGGAAGAGAGAATTGTCTAAATAATCATGTTAGCACTTTATCATAAATGAGAGCAAACAAGCAATGACCAGATTTTGTAAGAGAGAAGGAAGGTGGCAGGAAGACTTTTCCTTTATAAAATTACATAAGACCAACAATACTTTTTCAACTATCTGATCCTTAGCTATGTGTCTAATAACTGGAAATGCTTAAAATAATCATGCATAAAAAAAGGTGTACAATAATATGAATCATAAGCTGTTACTTAAAACCATTGTATGTCATTCATTGTATACATATCACAGTTTTTTTTCAAACCTTAAGTATTAATACAGTAAAGGATTGAAATTCAGATCAAAACATGGGTTTACTTGATCTTCACCAATAAAAAACATACAGATAACACAGTAGTTATTATCATCATCACAAATAAATAATACTCAAAGTCCAGCTAAAATAGGTGATTCTTCAGAAAGCTAATTTTGGAGGTTATTATATCCATTGGTGGGCACAACAAATGATTCTGGAAATTAGGTAATATTAAAAATTTTGCCAATCAGGATAAAATTAAAAAATGATCAAAAAAGAGGAAAAGTAACTAATCACAACCATCAGTAAGATTTCTTTTACATATATTATACTTGGGCATTAAAGTCAATGAATTTTTTAAAAAGCAAACATTTCTGTGGATAAGAGGAATAGGAAACAACATCCTACTAGTGAAGTAAAAATGAAGAATTAAATAAAAACCAAGATTTATAATTTAGGGATGGAGTCTAAGCAAGATTATTTATTTGTATACCAATTTTATCCTTAAAAGGATGTCAAGGGAATTTATAACTATATACAATATAATAATTAGGTGACCAAAAAGAACTTGCACTACAAGTTCATTAGATGGTTCAGTTTAGTAGATGATTATTAAACACAACAGACGTCACCTTCCACATGAAAATAGACTATTTTAAAAGATCTTGTCGGGGTTGGGGATGTGGCTCAAGCGGTAGCGTGCTCGCCTGGCATGCGTGCGGCCCGGGTTCAATCCTCAGCACCACATACCAACAAAGTTGTTGTGTCTGCCGATAACTAAAAAAATAAATAAATATTAAAATATCTTGTCAATACTTTGAAGAATTCCATTTTAATTTATAAGAACCTTGATCATGGCACTATGGTTGTAGCTTAGTGGTAGAGCGCTTTCCCAGTATGTGTGAGGGGCGGTGTTTGATCCTCAGTACCACATAATAAACAAATAAAATAAAGGTATTATGTCCAGCCATAACTAAAAATATTTTTTTAAAACCTTTGATCATTATTAAAAAATCTTAATTAATGAAGTTAGGTAAAGGAATATAACTGCATTCATGTGAGTGCTTATCAGCTTAAACAGTGAATTTTGAAAGTTGACACATTTTTTAATGGTTATAGGAATTTGAATTGAAACTGAAATCAAATAAATGTATTAAGAAAAATGTATTCATATGCATAAATAGTAAATTTGATAAAAAATGGATGATGAATAGCTTAGACTATACAAATATAAGTATCAATTTTATATTTTAGTTTATACTTTTATCTTCATATTAAAATTTTATTCAGAGAAAAATATAATTAATTTTTATAAACATATATGTGACAAATACAAAATGAAGATGTTAAACTGTTTTATAAAATCCCAACTTTAAAAATTTTAAGTTTGGTCACCTGCAGTAACGCACGCTTGTAATCCCAGTGGCTTGGGAGACTGAGGCAGGAGGATCACAAGTTCAGAGCCAGCCTCAGCAATTTAGCAAGGTCCTAAGCAAATTATTGAGACACTATCTCAAAATTTAAAAATTTAAAAAAGGATTAGGGGTGTGTGGCTCAGTGGTTAAGCGCCCTTAATCCCCACACCCCCCCCCCAAAAAAAAATCAAGTATTTTTAGAGGAACAAATCAAGCATCTGTTGTTCATTTATCACTTTTAATATTTTTAATTAATTCTTTTAGGCTATAAACAAGTACTTTTAAATTAATTGATGTTAAATAATTACTACTAAAATGCACTAAATTACTACCAAATAGTAGGTTTTGAAGCAGTATTTCATGAGCAGATGTCTATTTCTCTATCTATGAAATATTAATTTTAAATGTGTTTTGCTATTTAATATTATCAGAGGTTAACATCCTTTTTTTGTTCAAGTCCAGATGATTCACAGTTCTGGCTTCGTGGCCCATAGGATTTCTGTGAATTTAGGCTCTACCAGCACAATCTGAAAGTGGACAATAAGTAATTAAATGAGTGTAACTGTATTCCACTAAAACAAGCAGCTGGACTGCTACAGTAGTTTTCCCCCTCCTGCTACCTCTACTGTATTTATAGAACCCGTGGTCTAATATATATCATTTTATAGAATAAATTGCTGAGGCTGGCTCTGAATTTGGGATCCTCCTGCCTCAGCCTCCGAAGCCACTGGGATTACAGGCATGCACCACTGTGGGGGACCAAACTTGATATTTTTTAAACTGGGATTTTATAGAACAGTTTATCATCTTCATTTTATATTTGTCACAAGTAAGTTTAAAAAAATTAATTATTTTTTGCTCTAAATAAAATTTTAAGATAAAAGTATAACTGTAAAATTGATACATATATGTGTATAGTCTAAGCTATTAACTATCCATTCTTTTTTTAAAATTTACTATTTATACATATAAATAAATTATTCTCAAACAATTATTTGATTTCAATTTTAATTCAAATTCCTATAACCATTAAAAAAATGTGTCAACTTTCAAATTTCACTGTTTAAGCTGAAAAGCAATCAAATGAATGTAGTTATGTCCCTTTACCTAACTTCATCAATTAAGATTTTGACACATTGTTTCATAAAAGTATTTAAGTATATTACTGACTTCATAACAATAATTTAACATGCATCTCTTTTAAGAATAAGGGCATTAGCACTCACAAGACTAATTTCAAAATAGATGGCATGGTAGAAGATAATGCTAAGTGAAGTTAGCCAATCTCAAAAACACAAATGCCAAATGTTTTCTCTTATGTATGGAGGCTGACTCATAGTGGGGGAGCATGGGAGGAATACATGAATTCTAGATAGGGTAGAGGGGTGTGAGGGAAAAGGAGGGGGCAGGAGATTAGCAAGGATGGTGGAATGTGATAGACATCATTATCCAAAGTACATGTATGAAGACAAGAATCGATGTGAACATACTTTATATACAAACAGAGGTATGAAAAATTGTTCTATACGTGTAGTAAGAATTGTGATACATTCCACTGTCATGTATTTAAAAAAAACAAAAAGACTAATTTCATAAATATTCCATAATATAACTGATATCAAAGGTCCATATTTGAGTTTTCTCAAATAGTCTACAACTACCTTATGAAACTCTCTTTTCAATCTAGCATCCAATCAAGATTCACATATCTAGCTAATTTCTGAGAGATAAAGACCAAATATTTTAAAACAACCTATTTGTATATAACATACGCTCTTTTCTCTCCCAGGCATTCTTTGGAAAAACTATACAAACACAATTACTCCAGTACTCTTGCAAGAACAATTCAGCAATGGAAGGATGTTACAAAAGAAGTGGGGGGAAATTTGGATTCCAATTATCTCTGTAGATCGTTTCCCCCATAAAACTAGAACAAAACTGTAATCTTATCTTAGATGGTTAAACATATTAAAAATATATAAGAGCATTCACTCATCAAGCACAAAGGTTTCTGACCTGCCAAGGTCAGAAGAAATTTTAATACTGGTATCACTAATAACTTCGTAATAACAATGATTAATTCTTCAAATACATCATTTTATATAAAGGAACAAAATTTTGTAAAAGTCTACAATGGAGTTTCTCTACCGTTCACTGAAAACAGCCACTTTTTAAAGATTTAAAATACTTTTTTTAAAACCTTTAGCTTTAATTGTAGCTTTAAATTTTGTGATTATCAAGTTGAATGAAGTTTTAATCATCCCATAAGGCTGGATAACTTGCATATTAGGCCCACATGTTAACAAACTGAATTCTTCAGTAATTTGTTTCAATGTTTTTAAGCTTTTCCTAAAATATGAAATTATACTTTAAACAATGCCTTATTATACAATATTATAAGAATATATACTTCTGATAACAATTTTAGTATTCATATTCATAGAATATGAAAATTTTAGCATCCACTTCCAAAATTTTTAAGGTCAAAATGAAGCAATTTGTCACTGCTAAAACATCTGAGAATTTAAGATTTTCAACAGGATACTGTCAAATTTATCAAAACAAAGGAAATCAGTATTCTAACGTTTCATTTTCAATGTATGTTCTATACACGTGAATGCAGAGTATTTTCCAGCGTAAATTATATACAAACCTTAGGAAAAGGAGTCCTAAATCTGCAATTGCCTTCACTGAAACCAATGAAAAATCTATACACGGCAATGGAACTGGCATGCAAATAAAAGAACTGTCAAGACATGTATTCCGAAAAATAAGCCTACAATAACTATTTTAAAGGCTGTGTGTGGTCTCACCCATATATTTTGGCAAGATGCACTTTACCCAACCACAGTTAAGATTCATCCAAAAGCAGTGGCACTGGAGAGCCTCTGTCTCACCTGTCAAAGTTGAATAACGTTGTTCCAAAGACCACCATGAGTCCATGGAGAAAAGCCACAATGCTACAGCTGTTATTGATAAGCAGTTTCTAAAGGAAAAAAAAAAAACTTCAAACAATTAAGCAAATCATCCTTAATAGAGATTTAGATAGACAATGATATTCACATTTAAATGATGAGGTGACAATTACCATGCCAATTCTGAAATAAAACATTGACAAAAATTTATAGATTGGAATCTCAGATGGGATGTTTCATAAGCAACACCAACTTATAGTCTTTTCTATTCTTCATCTAATAAAATTTCTATACATTTATCAATTTGAAAACTCTATTATGTGCTCTTATGTAAGCTTTAAACAACATCCTTTCTAAAGCCTCAAAATATATCTAAATTACTAAGGTACCAAATTCATCAAAATTGCTTAAATCTGACAGCTAAGAGCACAGCAGATTAAGGTTTATAAAAGTAACTCTAAATATATTAAAACCTGATTTTTTATTGGTTGTTCAAAACATTACAAAGCTCTTGACATATCATATTTCACACATTAGATTCAAGTGGGTTATGAACTCCCATTTTTACCCCGTATACAGATTGCAGTATCACATCGGTTACACATCCACGTTTTTACATATTGCCATACTAGTGACTGTAAAACCTGATTTTTTAAAGAAGATGTCTTAATACTGTTTTGACCACATTATAAAAGCAGTTCACATTTTTGCTTTAGGTTACTGGGTAAGGTACAAGTAGATTAACATAAAGAGCAATAAAAACAATTACTCTGAAATGTCTCAGTGGATAATTCAAATGCCACCCCTCACCCCATTCTGGCAATAAAGGACAACTTAAATCATAATGAAAATACCTGGCTATATAGAAAGTTTCAATAATCAATGATCAGTATCTCAAATTTTAACTCTTTTCCCTTCTAGATGACAATATCTTCTAACACTATTACATACGGAAACAATTCAAATGAAAAAGAGAGATGTCCCTTTGTGACTTTTCCAAGAAAGCTAATACTCAAAAGGTTCTCATGTAGAGCACTTTCACCCACAATCAAGTCCTATAACACAAAGGCAAATTACAGCACTACTGCAATATACTGTGATGTCCCAGAGTTTCAATTACTGTTTTCTCTTAGGTACAAAAGTTCTGAAAAGATTAGTTTCACTTTTCCCTGGATACGTTTACCAGCAGCGTTTGGATATTATTTTTCTTTGGTTTTGTCAGTAGCATGTTTGATATAAATTTTATTAAGTGGTAGTGTATGTAACATTGCATTGTGGGTAGTAGTTTCCTGCTTTAGTCTAGCCACATCCTTAGCTGTCATATGAGCATGTTTCCTATATTTTCTGCAAGTTGTCACCTTTTTTTTTTTCATCTTACAAAAGTGACAGCATTAGAAGATGAATTGTTCTGATAAACATAAGAAATATACAATACTCTTACAGCTACATTAATCAAGTATGGATCATGCTGCATTTCAAAGAATGATCAAAGAAAAAAACAAAGTAATCCTGTGGGTTAATATCATGTGAAACAGTGTGTTAATGTAATTAGCATAAAGGAAGGATTCAAGAAAGTCAAAGCAGTTAAAAGAAAGAAAATCTGTGTAACCAGATGCCAATATTCTTTAACAAATGAGGTATACTATATCAATCTGCATATATTGTATATAACAATTTGCAATGAAAGTCAAAAGCTTCAAATCTACTAGATAATTCATTAGTGCGAATTAATGTCAATATCCCTTAGAACTTTCAGAATCCACTTTGACATTGTATAAGATGTCAAAAAATGGAAAGAGAAACAAAGAAAAAAAAAAGCAAAACAAAAGAAAACCTGGAAGAAAGAAAGAAGGAGGCAGGAGACAAGACAAACAGAAAAAGGGAGAGACTGATACTGATTTAGTATTTTCTCTCCTGGCATCCAATTTCTACATAATATCACATTTAGAAACATAACTGCTCAAACTAACCAAATGAATTTATTCAAACAATCAAGGAAATGATGACATTTGGGTTTTACCATGATCAAATTAAAACAAACTGAACAAAATAAAGTTATTCTCATTAACAAAAAAGTACAAAATAGTACCTTATATACTTAAACAACTCAGACAAATAAGCATCTAGTTGTATATATACACATATACTTCACTAAAACAAGGAAATGGAATGTCTCAATAAAAATTTTAAAAACAAAACTGTACATATTTTACTAATACACAAAGTTTCAAGTCATCAATACATATTGTATAAGCTTAAGTAGCTATATATATAATCTAAAAAAATTGTCAAAAAAATATCGAATATCAAGTTAATAAGAAAATCCCTTGCTAAAGCCTCATAACCAGAATATTTAAGCAAAGTTAGAATTTCTACAATTTATAAAATTGCTACGAACTATCTGCTATTGTTTTCAATTAAAATAAATTTTTAAAAACAGCAAATATAAGTAACAATCTCTTTTTAAAAAACCCGAAATGGACACAGTATTAAGAAAATAAATCCATTATATTAAAATACAATCATTACTTGAGACAATAAAAATGAATTCAAAACATAACAATGAAAACACATGTAGCACTTAAAACATTATTATACTGTTATATTCTATATGTCTTGGTATTTTTAAAAGCTCTACCAATTTTGACAAATTTTATTAATATAAAGTAATGGAAAGCAAGACACTAACTGTTTCAGTTTTTTGGACACTAATTTCAAGTCCAAAACTATTTTAACAGCATTAAAAAACGTAATTTATACAATGGAACTTACAACCAATGTCTGATTATAAGGATAGTATAAATCTATAATCAAGGGCTTTATCTACAATGACTGCACTGAATCGAGCTCTCATCATCATATGTAGTAAGCCATTTCTAATGAAACATTATTGATTATCAAATATGTACCCTGGGGTTATCACTGTATTTTTTTTAAATTTTTACTAAAAGAGATATTTGTTCCAAAGAGGAATGATTTAGGACGTGAAAATACATGTGGATAATAAATATAAAAACTTTAATAAAACACATGATTTCACTATCTTTCTCCTGCCAGAATTTGATGGGCCTTAAAAAACGACAGAAAGGACATATTCAACAATATCTACTTAACTCTTTTAAATGAGTATAAATCCTCACCGAAAGATTAAATGCAGGAGGGTTACCTTTACAAAAAGAGAACAATCTATTAAAAGACAAAAGAGACGTTAAAAATTATTTAAATTTATTTCAGGTCCATTTGGAGAACCAAGTACATAATAAAAAAAAATTTAAGGAAGGGAATATTTGGCAATAAAAGGACTGTGAGAAGTGTAAGAGAATCTTGATGCAGAAACTGAAAACTCATTTCTAAAAGAAAAGCATGGGACTAGGGACGCAGCTTAGGGATTGAATGATAGCATATTCAAGTCCCTGGGTTCAATCGCCAATACCAAAAAAAAAAAAAGAAAAGAAAAAGAAGGAGAAAAGCATTTATTTGCTTACTATAATATAACAGCTACCCAAATTTTTTCAATTGTCTGTCTCTGCTACTAAATGTGCATATGGAACTATGTTTGGAAATTCCACAAATTATATGGACAAAATCCTTTTATTTACTTTTGATAACAGAGATCACACCTTATTTATGAAAGAGGATAACTAACTTTTCTCTCCACTGCAAGAATACTGCTTGTTAAATGAAAACTTTTACTTTTTAATGTAAAATGTGTTCACATGCACAACAAGAAATGATCAAATCTAAATTTAAAATAAATCACCAACATGTATTTATGGAAGTTCATTCTGAAAAAGTTCAGGATATCTAAATAATAAAGGACTAAATCATTCCCATGTCCTCCCACTGTATTTTGAATAAATTGAAAATGTTTTTGAAGAATCTTCTGAATATTTTTGTCTAGTTATCTTTATCTAATATGAACTAAAAATTGATAATGAGCTGTGCTAGGAAGAATACACAGCTCTAACACCCTTCTGTGCCCTCACTCTATGGTACACTCCAAATAATATTTTGTAATTCACTGTCTCCGCCCATACTCCCAGTCATTTATTTCTCGCCAACTTAGTTACTATCACAATAATAAGACACCTCACATGCAAATTCAGAGTGGTGTAGATAAATGGCAAAAATGCCTAGAAAATTGGTCTATTCACCTTTATGGTTTTCGTTGAAAAATACCCCATTGCTCCCAACTGATGAAAACAGGAAACAGTATTCATAAATATAAAATTCACTGCCTATGATATATAATCATCCTAATAAGAAAATGAGTTCTATACATACATATCCAAAGGGGCAAAAAAAAAAAAAAAAGACAGTTTCCCAAAGATGTTTTCAATTTTCTTCTGAATCAGAATTAGCAAATCGAGACGACTAACATATTCTGTCTGTGTGCATTATTCCTTACTACACACAGCATTTTGTAATTTATTTCAAAGCTTCCATTATAAACAAAAAAATACAGCTTCTGTTAACCCACTCCCTTCTGAGCTCATAAAACATAATACTGAACAATCCAAGTTATAGTATTTTACTTTATATAAGATTCTCACTCAAAAACTGTTATGGTACAAACTAAAGATTACACAAAATGAGTACATTTCCTGAATAACAAAATTAGGATAAAATAGAAAACTAATATTCTTCCAACAAACTATAACATGTTATATATATAGATTACATGTTATAGTTCTGCCATTTGTTTTTTAAGATCTTCAAAGTAGTCGTGAGATAAAGGTAGACATAATATTAAGTGATATTAATTACAACTAACCTTTATTTTAAGGTCCACAATCACACTGAAAATAAGGTAGACAGACATGATTTAATATTTGTAAAAGAATCCCCAGACTAACACTTTCATGACAGCCAATTATAGTCAAGCCCAGCAAGCAGTTTGCAACCAGACCTTAAGAAAGGTAAACTTTTTTTTTGCAATGAGTTACAGATTCACAAGTTTAAGAAGACAAGAAAAAGGAAAACAGAAGGAATTCAGCCACCCTAGCAAATATGAAGCAGACCCCAGAATGTGATACAATCCAAAGATGTAAATTATTGTAAATCATCACTGTTGTTCAGAATTTCACACGGCCTCTTGAGCCAATTTTGCTAACTTTTCCACAAACATAATAATGCTAAAAAGAGAAAGGAGGAGGGAGAGAGGGAGAGAGACAGGGGTAGGGAGAGAGGGAAAGAGGGAAAGGAAGGGAGGGGGAGGGGGAAAGGAGAGAGGGAGGGAGAGAGAGAGGGAGGGGGGAGAGAGAGAGAGAGAGAGAGAGAGAGAGAAAGGAAAGAGCAAGGGGGGAAAGCCACAGTAGTAGGCAGTCCCACTTTACTTTGAGTACTGTGAGGTCACAAACCACATGATTCTGTCTCTCCAGTAATAGTGCTTGCAAAAAAAAGGAGTTTTAAAGCTTTTGCTTTTTTGGATTGTGTGAATGCTTCATTCGCCTCACAAACAACCACAGAACCACAAGTGCGGTGCAAACTTTCTCCAGGAGGACAGCAAGAAGTCTCTGGTTTTTAAATGGTTAATCTCCGCAGGTCACTACCAGCCACAGAGACCAACAGAGTCAGTGAGTGCTCTCTAACCACAGTCTATGCAATAATAGTAGGTCCTTCAAATATTTGCTCATTCTCTTTTTGTTTTGTTTCCTTGCTTTTCACATGTTACCAGCTACATAATTTCTTGACAGAAAAAAATAAATATAAAGTCTATGTACTCCAGGCATACTGTAAAACTAAAACAAGATTTGGGTATGGTTTGTATTTTCAGTTTAAGGCTGCAAGCAGTATTTACAACAGAGGGTACAAGTTCTATCTGGAAAAAAAAGGAGGGACTATGGCATCAAACAGCCTCTTCAGCACAGTGACACCATGTCAGCAAAACTTCTTTTGGGGTAAGTATTACCATATTTTAAAATCCTGTATTAATCTGTTAAACATAAAGGTTTGATTCTAAAACTGCTAGCTTTTTGAGATAATAGCATATTAAAGATCATAATAATAATAATAATGCAGTTTTGTTCATTACAAATTGAAAAATGAAATGCTATAAATATTTGCACTTGGCATCTGTAACTTTAACTCTCAGAGTAATGACTTGAAATAGACAAAATTAAATTATATTCATTAATCAAAATGACTTCCCAGAATTACAGAAATGAGATGTTAAAACAGTGAAATGTAATATATTTATCAGCCCTCATTAGAAAAAAAAAAATCTGATGCTAAATTAATCACTGCTATGACTTATCGACAAAGCAGCTCCCAATATTTGAGAAAACTTCAAAAAAGGAAGCAATTTTACAAAACAGCACACCACAGAATTAATGCAATGTTACAGTCTACCATGTACAATATAGAAATAAACCTGCAGTAAAGTTAACAATTTAACCAGCTCAACTAAAAGGAATGTATTTATAATTTTAAACTGCACAAGACAACTACATTAATTTGTTTCTAAACAACTTTATATAACTGAAATATACATTCAACTGAAATAAAATCATTCTAAGTATATTATAGCTGTTTTTAAAAGACCTTTAGAGTTGCCCAGGATATTTAAAAGTTCATGGAAGTCTTTTAAAACGTACATACAATTGTACTTTTCTATATATTTTAAGTTTACATCTATATACTGTTGCCCATATATAGCACTTCTTATAAACATAACAGACATCAAAATGTCTAAGCGTCTTTTAATCACATTTTTGGACCTACCAAAATGAATACCGTTTTTAGTCTCATGAAAAACAAAACTCCTTAAGGATACCCTCCCTGTATGATTTAAAAGAGCCATACCTATTAAATCATGCTCGACTTTTAAACAAAACAGGCATAATACAGTCCTTTAATATTTAGTATTGATACAGATATGTAAACATTCAACATTCATCAGCTGACATGGTATTACTATAAAATATCTAAGCACTTACAAGATGCTCCTTATGGTGTCCAACATGTTCCAGCTACAAGGCAGTTTTTTAAATTTTTCTTTTATCCTTTAAAATAAATCCTTTTGCTACATATACCTCCATTAACTTAACTTTGCAATTTTCAACTAACGATTGGAGTTTCCCTTACTCCTCCTACTTCACACATTTTAACTGGCTACTACTAGAGGATCAGTCTTAGTTTAGGTCAAAGAGAAATAATAAAACCTGAAGTAGGGAAAATTTCTCTTACAGGTTAAGGAAGTGTACTTTGTATTTTACAAAAAAAAAAAAGTAAAATTGCTGTAATAACTCCCTCAATAGCTATAAGTGGGTCTCCTCAAAGTTACAATACATATAATATAATAATCAAAGATTATTAAAATTTTAATGGTAGGTGTTAAGCATTACTCTAAAACTTTCTGAATTTAGGAAGCAGAAAATAACTACAACTAGACTGCTTTATAGCTCATGTTATAATTATAGCCCATACATGAGAACTTTCGCTTACTACCCTAGGAAAGAAATGGTTTAAAATATTGTTGTACAGAAGAATTAGTTTTAACAGGCACATCAAGCAGTTTAATTGCTCTTTCACAATATTACTTAGTTTTTTATTTTAAAAATAGATTTTTCTAACCAGTTCGGGAACATCACAAGTTTCAAGAAACACCTCAGCATTACAAGTAAAGCTGCCACAAAGAATATGTTAAAATTGTCCCCAAGAATACGTTGAAATGCTCCTAATTCTAACTTAACAGGCATCTTATATTGCTGTCACATTCTCAATAGCCAATCAATAATAAAATTTCCAAAATCTAAGCCAGTTCCTAAATAAGACATAAAAGTAAACTAAATAAAGCTCATCTTGTGTTGCATGTCAAACTTTTTTACCATTTTAACTAATCCTTCCCTTTCTGAAAAGTTTCACCCTCCCCCCACCACCAATCCAATAGTACTTTTGAGTCTGGATAGAAAACTAATTATGAATCCACTACACCAGACTAATTACAGGTGAGTAGTGGACATTCTTTATAGTAGTGTACACTCATTGCACACACCTTCCCATTCCATAATCTCTGTCAAGTTTAAAACCTCACTTTAGACTTTACGTTTTTGCAATGATTATCATAACCACCTAATAAAGTATAAATATAATAAGTATGTGACCCAATTTTGCAAAATAGAAATTTTAGATGAAGAACAAAGCACACATTGACCAATTACTGAACCTCAAATATAATGAGCTAAAAATGTGTGTGTGTGTGTGTCTGTAAAAAAGAAAGAGAGTGTGAGTCTCAGTGTCCTTGATCTCTTGGTATATATTTCACTTTAAATTAATCAAGATTTTTTAATATGTGCTACTTAAAATCTGCCCATTATTTATCATAATTAAAACCTGTTATAAACAGACTGACTAATCAAGTATCTTACAATTAAGAACTTATTTACGAAAATATACTTGCTGACTGATTAAATTTCTACTGAAAATCTTTTTAACTGACCAAAGTAACTGATTAAACATCACGTGTGAAGAGTGATTTCCAAAACAATAATTATGCTCCATATCAATAATACTTTTATAGTTTAAAGATTTACTAGTGACAAAGTTTTATAATTTGCTCCTAAACAAGAGAGCTAAATTCTGCTTTCCAGGGAGATGAATTAAAAAGTCAAGAACAAAGAAGACAACTATTAAAAAGTGAAAAATACCAATGCAATTTCCAAAGACTTATATTATAAATTATTTTAAATTATGAAATTCTAATTTTACAAGACAAATTATTGAAGGTTTCATTTTTAAATTTTTTAAATGTTAAAATATATAAAAAATTCAAAAGACATCAAAGAAAAAGATCTTGTTAGTGTGTATGAATCTCCAGATAGTCTCTATAAATTACAAAAAAAGCATGAAATATGCATGATTACATTATGATATATTTTAGTTCTTTTAATGGAACAAAAATTAATCTATTCAATTACACTCTGCAAACTAATCACTAATAGTCTGACTTATTTAAATCAGTTATGCTAAAGTTAAATCCAGTAAGATATAAATGTTCCAGTTTGTTAGAAGAACACTGAAATATTTGATGGTTAAATAAACTGTGGGGGCGGGGGTAGCTAACTCATTGAAGATTTTATCAAACACACAGAATTAATCTTTATTGAATAGAACCATTCACAAATCAAATCTCACTGTACTTCAATACTTTCAAGCAGCGCTAATCAATTACAAACCTTTTCTAGTGCTTCAAAACTCATGTGCTTTCAATTTTACACACTGGTGGTCCTCAAGTACTATATTGGGGCTGAGTTAAGACATTCTGTATCACAACTTTTTTTTTTTTAACAAATATTCATCTAGAGGGCTTTTTTTCACTCTCTCAAGAGCTGTTCAAATGAAAACTGTGGTAATATTTTTATACTGTACTTCTTTGTTAAAGCAAAAGGTTAGGGGTTACCTAAATACCTCAACTGTATATATAAAAAAAGGAAAAGGTAAGTATTCATATAAAAAAATCCAATGGGACTGAATTATTTATTTTTGCATTTCCTATGATTAATGATGCACCCGTGCATACTTGAACACCCATGGCAAAACAGGGTAACATCAAAATGCTCTCCAAAGCACACAAATACCAACCTTCCATGCTATTCTAACACTTGTTAGACACTTGTTGACAATTCTATGTCAATAGTGAAGTCATGCAAAAGCTCATCATAAGCATTAAGATTGAAAATTCTATTACTTAAAGTCTTTAGAGACATATTTATATAAAGAATTCACTAGAACTATCTACCTCTGCAGTGTCTCTTTAAAAATATTATACATGTGGCCAAGCAGACAAATACCATTAATTCAATATGAAAAGAAAAAAAATCCTTCCTGCCAAAACCAAGATTATAATTATAATTATACAATGCATAACTATTTTTCTGTAGTCATTTACCAAGCCAGGCTTATTAAACGGGTACTAGCAAAATCAATGCAAACTTAGGCAGAGACTTCCTAACAGGTTACCTTAATGCATTACTTTTTCCCTCTTATGTCAATGAACTCTAACTTCTACTCAAAAAAAAAAAAAAAAAAAAAACTACCACTAAGCTACTATAATAAAGATAATGATAAATTTCAATACTTGATTATTTTCTTAAGAATTCTGTCTAAAGTATGTGGAAAATCTTCATCAAATCTGAAATGTTTTAATATTTTAAACAAATCTTTAAAAGGAACTCTCACATAATGAAATAATATACCTTAGTACAACCTCTTGTCATTTCAAAAAGATTATGGAATTTGCTGGATATATATTTTGATTAATGTGTTACAATTCAAAAAAAAAAATAATGGTGAAACTCTATACCTTATTCAAAGGGAGTTTCCTTACAATTTTAACCACAGTTAACCACAGGCTTTTGTCCATTCAACAGAAAATACACATAAAACAGACCATACATTCCCAAATAACTTTTTAAGACCTGTATAGCAACTAACATTCAATGCTTCTTTATTATATTGTACACAATATCTTCACCTTATGTGGAATTCATAGGAATTTCCTCCCCATTATACTACTATTAAGGACATAGGATTCAAGTTTTGGAACAGTGTTGAATGAATGTAAGCAACACCTTATAAAACATTTTAAGTTTCTTGTTATTATTGAAGAACAGGAGCTAACTCTAAAGCATATTTTTTTCATAAACATGTTTCTTCTAATAAATGGAAACCATTTATGTATGTATTATCCCCAAACAAGATGAGTTACAGAATTAAAAGGTCCTTTAAAGGCTAGTTGCTACATTAAGCATTTAATATTTGCAGTGAAAAAAAATGTTATTCATGTTTCCTAAAAATGCATCCTATATTGTTATCAATATACAAAATTTCAATATATATGGGCTGGAGGTATGGCTCAGTAGGAAAGCACTTGCCTCATATGTGCAAGGTCCTGGGTTCAATCACCAGTACCATTAAAAGTAAAATCTAGCATGTATCAAAGAGCCTGAAATCATACATACCTATTAGTATAATTTAGACTCTAAGTGAAAGATGATAAATGTTAGTTTACCTTGATTCAATGATTTTCATCATTTTTATATTTCCTGCCAGAAGAAATGAAATTTTTCTATACACATATGAAATGAATACAATTTTAATGATGTTTAGTTAAAAATTATACTGATATTAGAAAATTACCTATTAACCATTTTATTCTCAAAAATGTAATTAAGATTATTTTGACAACTAGTTTAAAGTCTTTGTTACCTCCACTAGTTCTACTGACAATTCTCTTGAGTTACATACGATTAGTGCCATTTCTAACAAGGTATGGTAGGTTTAAATATCCTATGTAAGGCAAATAATTTTTACCACAAAGTTGAATAACTTATTTTATTATACTGTTTTCAGTTCCAATGACTTTTTAACATTATTATGCTCACCTGGAATCATTATGCTAGCAACTATAAATATATATTTATAAAAAAGATTATGTTAAAAATCCAAAAATATGGGCTAGGATTATAGTTATAGCTCAGTGGTAGAGCACTTGCCTAGTAAGTATGAGGCACTGAGTTTGATACTCAGCACCACATATAAATAAGTAAAATAAAGGTATTGTGTCCATCTACAACTACAAAAAATATTTTCAAAAAATCCAAAAACTTAAAATATACATTTATAGTGCACCCCAAAAAAAATTACATAAATCTTGAGTATGCCAAACCATTATTTACCTATTTCTATGGTCAGGTATCTCACAACTAAATTTATTTTGTGGTTCAGTAAAAGCAAAAAATAAAGGAAAAATGCTAGCCAAAACACAGTTACAATGATCAGTAACATTTTTAAAACATATACCACAGTCTTTCTTTGGAAAAACTAGGATAACAATGTTGTGGTATTCCACGAAACTTTATATGAACATGGGAATATTTTTATAAAGAAACAAAATGCCTGCCATATATGTTCAACCTAAGTTCTTTGACCACTGGTTTGACTTAAAATTTTTATATACAGAATTTACATATGTATGAGTGTGAATGCATACAAACTAGTGACTACAGAACTTGGAATAATGATCTTTACCCAAGAAAAATAACTGTAAATTTTTAACTGAGGTACTGTTTGTAGTTCCTTAAAAATACTTTATGCATGTACACTGAGAAACATCTATAAAAACAGTAACAGATTAGGCATCTGTGAAGAAATTCAAGAAGTAAAAATAATTAATACCATAATTTTCTAGATATACAGTTAATAACAATTATTAGAAACTGACGTAGGCTACATAAATCATTACATTTACAAGGACAAATATGAATAGAATTAATTTGATAAGAGATACCTGTTTATGGATAGCATCAAAAAGAGCAACCCTGACTGTAAGTTAAACAGATATATCTTCTATATGTGTACTCATTCTCCATGTAAACTGGGTGAACAAAGCAGTGGGGATCATTAGTTTATGATCATTTTGATAATATTATTTTTTAAAAAAATCTCTGTACTAAACTTCTCAATTTAAAACTTCAAATTCCCAGGCTAATCTTTAAATGAAAAATATCCTATGTATATTCAAGGTTTGGAACAGTGTTGAATGAATGTAAGCAACACCCTATAAAACATTTTAAGTTTCTTGTTATTATTGAAGAACAGGAGCTAACCTTAAAGCATATTTTTTCATAAACATGCTTTCTTCTAATAAATGGAAACCACATCAATTAATGTATTATCCCCAAACAAGATGGGTTACAGAATTAAAAGGTCCTTTAAAGGCTAAATTACTTCTACCAAATAATTTAAAATTATTTAAATGATCTAACCAACATGAATTCACTTTGAAACTAAAAATAAAGGATCACCATACTTATGTGATAAAGCATTATATTCTATAATTAGTATTTCAATTCATTGCTATATCACAGTCACTTGATTATAGAAAAAAGATTTCTGAGTTTCCAAAAGGTAAAGGGTATGGATTCTCTTTAATAATATGAAAAGGTATTTTCTATAAATTAAGCTCAAAAAACCCTGTTTATGGAGAAAAGTGAACTCTCACTTTATTTCATTAACTTCAATCAGATTATAGATATATGCAGCAATATGGTATCACAGAAAGAAAACTTCCTTATGCTAAAAATCCACACTATAATTGATCTCTGTGTTTTCTATAAAACTGATACCCATCTAATTATGTAAGCATGTCACACAAAAAAACCTAAATATCTAATTGAAAAAATTTAAGACATTACGAGAAGTCTGCAAGAAAACACCCATCAAAAAAGTAGCATGCTACTGTTTGGTAAGATAACCGGTTAGAAAAGATAACTTAGTAATTTTTACTTCTCATGAAATTTGTAAAGTTTTTAAGTAATTCAGCTCTTCAAAAACTGCAGAAAAAAACTGCTATTTCTCTTAATAAAGTTCAATACAAAAATGAATATATTATAGAAGACAATCCATAAGGCAGATACTATTCATAAAGACAATTTATTACAGTGCATTTGTAAAGGAACGTAAATATAAATGCAACGTAATCCAACATTTGATCATTGATCCCACCTTCTCTCCACAGCAGAAATTCTTCTTTACAAATTCTTATAAACTCCAGTATTCACACAGAATTCTTCCAGTTGTTAAAACTAAACAAACACAAACACATACATCCCAGTTCCTCTTCCCTCCCTCCCTTTTTTCTTCTCTCCCCCGCCCCCGCAACACTCCCTCCCTTCCTCCATAATTTAGAAGGAAAACAACATTTTTAAAACTTTTACAACCATCATCCCTCTCATTTTAAAATGGTATTACCTTAGCTAGATAAGGGCAATAGTGTTATCTGAAGAATTTTCTTGATCCAATAGTAAAGATTTAAAAGTATACTTCCCTTATAACATGCATAAGCAGCATAATAAAATATTCAAGTGCACCAATAAGATTAGAAAATACACAGTTTTTTAAAATCATCATTAACAAGGACCCAGAAAGAAAACTTACAAACATATGTTGATTATTAGATATATGCAGCAATATGGTATCACAGAAATGTTAGTTTCATAAACATTCTAAATCTATCAAAACACAATTAAATAATTATTCTCTTAATAAAGCAAAATATTTTACTTAAATTGCTGAATTATTTATTATTAAATGGTTAAATATATGTGTGTGTGTGCGTATATATATATATATATATATATATATATAAAAAAATCTTATTGAGACATATCCAAACCATTTTCTTAGCTATGAAATTAAGTCATATGCTCCAACAAATAATGTAACACATTATTCTATATAAAGTATTTATTTATAAAGTAATCAATCATATTTCATGTACAAAAGATAGAAAGATACTTTATATGATAAGACTTCATTAATACATGTAAATCAAGTTGGCTATCTTTATTTAAAACATTATTCAAATTCACGGTCAATTCCTTGCAATTTTTTTCTTTTTAATACAAGAACATTTAACATCTTCAACTCTGCTTTAAAGGAAACTAAGAAAAATGGTCTTATTCATTATTATAAACTGACATATATTTGTTCAAAAGTAGCTATAAAACTGTGATCTGAAAATTTATATACTCAAATATAAAAAGAACAAGAAAAATGCAAAAATACATGAAATAAAACAACTTGCAATAACAACATAACAAAAGGCCAACTTTGAGCTCAGAAGATATACATATGCTTTTTAAAATAAAAGTTCAAACTTAAGCTTGCCTTCTGAACGGCTCAAATGAACAGAACAACTCAATGACTACAGAATTTTCTTCTAAATTGGCAACACTATAAAGAAATATCTAATTCCTAATTTTTCATTATGTGATACTTTCTTTAATCAAAGTACTATCATTTATTCTAAATTTGCTGAAAAGCCTTGACCATTGCATTTTTCCTGTACGTACCTCTTCCTTATCAATTATGATGTATCTTCAGCATTCAAAAGAAAAAACCTCCAAACTTTAAACTGAGTTTCAAGTACCTAATTAAAATCAATACATACAGTGCTACTTTTAAAATACTCATTTCTAGAAGGCTAGAAAATCTTATTAAAGCTGATGCATCTACACATAGAAAGCAACTTTTAGTAAGTTCTTTTGCTACGCCATAGTGATCTGCTCCAGAAACTCAAGGGTACCTAAAACAACGAGCTACCTGTTCTAGCCATGCTTAGGAATGTGTCCAAATCATTTTTATTGATTTAACCTTTATAGGAATGCTACATATCCTCAGAGCAAAACATTTTGAATGTATTTATAATATGATACACTTCTGAGAAGCCATGAAAAAGAAAGCTAAAAACAAATCTAGACACCCCTCCACCCTTGGTTGTTATGGGTTTATTTTTATTTTAAATACTATCAGTGGACCTAAATATTGAATAATTCTACTTGGGAAAACTTATCTTGGCACCACTGTAAGTAGAAATTAAAATTTATTTTGGAAAAAAGAAAGTGTATTTAAATAAATTCTAACTTCAAAGAATAAAAATCCTAATTTCACAATGATGTCACATATACAAATTTTGACATTATTCTAACTGTTCCTTCCATACCCTAATTATACTTTAATCATGGACCCTACAAGCATATCAAATTTATAGAATTTAGTCCTTACTGAATAAAAAACTAAGTTGTGTTTAGTTTACATTCTGAGAGTTTACAGTGAAAGTTCTGTGTAGACTATCTCTCTAGCTTTCTACAAGTGATACTTCACAAATGGCTATCACAGCCAATGCCTACATTAGGCATGTATGCCAAATAATTCACAGTATTATACTTCCTCACATTATGGTTCATGATTCCTTAACTTGAACCTCACCTCTAAAGAAGCCCTACTTTCACTGCAGACTGTTCTCTTAAAAAAAGGCAAACAGCTTTTGAGCATTTCCAGATGTAGCGCACTTTCTCCCTCCCTCCCTCTCTCTCTCTCTCTCTCTCACACACACACACACACACACACACACATACACACACACACACACACAAATCATAGGCAAATTCTCAAAGAATTCTAAATTAATACAATGTAGCAAAATTGGAGTCACTACATATTAATTACTTCAATGACCACCCATAAGTTTAAAGAGCTACGGGTACTATACATCAAAATAAAAAACTTATGATTAGCTACAAAAGCACTGACTTCAGGTAGCTACCAGTAAGCAAAACAGCCAAGTTCATTTCAGTGTCAGACTATTTCAGTGTCTACTAAAATGGACTTTCCAAAGTTCTGACAATTCCTGAGCATGCAAGAATATGTAATTTTTTCAAATAATTAACATTTTTATTCTGGATAACATAAATTTGGATTTGACTACATTACTTTCATCTTATCAATATTTTATATTAAATTTGCAAGCAGGCATGAGACTATGCTAAACTAAAATCAAATAATTTATATGCAGACTACTACTTTAAAGCTGGGACTAGGATGAGACACAGGAAGCATCTAAGGTATAAAATTTAAGGAAGCATACTCTTTCTTATACAACCCTCAAAAAGAAAATCTGTTTAAATTTTGTGCCTTAGGCACTTTGCTTGTCTTATTATAGTCCTAGTTCTGCTCCTATTAGTACAGACCATTTCATGAAACATATACTAAGCAGAGTAACACAAAACATAGAAACACAGGAATATAAGAATAATAAAAATTTAAAATATGACTTACATGTCTATGATACTGATTTATATGTTCTATGTATGTACTTACATTTAAACACATTAAAAGAATAATATCATTATACACTCTAATCAGTAGTCAGATGGCGCAAATAGTTCAGATCTAATGACTTTAATCTCTATCATTAGTTATTTTAAGACCATACAAACAGCTCAGAAATTTTCTTTAAAAGTCTTTGCCAATAATATCTTTCAAAGTTAATCAAGTGGCTTTTTTACTTGACTATAACACTTCTTTTTTCTTTTGATACTTGGGATTGAACTCAAGGGAAGGGTACTCCCCACTGAGCCACATCTCCAGCCATTTTTTACATTTGATTTAGAGACAGGGTCTCACTAAGTTACTTAGCTTTTCTAAAAAATTTAATTGAGAGAGTATGTTCCATTAAAGAGTTCACAGAGCTATACATAAATTGTATAATCCAATGGTATCTAAATATGGCTGATCAACTGAACTGCCTGAGGAATAGGCTTTGGGATAACAAATGAGGGAGGAAAAGCCTTGGGAAGTTTTTTAAAAAGATGCCCAGATAAATTAGCCAATTTGGGAGTCAAGAGAAGGCGAACTTTTAATATGCCCTAAAATAAGGTAAAAGACAAGATGGATATACAAAAAAAAAAAAAAATCAATTCCAAACTGTCTCCCCACTAAACATTTTAAAGCTTATTCACAAGAAATAGAACATTAACAGCTCCTTTCTTTCCTTCCCTTTCTTCTAGTAGAGATGTTAGTCATCTAACATTAGACTAATAACATTAATGAAGAAAATAAAGAAGGACAGATGATTCAGTAAGATGAACAAAGCCAAAAACATCAGTATTTTTATTTCTTTAATAGGTTCAAATAGCTATTCTAAGTAATGATGAATCTACTCCAAAAATACAGTATTTTAAACTTTAATTGGGTTCATATTCATATATTTTGAAAAATCAAAGTGCCTAACAAGACCTATGATTTTTACAGAGTACACTTCAGCTGAAACTGTACTTTGTTTTCATGTTAGTTTTTCCTTGTTGAGTGTTTACTGTGCCAGGTATTGTGATAAGCCTTTTATAAACATCACTTCCTTTAATTATCACGTCTCTTATATGAGGTAGGTACCATAATTATTTACAGATGAGGAAACAGAATGAAGTAATGAAACCTGCTCAAGGTCACACAGTTGAAGAGTTGACATTCAATCTCAAGCCTTTTAACCCTTAATTACTACTTCATAGTGTTACCCGTGACCTTAATGAAGTAACTTTCTAGTTCTCAATTTCATTGGCAAAAGTGTTAGTTGTCCAAAACATAATTTCTCTAAAGCTTTTAAACTGACAAAATACAAAAAAAAAAAAAAAAAGGAAATAATCTTTGTGTTTCTCAATTATTTTAACACACATCTTTAAGACTGATCAGAAAGAACCAAAGGAACTCAGACAAAATAAAAGAATTTTATCAAGGGAGCCCAGCACAGTGGTGCACACCTGTAATCCTAGCTACTCAAGGGGCTGAAGCAGGAGGATCCCAAAGTTGAGGCAAGTCTGGGCAACTTAATGAAGCCTGTCTCAAAATAAAAAACGGCTTGAAATATAGCTAAGTGGTAGCACTTGCTAGGTTCAATTCCCAGCACTACTCCCAACCAAAAACAGTATATGATCAGTGGATAAGATTTAGTTTAGGTTTGATTAGAAAGTGAAAATTTCAAGGAACTAAATCAGTTCCTAACCAATCATCATAATCTTATTCAATGTCCATACCACACAGCATATACTACAGGTGTATTGAAAATCCATTTAAAAGTTAAAAAATTAAACCTTAAACACCAAAAATTTATATCTTTCCTTATGTATGAAATTAAAATAATAATGGTACAACAATGGACCCTGGTGTCAGTCAGATCTGGAGTCAAATCCCAGTTCTTATATTAATCTGTATTCCTAAACCAGAGTTATAGTATCTGTCCTACCTAAAATGTACCCCCACACTTATGCTAAGTGACCTATACAACCTTAATTTCTAATTATAATTTGTTAAATCCTTATTCATTTGTAAAATTCCTAAAGATTCACTGGTAAGTGAACCTTTTTCTTTGACTACCAAGAAGATACAAAATTCTAGAAACAAAATTTGTGCAAAATTCTAGAAACGATCTTTGACAAGTACTATTCACCCCAATTTCATCCACAACAAATTCAACACTACTTTTTAAAAAAATTCTCAGAGAAGCCACAAAAGAACTGTACCTACTTTTTACCCTGGTATAGAGTGAAATAAAACTGTAAAATTATGTTTTTTCAGTCTATGTGGTTTTACTGAGAAAAGATGCCCTGACTAAAACCCCTAAGTGATAGTAGTCAAACAAGACTTGTTACCAAAATAAAGAACTGAGGAGAAGAGAAAGCTATTTGGCGATCTACAAACATCAGCAGACTTCTCCAATCATTCTGCACCCACACTTAACTTGACAGACTATGTTTTAATGATCAAACCAACAACTTTAAGAAGACTAGTAAGATACATTTACCAATTAAATGAACTCATATACAAGTGTAAAAATCAACATTACACTTTAGAAAAGGAAACATGTTGTTTTGATGAGAAATGTCCAGAGAAAAAGGTTAAAAGTGAGTTTGTCTTGACAACTTAGTAAGAAGTACAACTCAAGAGAAGGAAAGCAATGAAATGGGCAAACTACAGTATAGTTTTTGAAATAACTATGGTATAATAAGTTAAAAGTCTTCAGTAGTTGGGATATTAATACAAGTTAAATTCTAGTAGCCTACTTGACAATGGATGCAAGAAATTAGAAAAAGATGTAATTAGAAATAAAAATGCACAGAGTTAAGATAATGCATTGCCCTTAAAATAGGCTCCACAAATGTTCACACTTATTTCATCACAAGACACTAAAGATGTAAGACAAAAAGTTTTGTGTACATCCAAAGTAGTGAATCAGGGAAGCAGAGAATACTATAAATTTCGGAACAGCATGGGTAGTAGTCATTAATATTGTATACAACAACTGAGACTGAACACAAAAAACATAGGGAAGTGGAAGATATTATAAAGAAATGAATAGGGGCTTGAGATGTGGCTCAAGTGGTAGCGTGCTTGCCTGGCATGCGTGAGGCACTGGGTTCTATCCTCAGCACCACATAAAAATAAAATAAAGATATGTGTCCACCTAAATCTAAAAAAATAAACATTTTTTAAAAATTATTTAAAAAAAGAAATGAATAGAAGAATTTCACAGCAGAGTTATTAGGTGAGGGAAAAAATAAGGAAAATGAGATTGTAGTCTAGATAGAACCGTGATGATACTAACAATTATGAGGAAAATGGGAAAGGGTAGGAAGAGTTTTTTTCTTTGTCATTAATAAAGTTGTGCTTAGAAAGAAAAAATTATATACAACAAAATCTCATTTCTTTTTAATTATAAAGGGATGTGTGTATATGTCAGAGGGACCCCAAACAGTAAACAGTTAAGTTTAAGAAGTGGCAAGAAACAAGAAAACTTGTCTTTTATATATTTGCCAATATTTTTAATTTAAAAAATGACTAAATATTACAACTTAAAAATTCAGTTAATAGTATGCTTTAATGTTTGAAAAGGTTATCTTTCCTAAAACCATACAAAAAGTTTGTGATACAGGGAACCATTTTTTCATTTTTATATGCTCTAGCTGTAAGAAATAGAGCCAAAGACCGAATTAGAAACTATTTTTAAGTGGAGAAATTATTATCACAAAAACCACAGAATGTCATGGAACATGATAAACATAACAAGTGTTTTGATATTCTTTAAGTTTAAATCCCAATTATACAATTTATAAACTTGAGCAAGCTATTTAAACCCCGTGTCTAAATTTCCTCATCTACATACTATCACCTAGTCTAAAAGTTTTCTGTGAAAATTAAACAAAATGTAAAGTGCCTACATTCAATCTGACAATTATTTGAGTATAACCAACTTTCCAATCCTTAAATCCTTTTTGTTTATTGATTTAAAAAAAAAAAAGATAGCGGAATGCATTACAATTCTTATTACACATATATACCACAATTTTTCATATCTGTTTGTATATAAAGTATGTTGACACCCAATTCGTGTCTTCATACATGTACTTTGGCTAATGATGTCTATCACATTCCACCATCCTTGCTAATCCCCTGCCCCCTCCTTTTCCCTCCCACCTCAATCCTTAAATCCTCTGAAATCTAAACTCAATTATTCATAATGTGGTCCCCAGGCCAGCAGCAGCATCATGTCCTGAAAGCTCGCTAAAACAAAGAATCTGAGGCCTTACCTCAGACTTTCTAAATCAGAATCTACAATTTAATAAGATCTCCAGGAAACAAAGTTTGAGAAGTCTGCTCAAAACAATACTCACCTATCAGAGTGTCCAATTTGTTTATTACCAGTCCCTGAAGTCATCTTCTTCATCTGTTACAGAGCTCTGACATTAAGAAAAGCACCAGGTTGTTTATTTCTAATTCCTAATTCTGGGGGAATCAAGAGACTTTTTTACAGAAAATTTTCATCTAATTCCATTTCCAAAAGGCAACTTTTCAAATCTGAAGATGATGCTCACATTCACCCACCTCCTCAGTATACCCATGACTGAACAAGAGAGTCCTCCTGTTGAGCAATGTCTTCAATAATTTGAGACATTCAGCAAATTATTAAGCTGCACAACAGTATTAAGAGCTACTCATCTATGTTTCTTCATGTTGTCAATGATATCTCACCACTAACTAGTCAAATGCTATCGATTCCATGTTCTTGAGACAATATTTAGTAGCTTTGAAATAGCACAGTTTGTGAACCATGGCTACAGTGATTAAAACCATTTGGCTCCTAGTATTCATACTATAGTAGCTCCCAAATCCTGTCTTTACAGAGGGGTCACAGGTTTGAAGCCAGCTTCAGCAACTTAGCCAAGGCTGTAAGCAATTTAGTGAGACACTGTCTCAAAATAAGAAATAAAAATGGCTAGGAATATGACTCAGTGGTTAAGCGCTCTTGGGTTCAATCCCTGGTACCAAAAAGAAAGAAAGAAAGAAATACTGCCTTAAATAATTCACTCTAGAAATTTAGACAGCAGATGCTTCAAATTTCCACTGCGCATGTAGTTCCCTTTGATATTCCACATTACTTGTTTACTAGTAAAATATTTTACAATCACAGTTGCCTATTCTTCACCCGACTCTTCCAAGACAACTGACTGAATAAAACGAGAAATACTGAAGACAATATTACGTGTGAAGAATTATCAAGCCAGAGTATTCATATTTCCTTTATTTAGAGATTAAAGGCAATATGAAATAAATGTGACAAAGAAAACATCTGCTAGATTCAGCCATATACTAAAAGTTAGTCCATTAGAACCCCTAGAAACATCTTTTGAAAAGATTTCATTAAGACTACTTAGGCAGGGCCAGGGTTGTAGCTCAGCGGTAGCACACTTGCCTGGCATGTGTAGGGCACTGGGTTCGATCCTCAGCACCACATACAAATAAATAAAGATATTGTGTGTCCATCTCCAACTTAAAAAAAAAGGATTACTTAGGCAGAACTTTTGATTACCTTATTTCTTATATATTGGAAACTCCCTCATTTACTTGACCTAAAACTCCCCCTACCCATGCACTTGTTCTTGCTGTCCACTACTAATACAGGCTTGCCTTTAGCTGCAAATACACTTTATTACCCATTCATGCATTAATTACTCTTTTCCTTCTCTCTGAACCTTCTTTTCATTAGTATACCATGAGCATCGCCCTACATTCTAAATTTATAGCAGAAAGTTTGTAGTTTTCTCTTTTAATATCACCTAGAATAGTAACAATCAATTATTTAAGCACTCAGCCACTTTAAAACATATAACTATTAAGAGCCTATGCTTGCCACAAACACAAAATGCATTAAAAATTAACAGTATCCAAAAAAGGCATTTAACTGGGTAAATAAGCTATGTATAAACCAACACTTGACTCTTAGCTAAGAAGGCTTAGAGAAAAAATTTAAATATGAAAGGTGAGTTTGCCTTTAAGACTCTGTGGAAAAGGAAGGCCACTTCAGAAATAAAGAATGTGATATACCAAGACTCAGAGCAAAGACAAGGGAGACAATAAAACAAGCAGACAACAGACAATCTTAAATTTTTTTTTCCCCCTGAAAACAAGTTTTATTTAAACAAGGGTTTAAAATACATTACATAACATTAAAACCAGAAGAGAAAAAGAAAACAAAACCAGTTTATTACTTCACATGGCACTGGGCAGCTGTTGCTAGTGAGTTGCAGGTTCCTTTTTTTCTTTTTAAGTTGTAGTTGGAAACAATATCTTTATTTGTTTACTTTTACGTGGTGCTAAGGATGGAACCAAGGTCCTTGCACATGCTAGGTGAGTGCTCTACCTCTGAGCCACAACCCCAGCCCAGTGAGTCGCAGGTTCTATAGCTGCTACAGGACTGGTAACATCAGTTTGGCATTTGTTCCCTTGTCAAAAGTTTAACTGATATTAAGATGGCCTCACTTTCTGTAGTTTCGATACCCCTTTGCTAGAATATGTCTGGTCACAAAGAAAACCTTGGCCGCAAGCCAGATGTCACAACCTCACTGGAAGGACAATGGCCTGAGTTCTGCCCACCTGGTCAGGTTAGATACCAGGGACTTTTTTCTTTTTTCTTTTAACTACCAAAGGCCCCCTCTGGTGGTACAGCTGTCTTACCCCATCCTCTAGATTGTTGAGGTCATAACACTCTTAGGACAGGGGACTCTGTTGAGTGAAGAGTTTCTGGTCAGACACAACTATCTGATCTTGGGGATCTGGGCTTTGCTGAAACATCACATTATTACTTGTTTCAGGGTGGACTTTGCCAGGCACCTATTGCTTGATCTCAAATTTTTAAGTGAGAGACTTTAAGACTAGACAGCATGGTTCTTTCCATTTTACTACAGGAAAAAGTTACTCTAGTCCAAGTTAAAAGCAGACCCCAAGTGGTTACATTATACAAGCTGTGAGGTTTTTAAACTTGTGACAAGGGACAGAAGGGAAATTCTACTCGTTGCAAGGAAATCCTCACTTAAGCTTCAGTGAGCCACAAGCACTTAAAACCAATGAACCTTCAGCTGATCATCCTTAGCCAGTCCAACCTCTACAAGGAACTGGTGTATGTTCTTGCACTGGTCAGGCACCCTATAGCTGAATTATTTCTCCATATTTTTGATGTTCAAGTACCACTGGAGGCTAATTTATTCTTAAATGCCTTCACTGGTTTCTTTTTATTATAATCATCAGCAATTCCTTGGGCAATAGTAACTGTCTTCCTAACATTTCTCTGCTGAATTCTAATATGGAATATAATCTTCGTGCCAACAGGAAGGTCATCGCCCTTACTTGCATCAGCAAAGGGGTCAAAAGAGTGGAGGTTCTGGATAGCGGACATATGATACAATTCACTTTCCTTGGTGGAAATGGCCTGTGGAAAAGACTAAACTCCTTAGCCTACCATTCAAGCTTCCCACATTGTGATACTAATTGATAGTTTAATCTATATTTCCTACAACCAAGTTCTATCTAGACACATTAAGCTATCAGTACCTCATCCTTGCTTTTAGGTCTTAATCATGCTGTCTCCCTTACTTGCAATGTTTCCTACCTATCCTCAGTACCACCCTCCCCCAAAATGTCTATAGTATTAACACCTATCCTTGAAGAATGGCATTATTTTCACAAGTTTTCATCTCTTTAACTGAAATGTTTCCTAGGTCATGACGGATTCCCTCTGTATTCCCACAGTAGTACATCCGTAACTCTTCTCCAACTCATCTCCATCTACTACATCATTTGGTCTCAGTTTCTCTCTATGTATATATAAACATATATAATTCTAGGCTGGTGATTCTAGTATGATTAAAACTGCAAAACTCCATTTTTCTCTTGGGATTCTCTAAGAAAACCCAATAAATAAAATCAAATTTGAAAGGAGACTATTAGGCTAAAGAAGGGTTGACAGCGAGCTGGAACCTCACTCCCTTTCCTGAGCAGCCCCACAGGCATCTTCACAAAGCACAGAGTCAAAGAACACTAAACTACATACTCTATAAAAATGAACACTTAACTACACACTCCAAGACAACAAGAAGTGTACTTATTTTATTCACCTATAATCCATTTAAGAAGACAACACTGTAAAATCAGATATTCCTGGTGTCAAAGCCTACCTCTTCCACTTACAAATTATTTTTATTCAAATTTCTAATTTCTTTAAATTTAAATCCACAACTATAAAATGAAAACAGCAAAACTTCTCATCGATGATCACATAATCACAAGATACAAAAGACATACTGCATAGTACTGACAGCACAAGAACACAAGAATTCATTTTCTTTCTCTCTTCTGCTCACTTTCTTCCTACATCTAGTCAAATGCCTAACATACAAACGTTTCTTGAATTAATGAGCAGACAGATGAACAAATGAACCACAATGTCGAAGACTTAGAAAAGAGATTTGTTAACAGTTATAGGAGAAAGAAGAAAAGGACATGCTAAATACCACAAAAGAAAAAGGACAAAACTTTAAAAATAGCATTGATGGCTGGACAGGAAGAAAGGTGGCAGGTACTTCGTAATTTAAAAAAAAAAAAAAATGGACATGTTTCCAACTAAAATCTAAGTGTAAATTTGCTACAAAAAATGCCAAAACTAAAAACAAAATTATTTACACGCATCATATTAAGGCTTTAGTATTTATATCATGTCTGGCTAATATCTAAACTCAAATTACATACACCAGCTTAAAATTAAGACATATAGCAAATTACAGTAAGAAATTATAAATTTTTAAATGAATTCTATTTCACTGATTTATGTGTAATTGTTAAGGAATAGTGTTTCAATTTTCTTTTTAAAAAGTATTTCCATGTTTCTCAAGTTACAAATGTAAAGTTCTACAGCTGTATTTAAAATCTGTTGGTGGTAGATGTACACAAAAGAAATAACTCAACCTAAATCACTATTATACATAATAAACCCAAAAAGAATAGGCATGTATCATTACTGGAAGATAACTGAGAAAAACAAAAGTTCTGAGCTGGGGTTGTGCTCAGCGGTAGAGCATTCACCTAGCCCGGGCGAGGCACTCCATTTGATCCTCAACACTACATAAAAATAAATACATTAAATAAAGGTATTGTATCCAACTACAACTAAAAAACAAAGTTCACCCTTTAATATTTTTTAAAATCAGTTAATAAACATAAATGCAACAAAGTGTTCCATTCTTTCCATACATTTTTAAACTCTGGCATCCTTAGTAAGGCTAGTCTGTCTATGAAAGCAAAATAAAAAGAAATACAAGTAAAAGAAACACAATAAATAAAGAAACACAATACTATGGGGCTGTATCTTCAATAAAAGGCTGAAATTCAAATGAATAACTTTTATGTATAAAATAATAGGGTGTAAACAAAAATTTCACTTCATCAGAACAACAAGGTTAAAGAATGATTTACCAGATTTGATTCTAAAATATGACTGTAATAGAATGTTTTTCATTTCACTAAAAAAAAAAATGTGAAATCTCTTCTCATTACCTATATGAAGGCTAAAAATTAGTATGTTAGGGGCTGGGGCTGGGGCTGGAGCTCAGTGGTAGAGTGCTTGCCTAGCAAGCATGTGGCACTGGGTTTGATACTCAGCACCACATAAAAATAAACAAAATAAAGGCATTCTGTCCACCTACAACTACAAAAAGTATTTTTATAAAATGATATTATTTACCAAATAATTCGTACTTCAAAAGAAGATGTCTATTTCAGTAAAATGCTCTATGTCTAGATATTGGTAAATGGTTTTACATACATATTTCACACACTGAAATTTGATAACAACTGCATTAGAGGACTTGTTTTTGAAGTCATATGTTGTTTCATTGGTTTTCATCAATTTAATTTGCCAGTCTTTATATTTCATCAATAAAATTATATCAATAATAATATTTCAGTGTAACCTATGAAATACTCTCAAGTTTGACCAACAGGTCATCTGTCAGTAACATAAAAAAGGCAACGATGATTGTTTAATGTACTATTCCATTTGCTGGATAATCAATTCATGTTATCACTATTCTATTGTATTGGAAACTCATTCCTTCTATGACCTCTAAAGCAAAAGATCCTTGCTTCAAAAAAACTAATTTCAAGTAGAAGTAGAAGGTGGCTCAAACACAAAATTACTGTTTTCAAATGTTTTATAAGTCATAGGTAAAAAAAAATCTGAACTGAAAAATGCAATTAAAAATAATCCTGCTACCTATGTAAAGGTATATATAATTAAATCAAAGGCTTTTAGGGCGCAAATCTGTAAAGTACAAGAATTTACTACAAAAACAACAGCATTTTGGGGAACTAATAATGTTATTGCTAAATGAATTAGAATTCAAAGCTACATGAAATTAGGAATTCTGTTTGTTGGTTTCATTCACTGCCATATTTCCAGAGCCAATCAAAGGTATTTGTTGAATGAATAAACAAAAAGCATTAAATTCTAATACTACAATACTATTGTATAAAAAGATTAGCATACAATACAAATTTGTTTTTCTAGAACCAATGTGGTCTGCCAACAAATACTAGTTAAGAAATGTTTGTTTCAAGGCTACAACGAGAAGTAAGACATCTGCACCAGAATGTAAACCAAATGCATTAGGTGCTGGGGGTGTAGCTCAGTGGCAGAGGGCTTGCCTAGCATGTGTGAGGCACTGAGTTCCATCCTTTGTACCACATTAAAAAATAAATAAACAAATAAATTTTAGAAAGGCATTCTGTCCATCTACAACTACAAAAAATTTTTTTACAAAGGTGATTCTAATACACATCACTTAATTATACTTGTAGCATAAGAAAACTATCTCAATGAAGTAGGAAACTGATATACATTCTGGCTCAAGACTGATCACAGATCAGTCACAGTTCCCAAACTGGCTATGCTGAGTACCAGTACTTTAGATTACATATTAAGAGTTGAAATGAAAGGGAAAAATAGGGGGAAAAACTAACTTCGAAGCAAAGAATAATTTGTAAAAATAATGTCTGGCTTCTGAAAAGTGGCCATAATTTTCTTTAAATATATTTTTAGTTGTTGATAGACCTTTATTTTATTTATTTATATGTGGTGCTGAGAATCGAACCCAGTGCCTCAGACATGCCAGGCAAGTGCACTACCACTGAACCACAGCCACAGCCCAAAAGTGGCTATAATTATACCACTGTGTCTTTTAACAAAAAGTTATGAAACACGAAAGCAACAAAAAACAAAGTTTAAGGTTTTGGGGGTCAGGTAAATGTCCATTTTTGATTATGAAATTTAAGACATCCCAGTAATACCTAAATGAAATCATTACATTTTCAAAGCAGTTTATAATAGCTGAACACAGAACTTAAAGCACATAAAAAAATTAAGGTCTGTATGTCTGTATGTCCTTGCCCATCACTTTAAAGTGAGTTCGATATTGCAGTGTCATCTCAAATATAAAAGTAAAATAAAGAACTAAATATGTGCTGGCAGTTTAAAAAGTGAGAACAAGAGAGGAATAGTCAACACCAATTACAGCAATTTCTAAATAGCTGATATTTGGTCCTACAAGAATATACTAAAGTTTGGGGCTGGGGATGTGGCTCAAGCGGTAGTGCGCTCTCCTGGCATGCGCGGGGTGCTGGGTTCAATCCTCAGCACCACATAAAAATAAAAAAGATGTTATGTCCACCGAAAACTAAAAAAAATAAGTATTAAAAAATTCCCTCTCTTTAAATATATATATATATACATATATATATATATGTATATATATATATATATTCTATCTGTAATGCTAAAAAATCTAATTTTAAAAGTATAAACATTTATATAGAGCTCTGCACAGAACACTATGTAAATGATTTACACGTATAATCTGATTTAATTCACACCCAAGAACTCAGATGAATGATGTTATTTGGATTTCATAAATAAGTTTCAGAGATATTTTAAAATAGGACTCACTTGTATTTGTAAACTTTCAGTATCCTTCCTTTCAAAAACCATGTATATTATATATAATTTTTATTTTTAGGGGTTTTTTTCATATATATTATAATTTTCTAAGGAAGCAGTAAAGAGGTGCCAAGTAAATCAGAATTCTAAATATAGAATGTAGCACCTAAAACTGTTTTTCATGAGGCTAAGATGAAAAAAATAAAGTCAGTGTAATGAGAATACTGGGATGTTAAACTTTACTTCTAAAGTTAATAATAAAGAAGAAAAAAAATTACCTAAGATAATACATTAAAATGTTCAAAGTCTTAAAAAAAAATAAGAAAAAGACCAAAACAAAGCAGTCATTTGAATTTCTAATATGGGCACTATATAAAGATTACCCATGCCCCAAGGGCACTTAACCACTGAGCCACATTCCCAGCCCCTTTTATTTTTTCATTTCGAGAGAGGGTCTCAGTAGGTTGCTCACACCCTCATTAAACTGCCAAGGCTGGCTTTAAACCTTCAGTCCTCCTGCCTCAGTCCCCAGAGCCACTGGGATTACAGGGGTGCACCCTCACACCCAGCTACTTTGAAGACTTTAACCTCTTTTCAACTGCAGCCATTCCCATGGAGGTTGTCCTTCTAATATGCTACCCCACTATTATCACAACTTCCTGGTCATTGTACAAAAACAACACTTTAACAGGTATCTACTAGGTATTAGGCACTGTAAAACAAGAAAAAAATCCCTGTAATTCTATTTCAGAAAATATAAATAAATAAAATAAACCACCATAAAATGAAGAGTTTTACAGGAGTAGCACAAAGTGCCAAACACATAAAGTTAATTTACAATACCAGAAAGGTCAGAGAAAACTTCCTGGAGGATATGTCCAAGATGATACATCTACTTTCTGTTAATTTCGTATTTTTCTAGTTCTCCTAAATACTACTGGTATTCTATCTCCTTTTTTCTTCACTGAAATCTCTTCTTCTTCTTCCCCCATTTTTCTCCAGGTCAATAAACCCCACTGTATTTTTTATCCCATCCCTCTCTACCAGACTAGGCTCAGTGATAAGAATCACCAACACCTCAAGTTCAATAACCTTCTTCTACATCTGTCCTTCAAAAAAAAATTTTTTGTGTGTTGGGGATTGAACTCAGGGGCACTCAACCACTGAGTCATATCCCCATCCCTATTTTGTATTTTATTTAGAGACAGGGTCTCACTGAGTTGCTAAGTGTCTTGCTTCACTGAGGCTAGCTTTGAACTTGTGATTCTCCTGCCTCGGCCTCCCAAGCTACGGTGTGTCCTTCCAATTTTTTGAATCAATCTAATCATCTATTTCTGAGCTTTGTGCCCAGCAGCTAAGCACTGCTATAGAAAACTATACAACCTTACTGTTGACATCCTATTAGTTCCAAGAGATGACTATGCTCAGCTGAACCCTTAACAACTTATGCAACACTTACCATATTTCTAATTAGCTTTCTCTCCCTAACTCTACTCCTGGCATTACAAACCTTCACCACTCTCAAGCTTCCCTATCTCCTTTCTTGGCCAGAGGCCTTGCCTAATACTTCAAAATGGTATGAAGAGTAATTAGGCATAATTAAAAATTATCATTACTTCAGACCTTCTATACAAGCTTTAAAAAAAAACTATACAGAACTAATCCAACAATCTAAGTAAAAGTCCTAACATTATTTCACTGAAAAGAGATTAAATAACATAAAACTAATGAATTTATATTTACTACCTGACAATCTCAGCCTTTGAAAATAAAACAAAAGAAACTGAGAAACAAGCAACTCAACTTTCAAAAATGCTATTAAGATCAAGTAATTTTTTTTTCAGAAAATAAAGTATGTCAGATTTTCCTACCTATGACTCTTATTTTAGATACGACCTAATACATTTGATTACTAGTCTAGAGTAGACTGTGGGAATAGCATTTGAAAAGGGAGAAGGTGAAACACCGCAGCTCCCAGTCTATCATAAACTAAAAACCTGACACAACAGCAACAAAATTAGTAGCTGCAATGAAACAGAAAACATAAAAACTATTCAAATATACAAATTCAAATAAAATGGCAAAGTAGGACAACTTATCATAGAAAGCAAAGTACATTTTATGCCTCTATGATGTCCTGGATAGAGCATCTCATAAGTGGAATGAACTATAGTGCAATTATACCTGTTACTCTTTCTGTAAGTAGTTTAAAAATGTCCACAATCTACTCTAGAAATATTTGCATTAAAATAGCCCAAAAAAAACTGATCACAAAATTATGTTTATAAAATAAATGTATTTATTCTCTATGAAATTAGACATCAATATATAATTATATATATATTATCATCAATATATAATTATATATATATTAGAATGCAGTTTTACATTCCTATTAAAAAAATTAAACTTGCCTCTTATTTCCAACCATGTCCACCATTTAATAAGACAATGACTGTATGATTTAAAATTAAGAATAAGTTGGCTGAGTTTTATACACTGCAGTCACAGCAAAATTCTACATCTCAACAAGAAAAACAAATATTAAAGAAAATTGAGAAGATTTTCAGTCTCTAATCATAAACTGGTAAACCAACTCACTCATTAGTTAGTTGTTGTTGCTGTTTCTATCCAGTGTTGTTTCAAATAAACTTTCTAAATGTAAAATTACTTCATTAATCAACTTTAAAAGTAAAATGAATTGCAAAGACCAATGTCTAAACTTTGAGTATATAACAAAAATCAGAAAAAGAAAAGAAAAATGAAACTGTCTAAAATGTGCACTTAAGAATTTGTTTTGGAACTTGATGAAATGATTCCTAAAAATTCAACTGGAGGAATAAAAATAAAAGTCCAGAAACATTTTTAAAAGAAAGCTTATGTGGATTAACTTGAACTGTAATATCAAATATTAAAACATATTAAGAAGCTATAATAACTAAAATAATGTAGTACTGGCAAGGGGATAGAAAATTCAATGCAACAAAGCAGAAAAGTCAAAAGTAATAATTTATTATCTGATAAAGGTAGAATTTCAATTTAGAGGGGAAAGAAAGGCTTATGTAATTTGTGGTGGTTAAGACCACCGGCAAATCAATTTAAAATAAAACTGTTTAAACTTGGAACCTTCTTGACATCATACAACAAAGGGATCAAATATTAAACTGTACAAACTAAAAATATAAAATATAAAAGAATATGGACATATGTATCAAAATTGAGGGTAGGACTTAAGGTCTAAGGCAGAAGCAACAAGATATATAAAACTCATTAAACTACATTAAAAACAAAATCTCACATATTTAAGAATCATGATAGAAACTGGGGTTGTGCTCACCTAGCATGTGTGAGACACTGGCTTAGATCCTCAGTACCACATAAAAATAAATAAATAAAAATAGCAGGGGTTGGAGTTGTGGCTCAATGGTAGAGCACTTGCCTAGCATATATGAGGCTCTGGGTTCAATTCACCACATATAAATAACACTTGCCTAGCATATATGAGGCTCTGGGTTCAATTCACCACATATAAATAAAACTTTAAAAAAAATAAAGGTTCATTGACAACAAAAATATTTTTTAAAAAATAACAGCAGGTGGAATAAAAAAAATTTTAATTTAAAAATATAAAAAATAAAGAGTCACAATAAACAAACCTTAAGGAAACCAAAAGATTGGTGAAAGATGCCATATATAATCAACAAAGAGTTAAAGTCTCTTAATCTATTAGAAGTCATTAATAGGGGTTGGGGTTGTGGCTCAGCGGTAGAGCACTCACCTAGCATGTGTGAGGCCCTGGGTTCGATCCTCAGCACCACATAAAAATAAATAAATAAAATAAAGGTATTGTGTCCAACTACAACTAAAAAATAAACATATAAAAAAGTCATTAACAAGCAATAGGAAAAAATAAGTACTTGGTAAAACTATGCTAAGAATATGTAGAACTTCAAAATAAGAAATATAAATGGCCAAAATATTTGAAAACTCAGCAATCAAAAGCTTTTAAACACATGTTCCTACTGTTAAAGTGTTAGTGATGGAGAGATGGAGGAAGGTGCTCCTATATTGTGATATAAACGTAAATCAATTCAACATTTTTTTAATCTTTATTTACTTATTTTTTATGTGGTACTGAGGATTGAACCCAGTTCCTCACGCATGCAAGGCAAGTGCTCTACCATTGAGCTATAATCCCAGCCCATCAACTTTTTTTGTAATATTTTTTTAGTTGTAGTTGGACACAATACCTTTATTTTTATTTATTCTTATGTGGTGCTGAGGATTGAACCCAGCGCCTCACATGTGCTAGGGGGGTGCTCTACACTGAGCCACAATCCCAGCCCCATCTATTCAACTTTTCTAGAAGAAAAACTAAGAAGTTATGGTATCAGAAAAGACTTTAGACTCAAAAATTCTTCTTCTAAGAATTTAATACAGTTATCAAGATTATATCATTTTTAATAATATTTGAGAAACTGAACATTATCTAATGATTCAACAAGGAATTAATAACATGATAGATATTCCTACAGTGAAATAAAGTCACATAACAGAAAATTGTTCATGATATATTGAGTATGGGAAAAAGGCAGATATCACAAAAGGACAGTAATAATTAAAAGTTACTAAGAACTTTTAAAAAAATCAACTCACACACCTCAAATGTAGGATACTCCTTTCATAAAGGATTCTAGACAGATTTTATGGTTTTTTGCTTATGAATATGAAGATCTTATAACCTTTTCTGAGTTAGGTAACTCATTTAGTAGGTGTCTCAGTTTTCTTGAATGAGAGGCTTCCACATATTTATTGAGACTTCCTGAGCTAATCAAAAAGTGACTACAAAGTTCTCGAAAGACAAACGCTCATATACACACAAATAATCTTCTCTATGCAAAGATCTCCAACAAAGTTCTCTGTGAAAAAATACAAAAGAATATATTTGCATGTGTTTATACATGAATAAAGAAACTCTTGAAGAATACACAAGGAAAAATACAAGTTGTAATTCAGAGGGAAGAAACCAAGCAACAGAAGTATAAGAACTTTTTGATTTCTATTTTCAAATGTATACATGTATTACTAGTAAAAGTATCCTGAAAGCAATTTTCATATGCATATATATATAAATCATATGTACATATATATAAAAAACATTACTCAATGGTGGCAAGGCATAATAAGTATTCTATTGGTGAAACTATAACAATGAACTATAACTTACTTAAATCCATCAAGAATCTTAAAAATGTGCTGGCATGGTGGCTCAGTGGTAGCATGCTCACCTAGCAAGCGCGAGGCCCTGGGTTCGATCCTCAGCACCACATGAAAACAAATAAAGGTATTGTGTCCAACTACAACTAAAAAATAAATATTAAAAAAAAAGAATCTTAAAAATAAGTAGAAATGTCTTCTGAGCCAAGAATTCCATTTATGGGGATTGGTCCTAATGAAATATCCAGTTATAATAGGTTCAAAGATAGTTAGCAGGTAAGAAGACAAATTAGTAAGATAAAATAAAGGATGGATAGATTACAATGCTCTCCATAATACCAGAATATTAAAAACAACCTAAGATATCTAATAAGTGTTTAAAGACAGCATAATGGAATATAAATCATTGTAGCTAAAGCAATAATACTGTATTTTGTCAACATGAAAAATCTGATTGTATAAGTTACACAGAAGTAATTATAATATAGGATTTTGGTATTTAAGTTTTTTCAATGCACTGGAACAATAAATACCAAAACAGTACTAGCACTAACTCAGAAAGGCTAGGTATTCCTTGTAATCTTTCTGTATTTTCTGAATTTTTTCTTTTCAGAAAATAATATGAACTTCTTCTATAATAAATATAAAACAATCACACCACTCTGAATAAAATGATAACAATTCAAGTCCCCTACCCAGAACATTTCCAGATTTTTTTAATGGGGGGGGGTTAACATGTAAAATAGAAAAGTGAACCAAGAATTCTGTCTCCAAATCTACAGTTCTTTCCACTGTATCGTGCTACCTTAATCACTCACTTAGATGTGGCATTATTTTTCTTCAAATCAATTTGCCGATTAAAATATTTATAATTTATTACAAATTGCACAGAAGTGAAGTTTTATTGTCCTTTAAAAATAAACATTAGCTGTTCACACGCTTACAAAGGATTAGAGATACATGAAGGATGCCAGTGATCTCAAGTTCTAGGTTGGAAGAGGTAAATAAAAAATACTATCAGTGCTTAACTTAGAAATGGGTTGAAAGGCCAGGAAAAGTGGTGCATTCCTACAATTCCAACTACTCAAGGCTGAATTGAATGCTAGCCTGGGCAACACACAGAAACCCCAATAATAGAGAAAGGGAAGGAGGGAGAGAATTAGAGGAAGCAAGAGGGCAAAAGATGAGTTGTACTCCAAGTTTAACTGTTTAGAGAATAACTTCATACAAAAAGAATGTCATTTTTTAAATTTTTTATTTGTTCTTTTTAGTTATACATGACAGCAGAATGTATTTTGACATATCATACACACATGGAGTATAACTTCCCATTCTTATGGTTGTGCACGATGTGGAGTTACACTGGTCATGTATTCATATATGAACATAGCAAAGTTATGTCTGATTCATTCTATCTTTCCCATTCCCATCCTCCCTCTCTTCCCCCATTTCCCTGCCATATCCGTGAACCTCCACTCCTCCCTCCCTGCCCCTATTGTGAATTAGTATCTGCATATCAGAGAGAACATTCAGCTTTTGGTTTGTGGGGATTGGCTTATTTCACTTATAATGAGAGTCTCCAGTTCCATCCATTTACAGGCAAATGCCATAATTTCATTCTTATTTACGGCTAAGTAATATTCCATTGTGTATATGTACCACATTTTCTTTATCCATTCATCTGTGGAAGCATACCTAGGTTGGTTCCATCCTTAGCTAATGTAAATGGAGCTGCTATGAACACTGATGTGAAAAAATGGCATTTTCTTGAAAAAATAAATATTAATAACCAGACCAACCCCTGAAAACTTAATTTACCCCTTTTTGCTAAACACACATTGTCAAACAGTTTAACAGAGGAATAATGAAAAACCCACATAAGGCTAATAAAACTCTTCTAGTCAGGACAAAAACTGACCATAACGAGATGTTTTAAGACAGAAAAACCTATCAAAAGTAAAGAAAAAAGTCAAAGAACAAAGTAAGGGGCTGTGGTTGTGGCTCAGCAATAGAACGCTCGCCTAGCACTTGCAAGGTCCTGGGTTCAATCCTCAGCACCATATAAAAAAATAAACAAACAAAATAAAGTTATTGTATCCAACTACAACTAAAAAATAAATATTAAAAAATTAACAGATTAAGGATTAGTTTTCACTATTCTATAGAAAGTGGTTTATGAACGCTGTTCTGCCTTAGGAAAACATGCAATGACAATTAGAGAACCTATTAACAATAGCAACATATTTTTAAAGGCATATAGTATTTTATTCAAGATTGAAATTTATATATATAAACGTTAATTAAAGTTAATAAGCTGGGGTTATGGCTCAGTGGTAGAGCGCTCGTCTTGCACATGCAAGGCCCTGGGTTCGATCCTCATCACCACATAAAAATAAATAAATAAAATTTTTAAAAAGTTATTAAAAAAAATTCCATGTGGGAAAAAATAGCTATAGAAGAAAAGTTAATATATATGTGTGTTAATAAAATATATCACAGAATAAGTCAATTTCCATTTCTTTGGCTATAATGTAAAACTGCATAAGTATTTCACATCTAGAGAAAATAAAAAATTTGCTCTGGCAAACTTAAAAACTGCTATGAACCTTTAGAATCTACTAACTCAAAAATCAAAAAAATTAATTCCTCCATATTAAGAATCTACTACTCTGAAATTACGTTTTTCTAATTTGGAATGCTGATATCCTGTACCAACATGATTCACTATAAATTAATATATAACCATGGATATGAAACTTTAATTTCATACCCAAAATTATTAATCACTGATATATTTACTACTGAACAATCCATTCCTACCCAGCACTTTTTTAAAAGACTAATTTAATCAAGAACCAACAAGTTCTCAAAATCTGAGCATAATAAAAACAATGAATTAACAAGAAACTACACAACATATTGCTAATTTTAGATCTACCAGAAATGTGGCCAAGTCTTACTACAGAAAAATGAGGACCAGGGGTTGGAGGGATACCTCAGTGGTAGAGTGCTTGCCTACCATGTGAGAGACCCTGGGTTCCATTCCTAGCACCACAGAAAGAAAAGAGAAAAAGGACTCAAAACTCATAATACTACATATTCAGTTACATATATGTGCTGGCATAATTGAGTGTAATAAAATGTATTCAGAGCTGGAGTTATAGTACTTGCAGAAATAGTAAGTATAAATACATGTACTCAAAAAAGAATAAAAAACACATTTCGGTATTTTTCATACTTTTTACAATGCAAAATTAATGTAATATTAAAACTACCAATCAAACCTAACAAGCTAAAGTAGCCAAAAATTAACATTTTCAAAGCTTTAAAGAACAGTAGGACAATGAAACTTAAGAAAAAAGTAGATATAAGGGCTGGGTTGTATCTCAATGGCAGAGCACTTGCCTAGCATGCATGAAGCATTGGGTTTAATATTTCACACCACAAAAAAAAATAAAGGTATTGTGTCCATCTACAACTTAAAAAAATTAAAAATATTTTTAATAAGCAGATATAGAAATCAACAGATCACATAATATATATAAAATATATTTTCCCTATTTCAATAAAAATACAGACATGCCAGAAAAAAAGTATTGCATAATTTATATTTTCTTCCTTTCTTCTATGCTATCCAACATGGTAGCCTCTTGTTCCATATTAAACTAATTTTATTCCATTTTAACCTAATTAAAATTAAATAAAATTTAAAATTCAGATGCTCTGTTACATAGCTTATTGAACACACTCAACAGGTACATATGATTCATGGCTACCACACCAAACAGCACACAGAAACAGAAACTTCCATCTCTACAGAAAGTTCTACTGAACAGCATGCTATAATGTAGACATACCTTTTTTTCTCTATAATTATGGCTTCTTCCCATAAAATTGCAAATTTTTCCTCCTACACTTAAAATACTTTGTAAGCCAGGCCTAGTGGCACAGGCCTACAATCTTAGCTACCGGAGAGATTGAGGTAGAAGAATAACAAGTTGGAAGCCAATTTGGACAACTTAAGTGACCTAATCTATCGGTTGATGATGATAATTATGTTTTTAAAAGATGATGACAAGGGGCTGAGTTGTGGCTTAGTGGTAGAGTGCTTGCCCAGCATGTGTGAGGCACTGGGTTGGATTCTCAGCACCATATAAAAATAAATAAATAAAATAAAGGTATGCGTCCATCTACAACCAAAAACTAAAAAATTTTTTTTTAAAAAAGGCGATAACAACAACTAACAGTGTTTACAATGTGCCAAGAACCATACTCATTTAATCTTCATATTAACCTCATGAGGTAGATCCAAGTCCACAATCCCTTACCTGAATCAGGAATTGTCGAATTCAGTATTTCTAAGATTTCAGAAATTTAATGCTGTCCATAAACCAAATGTTATATAATACCTTCAGAAAGGTCTAGGGAAACACTCAGAAACACAATATCTTTACATAATTGTTCACACTAAGGATAAGTGAAGACTATCAAAAAACCCTGCACATCAATTAAGACAAATAAGGTTCAGAAATCAAATTAGTTATGAACAGAACTTCCATTCTCCAGTGTGATAATTAGCAACCATAACACAATTTTAAGATAATTAATTTGTGATTTTGTTAACTATTTTTCCCCATATAACTAAGAAATTTCATCAAAGAATTAATTACTCAAATGACTCCATCTCCCTGAATTTCAAGAATTCATTTCAAAGAGTTAGCAATATGTTTTTCTCCCTGGCAACTATATTATTATCTGAAAATGAAAGTTCTAGTTATTTTCTCCATAGGAAAGAATTTACAGTGATATTTATATACAAAATTCAAAATTTTATTTTGCCACATTTATAAAATGACACTCTTAATACAAGCACATAACTCAATTGGATCTAGAAATTTAAACATTTTTTATTTAATTTTCCAAAGGAAAAAAGTATAGCCAACTTTCACTAAACAGTGATTTTATATTCTCAACCTGCTTTTATACAAATTCTCATTTTCAGGAAAAACTGTGACCAAATTTAAATTACAATTTGAAAATTTTCCTATTATTCTACTTATAAACCAGAGTATACATTAAAATATCTGAACATATACATTTCATAAAAAGCATAAGTTTATGGACATTTTAGTGTAATTTAAATATAAGGAATTGATGTTATTTAATAGTGATAAAATATAAGAGCAGGCATTTAAATATTCTACAACAATGTGGTCACATTTATGTCCAAAATTATGAAATAACACAAATATGTCTCTAGAGAATACATAAAAAGTATAAAATTTTTTTGAAAAACTATACTTTCTCTTGGTTACTAATATGCCCATGTTGAGAATGACTTGGTGATTAGGTATAGAAAACAAATTTTCATATTATCATAACATTTATTCAAAACTAATCTTCATAAAAATTTATGAATTAAATTTATAAATCAAATTAAAAATTTTATTAATTGAAATATAGTTTAGGTTATATGCTAAGAACGTGGACTCTAGAATCAAATTTTCTGGCTTTAATCCAAGATTGTCCACTGACTACAGAGTAATATTTAGTGAGTTAGTCCATCTTTGTGTCTCAACTTCTTCATCTACAAAAGGGGAATAACAGCATCTATCTTCATGGGGTTGTGTAAGGATGACATAAAATGGTATGTGGAAGCACTCACAAGATGTCTGGTTCACAGAATGCTCCACAAGCATTTATCATCATTAGGAAAGCATCTTATTAAAACATATCAATATTAGCACAACTTATCTTCATGAGTTTCTCTTTCAGTTTCTGTAAAACTAATTAAATGTACTAGGGAAACAATATTTGACGGAAGTCTATGTCAGTTTAAAAGCCATCTATTAATAATTCAGATATGTACATATAAGGGTTCTTTAAAGCCAGATTAAGGTAAGAACAAACAGGGTGTATATTCTTTCACAGCTCTTAACTTCATAATTCTATGAAGAGCCAACTGAATATGTGAGTGATACTGTAATATACAAAAATGCCCTAATCCAGTAAAGCAAAGGGTAAACTGTTGCTATTTATCCCAAAAATTCCCAAAAGACAAAACTCTTACTAGGAAAATTTTTAGTTCAACTGTGAACATACTATGTTTGTGGTACTCACAGAATACTTCAAGATATTCCAGGAAATAATTACAAGTACAGATTAAAACTGTAGAGCTCATCCCCAGAAAAGTTGATCACTTCCTTCTTTGTACTACCATGAAATTTTTCACGTTATTTCATGACAATTGGTTGTCTATATACGTTTCTCTAGGGCGAGAATACATGCTTCTTGAAGAAATTTAGACCTTACCATATAATAAGAACTCAATAAATTTTGATTTTTAAAAATGCAAAACTTGTAGAACTATACAATTGTAAATTTTACTAAATGTAAAAAAATGGTTCAAAATTTTTTTCACTCCGTGATTTTTAGTAAGAATGAATTTTTCATTTTGAAGAATTCTTTTAATAGGTAAATAATTTTTTTCTTTTAATTTGGTCAGAGAAAGTGCTTCCAAACAACAAAACCTGACATCATCACGAGGCCTATAAGTCTGAACAAATACATAACAAGGCAGAAAATTGATTAATGGATAAAATAAGGGAGAGAGAACCTAATGAAGACTCTAGAAGTACATTAAAATTCTTAAGAAGTTCATTAAAAATACCTGCAATGTTAACTGAAAATATTCTACTTTTTAAAAAATATTTTCTTAGTTATTGATGAAACTTTATTTTATTCATTTATTTATATGCAGTGCTGAGAATCAAACCCAGTGCCTCACATGTGAAGCAAAAGCCCTACCACTGAGCCACAACCCCAGCCCCAAGATTTCGCCTTTTAATTTACATCCATTTTGACCCACTGTCCCAGATGTGGAACACCTATAAAAACTGAGTATATAACATATAATCAAAATATAATCACAGTAAGAACATAATAAAATAGTAATAATATTTATAAGCTCTAGATTATTATTTACAACCTATTCTCATGTACCTGTGTCCATTTAATCGAAATATTTACAGAACTGAAAACCTGAGATTGAATAGGTTAACTTCTGTAACTTAAACTTCTGGACCCTATCCATGTTATTCAAAGAACTGTGATAAGGAGTTCCATCATAAATGTGCTCAGTTATATAAACTATATAAGGTAAGAGACAGCTACTGTCATCCCAAGCCACTGATAATTGTTTTACTACAATCCTTTAGTTTAAAATCTGTAGAAGCAATTTCTAAAAAATGCTTCACCGGTGTTATTTACTACTTAAATTTAAAATATGATAATGCCCTAACAGAACAGACTGGCTACCAGATCTACATTCAATAGCAGAAAAGACAATTTCGGTGGTAATACCTTTCAGTGAAACCAATCCCAGGAAATAACACTAACCAATTGTTCCTCAATTAGAGGGAAGAAAATCAAAAGGAAAACAGCTCTTTAACAATGAGGGGACAGAGAAGAAGTAGCAGTAGAGGGTGAAAACCAGCAATATCAACAGGCTTACAAGAATTATGAAATAGCAGCAGAAAAGGAAGGATACAGAGAATGAAATTCCTATAACACAAACACAACTGCTTAAGTCTATACTTTCTGAGAATGAAATTCCTATAACACAAACACAACTGCTTAAGTCTGTACTTTCTCATCTGAAAAAAAGCATAATAAACAATGATCAAATGTACATTGATTCTAATTTTATAAAATTGAAAACCTGAAAATCTTATACCAATAGAAAATATTGGTAAATTTTAAAAGACTCCCCTAATTTTGGCCCTATTTCCCTTTCTGTGAAGAAATTCATAAAGGGAAAAAAATAACTTCGGACTCTAAATGATGAATATTAACTATTAAGAGTAGCCTCTCTATAAGGTCTGAAATAGAAGAAAAATGTACATTTCTTCCAGAGTTGTAGCCAACAATAACTTTTGCATTCTGAATCCAACTTAGGTACATTAGTTGGGAAGATGTTTATCAAAGTGTTTAATAAGAAAGTACTAAATTTAGCTTTTTTCTCTCCCTTCAGTTTCTTAAATGGCCTGAGGTCCATCAAATGCATTAAGGAGAACCTTTCCTAACTATAAATGACAAAAGGAAACATTACTCTACAGCTTTCTTCTTATAGAGAGCTGATTTCATAGATCAGAGGTCATCAAACTGCTTCCGTAAAAGACCAGATAGTAAATATTTACAGCTTTAGAGGCCATATGGTCTCTGTCACAAATACCCAATTCTGCTATGTAGCATGAAAGTAGCAATGGACAACATATAAGTGTATGGTTGTAGTCCAATAAAACTTTATTTACAGCAACAACAACAAATCCTTGTCTGTAGTTTGCTGAACCCTTAGGTCGTCTTTTTTAAAATCTACTCAGAGATATATTGTTTTAATATATACTATGAATTCTGAAATAAAATTCCTAGAATTTGCTTTAAAATACTTCATTAAAAAAAAAGAGTAGGGAGAAAGGTTAAATAAGACAATTATTGTTAAAACCAGACAATAGATACATGGAGTTCATTATACTATGCTTTATAATTTTAAAATTTTGAAAATTTCCATATTAAAGCTTCAAAAATATAAAGTTAGTCAATGAACCTGCTCTACAGGAAAATGAATTTCCTCACCTTATTTCCTGACCTTATTTAAGACCTTCTAAAAAGAGTCTTAATACTTTTAAACATAATTAACATAAGATGGTTAACAAAAAGCCATTAAACTATAATGAAAAAACTTAAAGTAATCCACAAAAGATTATATAATTATAATAAAATGTTCCACAATTTAAAAAATAAGCTCACAATATACACTAATGTTTAATTTATTTCCATATTAATAAGTGTTATCAATTTTTGAAAAAATACATTATTTGCATTAAAAAATAATGTTTATTACTTTCTAAATAAATGTATAATTTTTTAAATTTCTGTTTTGTTTTTGTTTGGGGGTTTGGGAGGGTTGTTGTTTTTTGGTACTGAGGCCTAAACACAGAGGCACTTAATCAGATGTGGTTCTGATTTTTTATTTAGAGGCAAGGTCTAAGTTGCTTAGGGCCTTGCTAAGTTGCTGAGGCTGGTCTCAAACTTGCAATCCTCCTCTCTCAGCCTCCCAAGTCACTGAGAGTACTGGCAGGTGCCACAGTGCCCAGCTCTTTCTGTTTTAAATACAAAGAACTAAATACTTACAAATATAACCCAGATAAATGTTTAGGGTCTTTGATAATTAAGAATATAAAGAGGGGCTGCGGATGTGGCTCAAGTGGTAACGTGCTCGCCTGGCATGCACGGGGCGCTGGGTTCGATCCTCAGCACCACATAAAAATAAAATAAAGATGTTGTGTCCACCGAAAACTGAAAAATAAATTTAAAACAAAAGAGTATAAAGAGATCCCCAGACCAGAAAAATCTGAGAAATTATGACCTAAATATTTTCAGTGTTGTTTGAAGTATGTTCAACAAGCAACCATAAGATATATATTTAAATTTATTTCACCTTTGAACAATAACCATCACACAGTGAAATTAGTCCACCATGAACCTATCAATACCCACAGGAGAAAGATACTTAAACCTTCAACTTACATATTCTTTTAAACTGCCTGGTAAATCATCAGAAAAGAATAACTGTAATGTTGCCCCAGTCTTGTGCAGATAATAATTTTAATAAGAGTTTGGAAATTTCCACATTAAAACTTTAAAAATATAAAGTTAGTCAATGAACCAATAATATATAAAACATATAATATAAACTTAGTCTCCTGAAACAATAAAAAAGAAAAACCAGTATGTGCCAACAGAGTTTTCTAATAAATGCAACACAAATCAAAATACGTAGTCTCATTCAATGCTCAAAGCCAAAAATCAACCTAAATAGAGCCTTAGGAAAGAAATATAAATGAATGTGCAATTTCTCAAAGACTGAATAAATATGTTTATAAATGTTTCAAATTTTCCTCAACATTCTGAAATAGTGATTTCAAATATCAAAACTAAAAACTAATTTAAGCTAGGTTCACAAAGTTATGACATTTGAAAGAAACTAAGAACTTTGAAAACCTTTGACTATCCAAATATATACTCAGTCTTAAAATTTTTTAAATCTAAAACTAATGTGGCAATAAACAATCCATAACAGATTAAGGCAGATAATAATTACAAAAAATGTGTTTACATGATCTTATCTTTAAAAAGATGCACCAACATTCATTTTTCAAATACAGTACCCCCTTATAGCTTTTTTTAATCCAATTTTGCCTCTTGTGCACATGGCTCTTTAAACTGTTAAGAGATTTTTTTCACTTTTACTTGCTTAAACACACATTACTTACAAGTTACATTTTATAAATTTTATTTCTATTATCTTTCTTCAACAAATAAATTTTAAATAGTAATAGCATGCAAAGACATACTTACATCATACTCTGCAATTCTGCTGCAAAGCTTATAGCCTTTCCTGTACTTCTTGCACTACCTGAAGTGGCAGCAGACACTGGGCTAGCTGCAGTATTATTCATCTAAATAAAAAGGAGAAATAAAGTTTACAAAATTTATAAATGCATGAGAAAAAACTGAAGCATTTACAAATTCCATTCAAAAATATCCCCAATATTATATTTCTGATAATTTGTTTTACATAAGTCCTATTTGCTTATACTTAATATTCTTTACTCAAATGAAATAGTATGGATGAAAAAGCTTCGTAGTCAAGTAAGATAAACAATTACTTGAGTGATAAACATTTCAGTACCTATTCTCTATAAAATGTAACAAAAGTATTCATTAAAATATTTTAATAGAGCTCAGTGGTTTTCAAAATGTGTTCCAGGAAACGCTAAGATTCATTAGTACTTCTTCAGAGCTCCCAGTGGCCCCTGAACACAATTTCTTCCAGACCACCAGAAAACTGATTTTTCTACTGATTTTTATATATGGAGATTCCAAGTAAGAATTCATTTAAAGAAAGAGTTCTACAATTATAAAATACAAAATTAGAACCTAGAGCATAATCTAATTTCTACTTGAACCAAAGTCTAAAATACAAATAAAGTCAATAGATCAGAAAACCATTGTGAAATTTTATAATCTTATGAGTAAATAACTCATTTAATCTAAAATGTGATTTTTCCCCATAAAATTAAGCAAAAGCAAAATGAGAAAACTAGATTCCAATCCTAATGTATATTATTTTAATTAATGAATGTAGCATTTGGGCTAGGGCTGTAGCTCAGTGGCAGAGCACTTGCCTAGCATGCTTGAGGCACTGGTTTGATCCTCAGGGCCACATAAAAATAAAATAAAGGCATTATGTCTATCTATAACTACAAATTTTTAAAAAATGAAAGTAACATTAAATAAGAATTAGTAAAAAAAATAGCATTTCAAAAGTCATGAGGGGCTGGGGTTATGGCTCAGCGGTAGAGTACTCAAGTGCGAAGCACTGGGTTCAATCCTCAGCACCACATTAAAAAAAAAAAAAAAAAAAGGTCATGAAAGTAGGTAAAAGTTCAACTACTATACAATTGAGTTTAATATCATTTCATATAAAGTTGATGTAAACTTTGCAATATTGTAATTTTCTTTAAAATAAAAACAGACTCTAAGGGACAAAAAAAAAAAAATCAGAACATACCATAAAATAGCACCTAGAACTTTAAATGTTGTCTAAGAGAGCAAGTTCTGGAATTGTTACCAGACAAAAGACTCACTCATTCAGGAAACAAGGCAGTGGTAGAGAAAGACCTTCTTATGGATTAACTAAATGAGCTGAAGATGGCAACTTAAAGGATCATCTTGCCCAGGGGGTTGATTTAGGGTCAGTTTAAATAGGAGATGGGGAAACACCAGACTGATAAGCACCTTTTCACAGGTGGGTTTTTTTTTTTGTTTGTTTGTTTGTTTTTTAAGACATTCATTGACCTTTATTTTATTCATTTATTTATATGCAGAGCTGAGAATGGAACCCAGTGCCTCACATATGCTAGGCTAATGCTCTACCACTGAGGTGCAATCCCAGCCCCACAAGTGGAGGTTTGTGGAACAAATGGCTTACACATCTGAAGATTCTTTTTTTCATTTCTGCAAATCTCAAGAAAACAGTTCAAGCTAGACTTGTCACTGATTTAACTTGCCCAAGTGTATTTCCTGAGTTGTTATAGAATGGCAAGAGTGGGTAGCTACCCTGAGGCTCTCTTGAGCTGGTCAAATTCAATATAATGAAAGAAAACATATTTCACCTAAAGGGTAAGTGAAGTTAAATAGGATGTATGGAAGAAATCTAATCAATGTCTGGCCTCAAAGGCAGACTGCCTAAGTTTGATTTGCCAGCTCTGCTACCTTGCCACAAGTGTGGACAAGTGACTTAATTTCTCTGTGCTTCAATTCTGAAGAGGCAACAGGACAAAGAGCTAAGACAAGCAGCACACTGACCTTTCTGGCCTCATCTGAGGGCCCAGACAAAACCACTAGGCACAGAACAAGGGCCAAAGAAAGAGAAGAAAAATATTCCACTCAAATTAAACTTAAAATCCAGAATTCCACAATATATGACGAATCTAATGCAAGAAAGAATATCACTTTTTTAAGCCTAATTTTTTTTCTAATTTTTCTTAAAGATTTTTTAAAAGAATATGATATTAGAAAATATCTAAGAGGTCAAATTCTGGAGATGTTACCAGACAACTTACAGGAAAAGAAACATTACCTGTTGAAATCTGGGCCAAAAAAAAAAGACATCACCAGTCCAGGATTGGGCAAAAATAGGTAGAAAACTAAGGACTTCCACGAACAGTCCAAAAGAAATAAGACAATGTGGGGAGAAAAAAAAAAAAAAAAAGGCCTGCATTTCTCAAGGACTTCAGAATACGTTCCCCTGTTGTCCCAACACAAAGCTGACAGTGACATCTAGCAGAAAACATTAAACTCAATATTACATATTAACTCCAGTCTCCAAAACAGTTATGATTTAAGTTGACTCACTCATACCACATTTGATATACATGCTATTCTGTAGAATTATCCTATGACCAAAACTTCACTGAGACATTGCTGGAGCAATCTGCCCCTTTTACATTTAAAATCAAGTCACCCTGCTTCAACCCTCTGTGAAGAGGAGATATTTCATAAAGTAAACTGGTATTAAGACCACAGCTCTGAGCTGGGGATGTGGCTCAATGATAGAGTGCTTGCCTAGCATGCAAGGAAGCCCTGGTGTTGTATCCCCAGCACCACAAAACACACACACAGCTTTCTTCAGTTGTCTCCGTACTGTGAATGCTTCACATGAAGGGTATTTATTGGTAAGAGGTAAAGGATCCCAGTCCTAGTTTATAATAACCATGATCATCCTTTTACAGTCAAGTTATTTAATTTTTAAATCAAACAGGTGAATAACATTTCTCTTGACATGATGAGCTGATAGCGCATTAGACTTTTTTAAATAATTATTTCCCATACCCATATATTTTGTTTGATGATTTAGATAATTAACTTCTTTAGACATTAACTTCTTTTCACATCAAAGTCCTATCATTTCAATGCTTTATTTCCTTTCTTCCAGACATTAAAAAAGTCTGTTAAAAGCAGAAGCACTCAAGTCAATTTTCTCTAATAAATACAGTTAACATGGAACTGAAAACCTACTGTAATCTTCTCAATGGGTTAATGTCCTGCAGTGTTTCAGCTTTCAATTGAAATGCAGCTGTTTGCCATATTTTACAAAATGAATTCAGATGTGCAGATTGGGATCAAGATTATTTCAACATGCCACAGCTTAAACGTGAACCTAAGAAGAAGTTCATTTCTGATTAATACTATGTAAACCTGATCACTAACCAACAGCCAATACTATGTCACACCTGTAAAATCCCATTTCAAAGGAAAAAAAACAGCATTTTTTAATTTACAGCAATGGAATTTAGGATATACTTCTTTCCACAGAAAATACCGCCGCCACCTTCCCCCCCAAAAAAAATTGTTACTTGTTATAAACACAAAAAAATGAATCAAACAAAATGCAAGAAACATGACACTGGGTTTCCATTTAGAGATCATATTTTGAAGAGCTACCATGAGAAACATCTTTAAGCTTAGAAGACATCAAAGAGTTAAGAATCTCATTATTACTAGTTTCTACACCCTCAAAGCAAAAGCAAAATCTAGACTGTGAAATCTAGCAATCAACCCATTAATTAGTGGAATTTATCAGATAATAAAAATGGAATTTTTCATCATTTCCTCAGTTATATCACTGCTAAGAAAAATTAATTCAAACCTATACACTAATTTTGTAAACTTATCCAGTCTCAATTCTAATCATCCAGTCTGAAAATCTCACATAATAAAATAAACTTTCACAATTAGAATATTTTCATAAAACCCCAAAGGTAGGAAACAATTATGGTTACAGCAACACTATTATACACGGCACATCAATTCTGTTTTGTTTTGTTTTTTTTAAACTCAAGTTATAGCATAATCTAAATTTCTACAAATGTGAAAAATAATACCAAATGGTCAATTACTGAGAATGAAATTTTTAAAAATGTACAAAGTATCACAAAACTTCCATATCTAGTATTCAGGATAACACAATGCTGGTTCCTATGTATTAATATATGCATTGGACTGGGGATATAGCTCAGTTGATAGAGTGCTTGCCTTGCATACACAAGGCCCTGGGTTCAATCCGCAGCACCACAAAAACACACATACACACACACACAAACCACTTCAAGGGGCTTTTGGAAGGTTTTTTAAAGCCTGTGTTTTAAATGTGTTTAAAATCAGTTCCATCTGTCCCCCACCCCCATCAGGTTCCATTCTACAGCAGTCAAATTAAATATCTGGTGTCTCCCAAACCATCCCATGTTCTTTTGAAACCTTATCCGTATGGTTCTTCTGCTCATGACATCTTCTGAAACAATGCCTCTCTATCTATGGAAATCTGGTGGTCTACAAGAGATTGACATAAGCTCAGTATCTCTAAGAAAACTTCTCAGATACACAAATATAATGCACTCTACCTTCTCTAATATTTAATTATTTCAGTTTAATAATCATATTAACTTAATATTATTTTAGTTTAATACCCTCTTCTACTGACAGAAGATAGCATCTCCCAATTCATAGACATAAAAAACCATCATTTAGTAATTCCCTCACTCTCCTCATCCAAGGCACTATATCCTTCCTCCCTCTCTTCCTCCTCTTAGAATAAAGGCACAGGCAGCCTTTCTTTAAAGCCAACATCATCTGTGCTTTGGATGATAATTCATAACTACTTATTGGACACCTACTACAGACCTAAAACTGTTCCATGAGCTAAGGATATAGCAGTCACTAAACCAAAAAGAAAAACATTATAATGCAGGGAATAAGCACAAAAACAAATAAAATTTGAGGAAGCAGCAAATGCTATGATAATAAATTAAACAAGGTGATTTCAACTAGGAGGTGACATTTAATATAAGATCTAAATGAAGTCTCTGAGGCAATGCTCAAGAAATTCCACGCAAAAAGAATAGCAAACTACCAAAATATTAGGGCCAATGAGTAAAGTGAAGTGAGCAAAGAGGATATGCAATTGAAAATAAGATCTGAGAATTACAAAGAGGTTACATTTTGGAAATCCTTATAGGCCACAGGAGGTTAAATTATACTTAAGTGTAATATGAAGCTACCAAAAAGTTGTGAAAAGCAAAGTTACTTGAAATGTTTTAGGTTCTAAAAGATAAATCTAGCTGCTATGAGAATATACTATAAAAAAGAAAGGTATAATCAAGAACACTCAGGAACTTATTAAAGTTGTACACACAAGAGATAATAGGGGCTTTAATTAACAAATGGAGATGGCAATATATGATCAGATTTCTGGAATGCAGAATTTGGGAAGCACAGCTAACCTTCTAATGGATTAGACATGGGATGTAAGAGAAGAGCAATTATGGATGATTCTGAGAGTTGGGACTCTAACAACTACTTAAATGGTGGTACCATTTACCAAAGGTTGAGGAGGAAAAATTAAGGAGTTAATTCAGACATATTAAATTTGAGGCAATTATCCAACATTCAAACAGAAGTGTTGTAATACAGAAAATCAGAAGTCATGGGGACAGAGCTTCTGTTGAGAAGGATTAATCAATATAGAATCTTGTATAAGGACAAACTAATCTCTCAAACTCTGTCAGAAAAATAATTTCTGTCTCACAGGGGTGTTATGAAGAAAACAGTGGACACCTAATGGGGACTCAAAACAGAAATTTAATTGAAAATAGTATCAAACATTTTGTAAACTATTGAAAGCCTACCCCTTCTAGAAGAAACAAATTGAGTACTTAAAAATCTTAGCTACATGAGCAAGGGTTTTTTGTTTTGTTTTGTTTTGTTTTTTTAACTTTGACAGACACAGTAGACCTGTGACAGACTGCTCAAAGACATAAGTTTTTTCAGACTTTTCTTTAATCTCATATTAACCTGTTTCTATTCCATGTGCTTTCACATCCAGTATTCTTATAGAAGAAAAATAAATTTTATTCTTTGCAAAAGTTATCCTAAAGTGCACTGCAAATGTGCCTACCAGATCGTCCTAAAACACACCTCATATAAACCCTGACAAATGACACATAACAAACTTATTTTTCCAACATTAAAACACTGCTGTTCTTACAAACTGAGTGACTTTAATGGTTAACTTTTCAGATATGTAGGAAACTTGGGAATCAATTATCCTCCTAATAGTAATAGGTTAAGTCTATTTCACAAAGATGTTTTAAAAAGAAAAGAGGCCTCTTAAACATCAAGAGTCTCTTATTTAGAAGTAATAAACCTTATGAGAATCTATTATTAGACAAACAATTCAAAAAAAATCTGATGCAGTTAAAAACATAATTTAAGTGACTAAAAAGAACAAGGGACTTTGGGTGTAGGTATTTAAAAAATAGATGAACTTGGAGTTATATAAAACTTTCATATGTATTAGCTCACATTTTTTCATAGTCACCTACAAGGTAAGTATTTTCCCTCTAACACTTAAGAACAAAAACACCAAACAAAGGTCACAATCTTTTAAAAATCAGTCTTTGTGTATTGGGGATATAGCTCAGTGGTAAAGCAACTACTTAACACACACAGGCCTTGGGTTCCATCCCCAATTTTAACTCAAAAATTAAAATTAGGCTTTGATCCCAAATAACTGATAACCTAAAATATTCCACTCATGTAGACAGTATTTTAATAAAAATTCACCAATCTCTCCCATTTTAGTATCTAGTTTTTTTCTTTTTAAAAGATGCCTATCTCGGGCTGGGGATGTGGCTCAAGCGGTAGCGCGCTCGCCTGGCATGCGTGCGGCCCGGGTTCGATCCTAAGCACCACATACAAACAAAGATGTTGTGTCTGCCGAAAACTAAAAAATAAATATTAAAAAAATAAATAAAATTCTCTCTCTCTCTCTCTCTTTAAAAAAAAATCATAAAAAAAGATGCCTATTTCAGGATAAAGGGATGGAGGGGAAGAGAAGGGGGCATGGGGGTAGGAAAGATGGTGGAATGAGATGGATATCATTACCCTAAGTACATGTATGAAGACAAGAATGGTGTGACTCTACTTTGTGTACAACCAGAGACATGAAAAATTGTGCTGTATATGTGTAATATGAATTGAAATGTATTCTGCTGTCACACATAACAAATTAGAAGAAAAAAAAAGTTTTTACCCCAACATGTTGGAAAAATATGTAAATATAAAATAATATATTTAAGAGACTTTTAAAAATGAGATGCCTATTTCCTTTTAATACCCTAATAATTTGAAATTATTAAAATGTTATGTACATAGCAGTCATGAACTTATGGTATGATTTAATTATCTTAGAGACTGGTGATTTTAAATGTGAAGTTCAGTTAAAAGAAAATCTCAGAAACAGAAGGATAAATTTAACAGACAAAAACATAGCTATACTAATTGGTAGGAACTGGACCAAAGACATATGAACAAGTTTCAGACTACAGTTTGAAAATCACTAATTTCATCCAAATCCCTCGTTTTTCAGGTGAGGAAACAGCAATCCAGAGGATTTTTTTTTTTTTTTTTTTGTTACACATGACAGTAGAATGTATTTCAGCAAAATATCCATACATAAAGTATAACTTATAATATTAGGTTTCCACTCTTGTGGTCATACATAATATGGAGTTATCATGGTCATGTACACAAACACAAGGCTAGGAAAGTTATGACTAATTTATTCTACTGTCCTTCCTATTCCCCTTCCTATTCCCCTCCCTCTGTTACCCCCATCCAGTCCAATCTATTTCTATTATTCCCCTTCCCAAGCTCCCCTGCTTTGGGTTAGCATCCACAAATCAGTGAGAACCTGAGGCCTGTGGTTTTGGGGATTGGCTTATTTCACTTAGCATGATATTCTCCAGTTCCACCAATTTACTGGCAAATACAATAATTTCATTCTTCTTTAAAGCTGAGTAATATACACTACATTTTCTTTATTCATTCATCTATTGAAGGACACCTAGGTTGGCTCCATAGTTTAGTTATTGTGAGTTGAGCTTCTATAAATATTGATGTGGCTGCATCACTGTAGTATGCTGTTTTTAAGTCCTTTAGATATTGATAACCACTGAGTCAAACAGCGGTTCCACTCCAAGTTTTCTAAGGAATTTTCATACTGCTTTCCATGGTGGTTGCAACAATTTGCAGTCCCACCAACAATGTATGAGAGTACCTTTCCTCTCCACATCCTCACCAACATTTATTGTTACTTGTATGTTTTTTTAATTTGTTGATATACCTTTATTTTTTATTTATTTTTATGTGGTGCTGAGGATCGAACCCAGTGCCTCACACATGCTAGGCAAGCGCTCTGTCACTGAGCCACAACTCCTGCCCGTTACTTTTATTCTTGATGATTGCCATTCTGATTGAAGTTTCTTGAACTGCCCAAGGATACACCACTATTTAGCAATACAAGTCAGGACTAAAACTAAGGTCCCGCTGACTTGTAGTCCAGAGTTCTTTCTACCATCCAACAAGAAACATAAAAATTAAAAAAAAAAAAAGTTTATCACAACTCACAAGACTGCCACAATTTGTCATAGGAAATTTTGTTGTGAAATATCTACCTAAATAGAACCACAATGCAGCAGTAAAGAGGAGGGTTATGGGGTTCAAACACAGGCTCTATCCATTACCATCTGACTTTGGGCAAGTCATGTCACCTCTCTGCCTCAGTTCCCTCATATCTAAAAAAGTTGTTTAAGGACTAGGGTTGTGGCTCAGCAGTAGAGCACTCGCCTTGCACATACGGGGCCCTAGGTTCAATCCTCAGCACCACATAAAAATAAATAAATAAAATAAAGGTATTGTGTACAACTGCAACTAAAAAATAAATATATTTTTAAAAAAGAAGATATATGAATAAAGTTAAAATATATAGGATTCAGTCAGAAACAGCTACACCATTTAAAATAGCAAAGTACAAGTCAAGATAGTTTAAATAATTTACATTTGTTAATACTTTAGTTTATTATGCAAATATTGAAGAACTTATTTCTATATACTGTCCTCTGAATTCAATGAATACAGCACTTTTTCAGTAATGATCACATACCATATGCCAAATAACATGATTTTTAATGTTGATTATCTTTATTTAACCTTAAACATTCAATAACTATCAGCCAAATATTATTATGGCCAGTACTAGAGTGCAAAAACACCTGACAAGGGCTGGGGTTGTGGCTCAGCAGTAAAGTGCTTGCCTAGCACATGCGAGGTCCTGGGTTTGATCCTCAGCACCACATAAAAATAAACAAAATAAAGGTATTGTGTACATCTAAAATATATATATATATACTTAAAAAAAAAAAAAAAAAAAAAAACCTGACAAACCCGTTCCAGAAAGAAAGAGCATCATTGGTATCATTAGATAAAACTTACCTGCCTGGATAAATAAATACAGGGAAAGTGTTTTCAGCAAACTCCATGGAACACATCAAGTGCCCAAGAAAAAGGTTGGTTCTCTCTTAGCAATATTAGTAGAGTTGCTAATACTGTGTACAGAGTTGTAACCAGCTCAATAAAGCACCACTGCAGTGACTCAACAGTCTGGGGGGAAAAAAGTTTGCAGTAATAGTGCCATTTTATATACTACTTATGCTCTTACACAAAATATACAATTTTTACAGATTTAGAGTCAGTCTTTATGGCGAGGGGTACTAGGTTGACAAGATGAAATAAAATAAACATAAAAATGTCAATAAAATAAGACTACAATTTATAAATGTGTGTGTGTATGTATGTGTGTGTGTGTGTGTGTACCAGGAATTGAACCCAGGGGCACTTAAACACTGCACCACATCCCCAGTCCTTTTTAAATTTTATTTAGAGACAGGGTCTCACTAAGTTGCTTAGGGCCTTCCTAAATTTCTGAGGCTGGCTTTGAACTTGGGATCCTCCTGCCTCAGTCTCTCAAGACACTGGGATTACACGTGTCACCACGCTCAGCTAAATATAAATCTTATTGGATGCTCACCAACAATCTTTTGGGGAGAATGGAAAGAAGTACTAATTTCATTTTACTGAAGAGGCAACTGAGGCTCAGTGAAATATCTCAACTAAAGTGGCAAAGAGAATATGGTAGAAAGGACAAAAGCTAGTTTTTTTGTTTTTTTTTTTAATTCATTTTAAGTGTTCTTTCCATCAATCCACAGTGCATCTCAGAATACTAGTGTTTCTTCAAGATCAAACTTAAGGCTATAATTGCTAATATTTATAAAATTGCATCTCATTTATCTCTTATAAGTCAGGAAGTGGGTGCTATTACTATCTTCATTTTATAAATAAAAAAAAACTGAGGCTTTTTAGAAAAATTAAATAACTTGCCCCAAATCACATCATTATTAAGTAATTGAACAAAGACTCAAACTAGGTGTGCCTGACTCTCAATAAAATACTTTATCCACTACAGTACAAATTCAATTAATACAACAATGCATTTGTCTGAATTATTTCTCATTATTTATGTAAACAACTCTAAGCAAATTCTTTAACATTCTAAAACACAGCAAGCAGATTTCGGATTTCACTATTCAACCTCACCATAAAATAAAACAGATGTTATTTCAATACAAATACTCAATCTTCTGATTTGACTGAGAGAGACTTTCTTTGTAGTCCCCTACAACAACAGATCCCCCCACTCCAAGAAACAAAAATCAACCTACTTAAGATTTCTATCCAAAACAAAATCTTAAAATTACCAGTGCCTTAAATGGACAAGTAACTTGCTGGCCTTATTCCAAGTATCTCATCTATTACTTAAAAACAAAAGCAGTAACTGTCACTGTTTTAGAAGTAGTAATATTTCTGAAATGGCAGTATGGTTAATTTCTCTAAAATGATATATTATGGATTTCAACATGCCTGAAAATATGGTGACCATATTATTATTTAGTCCCAAATTAGACATTTTTTTACTATTTTTTTAGTTGTAGATAGACACAATACCTTTATTTTGTTTATTTTTATGTGGTCCCGGGGATGAACCCAGTGCCTCATGCATGCTAGGCAGGAGCTCTACTACTAAACCACAACCCCCGCCCCAAATGAGACATTTTTGATAATCGAAAAGGTTCTATTAATAACTATACTAGAACAAACATGGCTTCACAGAAGCATTAAAGTATAGGGCCACCCTACATAAGAACCCATTTTGATTAGTATGTTATGAACTATTCTCTGCACATGACTTAATTCATGAGTTTTAAGTTATTGTTCCAGATCTACCAACTATCTTCAGCCTTGAGAAAAAAGGCGTCATTGTACAGGCATCAGGCCAGAGTTAAGGTTGCTATCTGTAGTTTTTGTTTTGTTTTTTGGGTTTTTTTAAGTTTTATTTTCAGGGGTTGGGGGTAGCTCAGTGGTAGGTAGAGCGCATGCTTAGCATTTGGGAGTCCCAGATTCTATTCCAGCGCAACCAAAAAAAATTTTAAATGTTTTATTTTTATATTTTATACGCTGAAAAACACATATTTCAAAGAATCTTTGAAAGATATATCAACAAATTTCACGTAACTAAGTTTTGAACACAAATAATAAAAGTACTTCTCAAATGTCCCAATTTGCAAATGATAATGGAAAATTTTCCATTTTCAAACTACTATAATTTATCAAACTGCTTTATTACACAAAAGGTTAAAAACACCAAAAAAAAAAAAATCTTTCAAATGGAAAAAGCTTTAAAGAAAATAACCAAAATTATAAAAGATGATGAAAACCCATGATCACAATATAGTATAACAATGATTCTAGTTAGCATTGTTAGGCCTCTCCAACTAAATCCTGCAGTCGTTTTACAAGCTAGGAGTCCAAAGAATCCTTTGCTTTAGTTGTCAAAGATAAATATGTACTAACAGACCAATGATTTGAACTATAGTATTTGAGTTAAAAGCATTATTTGAATATATGTATGATGATACTTAAGAAAATAAATGTTACAAGACCTGGCTTTTCCGATTTAAAACTCAACCAAAACAAAAATTAGAAGGGCTGTCAAAATTTTAGACCTTCACTATCACAAGCAGTATCCAGTAGTCACATATAGCTATTTAAATTGGAATTAATTTATTAATAAATAAAATTAAAAATTAAGTTCCTCTAAAATAAATAAATTTTTAAATGTAGAAAAAATAATTTTAAATCTTAAAAAGAAAAAAAAAGTTCCTCAGTGGCACTTTCCACACTTCAAGTGCTCAGTGTCAACTGGTGCCTAGTAGCTATCATAATGAGACCACAAAGATTAAATAACATTGCACAGTATTTCCGTTATGGCAGAAAGTTCTATTGGGCAGTGTGCCTTTAGACTTATAACACTTTGCTTGAATATCCTGAGACAAGAAACCTGCAACTGCACACAAAAAAAGTGCATTCTGGTTTTGCAGAATACTATCAAATAATTGTTCCTCACAGCAGGTCAAACTCAGCCTATTTGGAACATTCCAGAAATTCCACCAGTTCCTTCTTCAAGTACATCTTTGCAGAGGTCTTCTCCTCCCAGATAAATATATTCTCAACTTCTTTAGAATAACGTAAAGTTTCTATCTCCCAAGATATGCTAATTTATTCACGTGTAGAATAATAGCACTGTGTCCAGGATGCTCTTTTAGGTACTATACCATAACTTCAGTCTCATTTATCAGCCAAGTGTCCTGATATTTAACTGAGAAAATAAGAATCAGTCTTTCTGAACTATTAAAACATGGAGATCAAAAGCATCATAGCTGTCATACTGAGCAGTGCCAAACACTGTTCTAGAAACCTCACGATTTTAAACTAAGCTATTACAATCCCCATTTTACAGACCCCGAAACCGAGGCAAAGACAGGCTACATAATTTCCCCGGTGGTCACAGATGTGGGCTCGTTTCATCTAGAACGGTAGAGCTTTTCCTTTCTGGGCGCTACACGAGGAGTAAAGCTCTCCGAAGTCTTCCTCCACCAGGCCATGCTGCGACCTCTTCCTCCAGAGCCCCGCTCCCCCAGCACTCCCTAAAAGACCCGCGAGGGCGCCTCTTAGCGTAGAGCCCAGCACCGACGCGCCTCGCCGGCCCAGCTCTGCGAGCCCCACGCCCACCGGCCAACGGGGAGGAGTCAGGAGTCAACCCCACAACCGCAGGGAACCCAGGCGCCGCGCTGGGCCGGCGCCGCACACAGCCGCTCGCTTGGCAGCCCTCGGGCGGACACGCCAATTGCTCGCCGGCAGCCCGGGGGCAGGGCAGGGCAGGCACGCGAGCGCGAAACGCCGGGCTCCGCGCTCTGCGCCCCTCGCGTCCCCTGACCTCTTCCCCGCTCCCCACCGCTCCCCACACCCCCTACAACCTCTGCTTTAAGGACACTTGTAGGCACGGCTGCGCGTCCCGCGTGGAGAATGTAGGGGTAGAGATGGCGCGGTTTCTGCTGCTGAGGCCTGGGACACGATTGAAAAGGAACGGAGTAGGGGGACAGAGAGTGTAGAAAGGGAAAAGGTGACTGGGCTGTGGGGGGGCGGGGCAAGATGGCGGGAGCTCCACTCGGCGGGGCGGGGGTGGGCGAGACTGCGTTGGTAGCGATACCTACGCCCCCACTCCTGGCGGCGCGGGCGCATGCGCACTGAGCCAGGTGACGCGCGGCCTCCGTCCTGAGCAAGCTACTTCCGCCAGGCTCCCGGGGGCAGGTCGCTGTTGGCCTGAGAGCCCGAAGTGTGCAATCCCAAGCCACGCTATGGGCCTCGGGTCGCGAGTGGTTTGGAACTGAGATGGGAGCCAAAAGGTGTACGCTGCCTTAGGAGTGGGCCTGGCGTGGGAGAGCCAGCGTTCCTGAAGGATTCCGTCACCTACATCAGGAGTTTGTTTTCCACTCTAGAACCCAAAGGGGCCAACACAGTGCTCTCTTCAAGAATTGTGGGAATGGTGGGAACATGAGGTTAAGAGAATAATTCTGTAAAATGGGCCCACTGTGCTGATCCCCACATGTTTTCTTTTCTAAGAAGCAATTTAGGTCTTGGTAGCAGGAATCAGGATTTGGAGAAGGGGTCTTCCCATTGCCCCAGCTTCTTGGAAGGCCCCAAAACTCAATAACAGTCTTCTCTCCCGATTTTTGGTTAGAGATGAAAATCTTTTTAAGATTTTCACTCTTTGGAACATTTAGATTCTTATTTAGATTTTTAATATTTTCAGCTTCTTAGGAAAGAAAACCGATTATCCACGCTCACATCCATTCCTACATGTCACATATTATGAAATATTTAATAGAAATTCAACTGTTAACCTTTACCAGGTCTTTGCAAGCATTACTGCTTCATTTATCTTCTTGCCTATGAATACTACGTTCTGAAATAATCCCTTTCTCCTATTTGCTTATGCTGTTTAAAATAGTGATTTATTTGGTTATTTCCTTTATGAATTATAGTTGGATTATCTATGCATTTTGCGTTTGGTTCCTTTCAATCGCTCGAGCACTTTGATATTTGCCAAATCCTTAAAACTTGGGAAAAACAAATAAATATTTTCAGGTTATGAAAGTTCAGAAAAGTGTAAATCCAGAATCAGTTCCTGCTAGGCAGTGCAGTACAATGGAAAGCAACAGAATTGTCCTAACTTCTTAAAAAGGAAGACTAATTTATATAAAATAGTCGAAATGATGTTTAATACATTGCCAAGAAAATAGTCAAGAGAAAAATTATATTGAAAGAAATATAACTCCAAGCAGATTATCTTAATTAAAATTATGTTCAGTTAATATTGCTGTACATAGTAACTGGTGCATGGGAGTTTTACCAGCATCATGGAAATCAGATTTGACTTAGCTTATCAGACTAGAATACATATCTTACTGTCGGGCTACTGATTTTTTACTCCCCTGTGATCACATACAACTGGAGTTAATGAAAGTGGAACATGGAGAAAGAAAACTGAGCTAAGGCCTTAGTACAGAGAGCTTAAAAATTCATTCTTAAGACATTTTGAATTATACTGTTGGCAGAGATCATGGCTTTGAAGTCTCTTGAATTACCTTAGTGCCTCTACTTCCTGTAATCTGTACAAATTTGGTTTTCAGAGTTTGATTTAGCCACAGTTTTGCTTGTAGTTTGAGACATTGTTGTCCACATTGGTGCAAAATTACTTTCTATTATACTAGTATCAAATATCCTAAGCTATCAACTTTACTAGAATATCTTAATTATAACAAAACTGAAGCAATAAAACTGTTGCTGAAGTGTTAAGAGTTTTCTCCTGATGAGGAAACACATCAGGAGACCAAGTGGATTAATTCATCACACCACAAAAAATGTCCCTATACCTTGAACAAAGTCACTAAAGAAATATGAAACATTGTTAGCATAGATATTTACATTCCTCTGGAATGATAACCTTCATATAAGAGTCACCTATACAGAGAGAAAAGTCCACATATCTAAGTAAAAAGGTCTTTTGGCTTCATAAAAATTATTGGATTAAGTAACAAAAGCTGTTGTCATTCTCTAAAGAACAGCACAAGCTGTGGCTAATTTGCAACCATCTCTGTAATAAAGTGGTTTCTTCACTTGTGGATACAATGGGGATGGTTTGCTTCAAGTGGCCTGCAAATTTTTACTCTCTTGAGAGTCAGGACTCATTTGTTAGGATGCCTATGGAAACTTTATTAATATTTATCAATTATTTTATCCATTGCTACATTTGCCTTAGTTTTGTAATGCTGAAGTTGTCATGATGGAAATAAACTGGTAGAATTGCACATTACTTCGAATTTTAAATGCATTTGTTACTATATTCATCTAATTTTCTGACATTGAGAACTATTTTTCAATTAAAATCTCAAATCTTGTTTTATTTTTAGAGCGACCTTTTCTAACCCAAAAAAGCATACAGTTGTGTGGTACTTGGGCAAGTCTATAAGCCTCAGTTTTCATATCTGTAGAATGAGGTGATTGAACCAAATGAGCTAAAACCTTGCAGTCCTGAAATTCTATTCCCCTTTAATATAGGAATGGCCAAAGATGGATCCTAAAGTTGTGCAGAATAATGATAGCATTTATACTACCAAAAATTATGTGAATATGCAGAACTCTTGCTTTAGGCTGACCTGGATTTTCAAATGATGTTATTCAAAATAAAAACCAACATGGAAAAAAATCAAATTTATTGACATATAGAGGTGGTGGGGATCACAAAATTATTCATGTGCAATTAAATTACTTCCTATACCTTCCAATTATATTCTCATATTTCAAAGCAGGAAGAGCAACACAATGTTGAGAAAAGAAATGTTAAGAATTGCAGTGCTACTTGCCTAGCAAGCACAAAGCCCTGAGTTCAATCCATAGCACTGGGGGGACGGGAAGAGAACTAAGGTAACTTATGAGACTATAATCATCATTAACCTCTTGTAGTTTTAACACTCCAGTATATTTTAAGATTAGCATTTGGCTTCTAAGAAAACAGTTTGTGTTTTTAAGAGTAAGAATGGGAAGGGAATCAGAATATCAGGATTTCAAAAAGCCCTTGAACTCTGTAGGCACATGGGAATTTAATTATTCCCATTCCCATGGAATCCAATATCTAAGATTCTTGTAGTAGAAACAAACAACTTTTACATTTCAACAAATATTTACTGTGGGTTTACGATGTTCCTGACATATTTTAGAAGCTGCAGATATAGTAGTGAACAAGAGACATGAATCCAGGCCATTATTGAACTCATTCACTAGGAGGAATTAGACAATAAAATAAATACCTGCGTTAGATAATATGTTATAAGACAGTGAGCCTTATGAGGGGGAAAAATTGTAAAACCAGTGATATGGAATGAAATAAAGCACAAGTGAAATGGAAGAGTTGTAATTTTAAATTGGGCATGTGGGGTAGGCCTCACTGAGAAAGTGGTATTTGAATAAGGGTTTGGGAAAGTACAAATAACTGAAAAAAGTATTCCAGACAGCAAAGAACAACCTATATCAAGTCCCTGAGGTGGAGACAATTCTGTAAAGTTGAAAGAATTGCCAGGAGGCCATTTTAGCAGACAAAGATTGACCCAGGAAGAAAATTATAAGAGGTGACAGGAGTACTAGGAAGTCATGGAGTAGAAGGTCTTATGTGCCTGGGCCTGGGAAGATTTTGGCAGAGGACTGACATATGATTTAGGCTTTAAAATGCTTACTCTGGTTGCTGAATTGAAAATAGTGTGTAGAGTGACAGAGGTCTTATTGCAGTATCCCAGGCCAAGAAAAAAAAAATTGATGGTAGCTTGTCCTAGAGTTGTAAAAGCTTTGAGACAAATCTGGGTTCTGGAAATATTTTGAAAATCTAAATGATTTGATGACATAATGGATTTGGGGTTCTAGAAAAATAGAGAAATCAAGGATGATCAAATGGTCTGAGAAAATGGAAAAATGAATTTGCCTATATTAGCAGAGATGGGTAAGTCTGGATGTGGACTATGTTGGGTTAATATAAGCAATCAAGAATTGAGTTTGTGGGGCTGGGGTTGTAGCTCGGTGGTAGAGCACTTGCGTAGCACCTGTGAGATCCTAGGTTTGAACCTCAGCACCACATAAAATAAATAAAAGTTTAAAAAGAAAAAACAATTCAGTTTGGGAAATAAATGTACTAGTTAAGTACATTTGTGTAATCTTTAGTGTTTTTGCCATCACAGATAAGTTAAGAAAATGAAAGAACATTTAGATTTGTAACATTTAATAATTACTTAATTTCTAATCCTTTTTGTATAATAGAAGCTCATTTAGACCTGCCTAGTATATATCAAGGAATATTTTACTTTACTTTTAAGAAAATGTGAGAAAAGCTAACTATCCTTTTGTTTAAAATAAAAAAGAATTTTTAAAGGAAATGTTGGGGATCTATCAATACCTAAAAGCAAATTGGAGAACTCAGTTTACGCAGAGATAAATATATGAAAACTTCCAGTTCCTTAGAGTATTTTCAGTAAAGTTTTTAAATGTAAAACTGGATGTGTTTCAGTGAATTATTCAAATAACTGCCTTCCTTTTCTAGTACACATGGAAACAGGGCCAAAAATTAATTGGTGCCATGTGAAATAAACCACAGTATGGCTAATACAACCTGCTATTCCTAATTCACACTCTGAATCTGGATGCAATAAACCTATTTTGACTAAGTAGTGCTTAAATCAGTTGTTAGTGTTCAGAGAACTATACCAACAAGTTTAACCAAGTTACTTTATTTTTTCAGATGCAGCTTATGCTATATTTTTCTCACTCCAGAATATATTTAAGACAATCTCATTAATTCAGTCGATATAGTATTAAAATATGGCCTTTGGTGTCACTTATTAGCCATAGTAACCTGAACAAGTTATTCAATCTCTCTGAAAATGAGTGTCCTCCACTGTAAAATAAGGATAAGCATACATACCTACATGGAAGAGTTGTTAGGATTTAAATGGAATATTCCTGACAAATTGAAAGTGTTCTGTGATTTGTAGTTGTCATTGTTTTCTAGTTTTTAGTTATTAAAAATTTTTATGTTTATATTTTTAATGCATTTTATCAATATGACAACTTATTCTCTCTCTCTCTCTCTCTCTCTCTCTCTCTCTCTCTCTCTCTCGGTACCAGGGATTGAACCAGGGGTGCTGAGTCACATCCCCAATCCCTTTTTTTTTAATATATACTTTATTCAGAGACAGGGTCTCACGAGTTGCTTAGGGCCTCGATAAATTGCCCAGGGTGGCTTTGAATTTGCAATCTTCCTGCCTCAGTCTCCTGAGCTGCTGTAATTATAGGCATGAACTACCATGCCTGGCAGATCTCCTGACTTTTAAGTTCTAGGTTAATATTGGCTTGATCCATCCCACCTATTTACAAGCCTAATGCCCAACACAAGATTTCTTTATGTATCTGGGGAATTAAAGTTTATCCTCTCAAATGTGGAAAGTATCTCTGTTCCTAGATTTTACATAAAAGCGTGTTCACCAAACTCTGTATGGGGCACTAGATTTACTAAAGTTTTGAAGCATCACAGAAACACAAAAGTAAATGTTTCTCTACAATGCCCTTCATTCTTCTTCCTACTTAATGTTCACTGCTCGTTTCTACTCACATATTCCTATTTATGTCTGATACTGTTATCTTTTTTTTTACATTCTAGCAGTTCCAGTCTTTGATAACTTATTAGCAACCTAATATCTTATTAATGTATTTTTCTATTTTTTTAAAATTTTTTAGTTATACATGGACACAATGTCTTTACTTTGTTTATTTTTATGTGGTGTGCCAGTGCCTCAAGCACTCGGCCATTGAGCCACAATCCCAGCCCCTTTCTATATTTTTATTTAAAAAACTTTTTGGTAATAAGGATTAAACCAAGGAGCACTCAAACACTGAGCCACATCCCCAGCCTTTTTTATTTTTTATTTTTGAGACAGGGTGTCACTAAGTTCCTTAGAACTGACTAAGTTGCTGAAGCTTTGAACTCATGATCCTCCTGCCTCAGCCTCTGGAGTCACTGAGATTACAGGTTTGCATCATGCACTGGGATTTTACTAATGTATTTTCTTTAACAATTCTGGAATAATTTCCTTCAAAATTATCAGCTGTAGTACAAATTATTTCAGCTCTCTATGTATAGATCATAACAGAGACACAGTTGGGGAGGCTATTTGAGGGCCCTACATGTTGACTAGAGCAGGAAAAGATGTCGAGAAAGGAAGCCCCTCCAAGTCTCAATGATTTCATCTATAAATACAAAATAATGAATTTCAAAGTCTTGTTATGAGGATTACATGAGGCTCACACATAGTAAACACTTAATGAATGTTGTTTTTCATTATTATTGGTATTACCATTAAGAAGATAACCCAAACTCTTATCTTGGGAAGTATGTCATGGCTTTTCTATAGGGGCACAGCTAATTTTAAGCAGAGGGGACAGCATTAGCAAAGTCACAGTGTGTTACAGGAAATTAATTGCAAGTTTTGTCCAGGGTGATGGGCTCACAGGGTATAAGAGGGAGAACTAAAAATTTGGCATGGACCAGATCAACAAAATATTGTGTGTTTTATTAAGGAATTCGGGATATATCTAATAAAAATGAGGAGCCTTGGATGATTTTTTAAAAATGCAATGACATGGTTAAATTTGCCTGTAAGAAAGTTGCAGTAATGTGCAAGAAAATTTAGAAGGATGAAAGATTCAAATGAGCTACTAATTCAGGAAAGAAATGATATGGACTAGAACTAAGTCAACAGAGTAGGAAAGAATAGAAGATGACAGAAGACTAAGGAAGTTGAATTTTATAGGACATAGTTATTTGTAAAATATAAAGATAGAAGTTATCCAAAGAGGAAACTCAAGGATAATTCCAAGGTTTCCTGACTTACTGAGTAGATGGTAGTACCATTCATCAAAACAAGGAATATTACAAGAGGCAATTTTAGACATGTTGTGTTTAAGGTAACTACAAAACCCAAGGTGGCCATAACCTGTAACCAACTGAAATATTCAGAGTGGTGGGGATAGAAGCTAGAGCACAATCTGCAGTTTGGGAGAGTAGGTAAACATTTAGACTTAGGAACCAGCAGCATACAGCATATATTATTCTACACATGTCACTTAGATATGAAACAGCCCTGTTGCTAGATGCAGCCTGAAAACATTCTCATGAGGATCTACATGGGCATAACTGAAGCCAAGAGAGACCACGAAATGCCCAAAAGTGAATGTATAGAATAGTGAAGTGAGTTCAAAGACTGGGTCTGAAACACATTCAACAAGTGGGGCAAGCTGAGTCTTTAAAGGACACTGAGAAGGCAGTAGTGTCTCCAAAGACCAGGAAAGCAGAGTTTCAAAGACATAATAAAATATTAATATATTAATAACACTAACATGAGAATTAGTATGAATTTGTTTGGGCCAGTTCAAGCTGACCTTTGGCAAAACTGCTTGAGTAGAAGGATGGGAATAAAATCTGGGCTATAATATCTTCAAAGGGGGAGAGTAGATAAGGAAGTGGAACAATCAATTGCCTTATTATTTCCAATAACTGATCTGTGAAAGAGAAAATATTCAGGACCAAGGAAAAGATTTTCAGGATCAAGATTTGAGCTTGTTTGGAGGCTTTGGGGAAGATGGTAGAGAGGGAAGTTTGAACTCTCAATATAGAAGAGAGCAAATGACAGAATCACTAGGAAGCCAGGATGGAATTAAACCTGGAAGACAAAGGAACCTTTTGGATAAGAATCCAAGATTTAGGATGAGCCCTAAAATGGAAAAGAGAGACTGGAAGAAAAAAAAATTGATGAAGCAATTCATAGTTGATGACACCAATTTTTCCTAATAGAGGAGAGAAATTGTATTTTACTGAAAAAGTAAGGATGACAGGGTCAACCCCAAATGAGGTGATAAAAGTTGGTTGAACCACTCAGGGGGAATGGGAGAGAGAGAACCAGAGACTCATTAAATTGCAACTAACCCAGGTATAGAGCAGTGGTTCTCAAAGTAAGTTGCTGCATCTGCTTCTTGTTAGAAATGAACATTTGGGTCCTGCCCAGCACCCACAGAATCAGAAACTGTGAGGGTGGAGCTCAGCAATCTGCCTTAACAAGCTCTCCAGGTAATTTTGAAATACACTGATTTTGAGAACCCCTTGCACTAGGGCTTCTGTAGAATTTGTGACTTCCCCATCTATCAGGCACTGATAAAGCACAAACTATGATATTCTACCACATCCTAATCGTTTTTTAGTAATGTTTTCCATGTTACAAGAAAACATATTTACTTGAAACAATATCCTTATGGATGTTTAAAATCCTACTGGTTTCTCTCTGGAAATGGGTGTTATACAAGATTTTTAGAAACAGAACAAAGAGATCCCTTTATTCCAAGTCTTACAAAGCAAATACTGAAAAAAAAAAAATCTTGCCTCTCTCTCTGCTCAATTTTTACATTTATAATAGAGAATAATGAAATTGTTGTTCTCTGCATCAAAAATATTCAATGACTCACCCTCTAATAGCAGTTCTCAAATTATGCTCCAGCACTGGTGTCATCTCATTTTAACTAAATAATGATGATCCGTTCTCAATTCATGGGGGAAATGTTTATGAATTAAATTTTCTCAATCTTAAGTTATTCTCCCATAAATTTTTCTTAAACTTTTGGCCCTTGCTACTGGTTATCTTGCAGCAAGTACTAACAGATGACAAAATAAGTGAACAAATAGTAAATGAATATTAATGAAACTTGAAATTAGTCAGACTGAGTTCAGTAGTTTCTTTTTAATTGAACACATGATCATGACTATAATTTTTACATTTCATGTCAATAATAAAGTCATTTTATACTCTCATTGTTCCAACAATGTTGCCATTGCTCAAGTATTTGGAACCTAATTTGGAACTACTTTCATGGTCCGGGGAATGTTCTTGAATGTCCTAAACAATGGACAATTCAACACATTCATGATCTAAAAAGATCTTAAAGATTTATTTTACAGCCAAATATACACATGGGTGATCAGGCTGATTTAACCAGGTGTACCTTGCGTAAAGAAATATGACACACAGGCACAGTGGTGCAAGCCTGTCATCCCAGTGGCTCCAGAGACTGAGACAGGAGTATTGCAAATTCCAGGCCAGCCTCAGCAAAAGCAAAGCAGTAAACAACTCAGGGAAACCTTGTCTCTAAATAAAATATAAAGTAGGGCTGAGGTTGTGGCTCAGTGGTCAAGTGCCCCTGAGTTCAAACCCTGGAATAAAATATATATATTTTTTTCACATGTAGGAATCTATACAGTAACAATGAAATATTCCCAAATTATGTACAGATAAGACTAATCTCTGGGCTGGGGATATAGCTCAGTTGGTAGAGTGCTCACCTCACATGCACATTGCCCTGGGTTCAATTCCTAGCACCACACACAAAAAAAAGAAGACAACTAATCTCTGAAAGTTAATTTGTACAATCAGTAATTAATAGATTACAGTAGGAATATAGATCCAAGCCAGAAAACCTTTATTATGATTAAAATATTATGGAAATAAGAGAAATTAGTCATGAAACACAGAAAAAACACAATTAGAATGTATTATGTAGTACATGCCAATATGGTGGAGGTTAAATAAGAAAATATATTGGTCAGGCTATCAGAGTCCTAATATCATTTTAAAATTCAAATTAGTAGCAAACTCCCCTCAATCTGATTCTCTGTCAACCAAGAAAGCTTTAGATTTTTTGGCTTCCGTGAATAATACGATGGTTTCCATGAACAATATCTTCCTTGTAAATAATATGATAATCAGACCAATAGTAAGTTACATTACACCTCACAGTTGTATTTTCTAATTGCCAATCAGTAACTCGGCATTTTTATTTGTATGCTGTATCTCTTATAAGTTAAAGTGAGTTACTTGGAACAGTGATATGTTTGTTGCCTAAGGCAGGCAGACTCCTCAACCTGAATATCACTCTGAGATGTATTCAGGAACACTTCTCTGTTGTCAGCTTTTCACTATAACAAAATACCAGAGATAGTTAACTTAGAGAAAGGAAAAGCTTATTTTGGTTCACAGTTTTGTAGCTTCCAGTCTAAGATTGGGTGGACTCACTGCTTTGGGCCTCTGTTGGGCATACCAGATGCTAATGGTCAGGGAGTACGTGGTGGAGCAAACTGTTTACCAAAAGAGAGGAAGAAAAAGGAGCCAGGATTTTATAATTCCCTTCAAGGACATGCCCCCAGTGACCAAAAGACCTCCCATAAGGTCCCCCCTTCTTACAGTACACAGTATCTCCCAATACCACCACCCTAGGAACCAAACCTTTAGCACATGGATCTTGGGAAAATGTTTATCCAAATCATAGCTCCTGCCTTTCTTTTAAACAACTAGGGACACATAAATTATCATGTGCTTATTCACTTCAGAAGAACTGTTTGCTTTATAAAAACATTTTAAAGCATGGGGAACTTAAAAGAGGATAAGAAATTGAGAAGTGACTTCTGAGTTCAATTTTTTTTAATGTGATGTATCAAGTCTCCATTATGATGGGTGTATAAATGTGACTATGTTAAATGTCACTTGAGAAGTTCAGCAGTTAAAAGGAACAAGATGGAAGGTGGAAGGGGTAGTTGCATAAATGGAAAGACTTGGTTGTGGATTTCTTTTTTTCCCTTAAAAAAGAGCTCGCAGAAAAAAAAGGAAAAGACAATTAAAATAGAGATATGAAAATCATAGGGGAAAAGGGGATGATTGGGAATCCATGCTGCCTAAAAAGATTAGGTTTGTACAGTAGAGGGGGCCTATCCTTTGGAGAAAAATTCCAAAATTACTCTGAAATATAATATTTGGTTTCTTTATTTTTTCTTTTCTTTTTTTCTGCAGTGCTGAGAATTGAATCCAGGGCCTTATACATGCTAGGCAATTGCTTAACCACCGAGATATACCCCCATCCCTGAGTTCAGATTTCTTCATCTATAAAATGAATATAAAAATCCATTCTTCCTAAACACAGACTTAAAGGGAAGGTAAATTAAGAATATGTGAAAAAAAACATTTTGAATAGAAAAAGCTATCACAAAAATTCAGTGCAAAAGGAGGCAATTTCTGTGGTTCTTTACATCATAACCAATAAAAGTGAGCATCTTTCTTTCTTATTTATTTATTTATTTATTCATTCATTCATTCATTCATTGTGCTGGGGATAAACCCAGGGCCTCACACATTCTTAGGCAAGTGCCCTACTACTGAGTTACACTTCCAGTCCTAGTAAGAATATAAAATGCTTTGTGGGGCTAGGGTTGTAGCTCAGTGGTAGAGTGCTTGCCTAGCATGTGTGACTTGGTTTCATCCTTAGCATCATATTAAAAACAAATAAATAAAAATGAAAGTATTTCATCCATCTCCAACTAAAACAACAAAAAAATTTAAATATAGAATGTAAAATATATTGTGCACCATATAACCATTTTCTTTATTTATTTTTTAGTTGTAGTTGGACACAATATCTTTATTTATTTTTTTTTTATGTGGTGCTGAGGATTGAACCCAGGGCCTCACACATGCTAGCCAAGCATTCTACCACTGAGCCACAACCCCAGCCCCCACATAACCATTTTCAACGTTAATTGGTTATATAAAGATTAATTAAGTATACTATATTAATAATGATTCTTTGCTTTATGAAAATGTTTCTTAATTAAGTGCTTTAAAATTGAGATAGAATTTACACCAAATAGGTATGATCTAGTGACAGGAAATTATAAAGCTTTAGTATAGGAAACTTCTCTAATAAATGTCATAGAATATATTTGTCAAAATAAATATCGTGTAAAACAGAAATATATCCCACATTCACAGCTAAAACATCTGAGAATTTTATCCACATAATATTTTTTATGATTTAAAGGAAACTTTTAAGGTATTGCATAACATAAACTCACCTACTTTGATTTTATAATTCAGTGATTTTAGTGAGTTTACTCAGTTGAACAACCATCACCAGAATCCAGATTTAAAATGTTTTATCACTTCAATTATATTATGTCCAGTTAATCTTGGCTCCCATTCTTAGCCCTCCTAGGCAACCACAAATCTGTTTTCTGTCTCTATATATTTGCTGATTCTGGACATCTCACATGAAGAGAATCATGTGAAAATATAGTCATTTGTGTCTGGCTTCTTTCACTTAGTGTAATGTTCTCAAGGATCATCCATTTTGTAATACATGTCAGTTCCATTCTTTTTTATTGTCAAATATCAATAAGTATCAAATAGATATATCACATTTTGTTTGCCCATTCACCAGTATATGGACATTTAGGTTGTTTATATGTTTTGGCTATTATGAATGCTGCTGCTATGAATAATGGGTATGTGTACTTTGTACACTTTTTGTGTAGGTGTATATTTTCATTTCTCTTGAGTATAAACCTAAGAGTAGAATTTCTGGGTCATGTGATAAATTTATGTTTAACTTTTAAAGAAATAATACTACTGTTTCCCAAAGTAGCTATACCATTAACATTCCCACCAGTAATATTTCAGGTTTCCTATTTCTCCATGACCTTGTCAACATTTATTATTGTCTGTCTGATTATATCCATATTGGTGGTTGTGGAATAATTTCCCTAATGACTACTGATGCCAGACTTGTGATACTTATTAATATTTCAAGAATGGCATATTAGGGGCTGGGGATGTGGCTCAAGCGGTTGCACACTCGCCTGGCATGCGTGCGGCCTGGGTTCGATCCTCAGCACCACATACAAACAAAGATGTTGTGTCTGCCGAAAACTAAAAAAAATAAATATTAAAATTCTCTCTCTCTCTTTAAAAAAAAAAAAGAATGGCATATTAATCATTTTTATACCTTCTTTGGTGAAATGTCTATCTAAATCTTTTGCTAGATACATAATACTTTAAGGAACTAAAGTAAAGAATTATCAATGAGTTATTCAGATTCAATTTTCTTTCTTTTCATTTTTTTTTTTTTTTTAGATTTCCATCTCTCTATGTTGCCTAGGCTAGCCCCAACTCCTGGGCTCAAGAAATCCTCCTGCCTCAGCCTCTTAGTAGCTGGAAATATAGGCACACACTACCATGCCTAGTTCAATTTAAATTTTGAAAAAATACTTTTAGTTGTAGAGAGACTGAATACCTTTATTTGGTTTATTTATTTTTATGCAGTGCTGAGATGGACCCAGTGCCTCACATGTGCTAGGCAAGCACTCTACCAAAACCCCAGCCCTCAATTTAAATTTTATGCAAGAATTGCACATACACTTTTAATATAATTATTGTATAATTGTCTTTGAATTTAAAGACAAAACAATAGAATATCAATACTGAAGCATCTGGGCTTGGTGGCATATGCCTTTTATTTTAGCTACTCAGAAGGCTGAGGCAAGAAGATTGCAAATTCAAGGCCAGCTTTGACAACTTAGTAATTCTTTGTCTCAAAAAAAAAAAAAAAGTCTTGGTATAGAGAGTCCCAGGTTCGAGTCCCAGGTTCAAATCCCAGTACCACACAAACCTGCTAAGGTCTTCAAAAGCACAGAGCCCATCTCATCTTAGTATTCCCTAATTGGCAACTAACATCAAGCCCTAGCATTGTGCCTAAAACATTTTGAATGTTTGGTTTGTGTTTATTGTTTTACATTCAGGTTTGGAAATCCAGGCTGTGTGAGGTTTTCCCCTTCAAACTTTGCCAATGGTCCCACTGAGCTGCCTCCCTGGATTTGGAACACATGGCAATAAAATGTAGTAGTTATGAGGGTAAGATGTAGAGTCAGATTGCCTGACTTTATGCTTTCTATGTACACTTGAGAAAATTACTTAGTCTCTTTATTAGACCCCAGTTTCCTCACCTATTAATTATATTTGCTACATAGAATTATAGTGAGGAGTAGGTGAGGCTATCTGTGTAAAGCTCTAGCACATAGCCTGGTTACAGCAGTGCTCAATAAACATGAACTATTATCATTGAAGAGTCCACAGCCAGCCCAGGTGTGGGTTGGGGCGGGCCTGATACAGGAGGACCACAAGTTTAAGGCCAGCTTCAGCAACTTAGTGAGATCCTGTCTCAAAATAAAATTTTAACAGTGGATCAGGGGATCAGTGGTAGAGCCTGATCCTGGGCTCAATTTTGTTTATCTATCTATCTATTTATTTATTTGCCAGATATGTATGTATTGGCTATAAATAAATAAATAAATAAAAAGAGTTTGTAGCCAAACTTTAGCTATAGTTTCCATTAACAAAATGGTAGATTGGCTACTTTTTTTTCCTCCTCAAAATATTTTTATATGAATTTTCCTTCTTTTGAAGCCAATAACTTTTACAAACTTACAAATATTCCAAAGATATATGAAGAACAAGATTTTAAAGAAACTGCAAGTAAATACAATATGCTATCTTTATTTTTAATACCTAAATCTTTTTTTTTTTTTGGTACCGAGGATTGAATCTAGGAGTGCTTAACCACTGATACACACTCCCAGCCCTTTTTATTTTTCATTTTGAGACATGGCTTGGCTAAGTGGCTGAGCCTGGCTTTGAACTTGTGACCTCTTATCACTGGAATTGTAGGTGTGCATCACCATGCCTGGTTACTACTACCTAACTCTTAACAACATTCGATGTCTGCACTTATATTGAACAGTTTTTCTAACTCACCTTAAATTATGTTCTTGAAGTCAGTCAGTCCACCCACAAAAGAGGTCCTCCCACCTTCACACTAGTTTATTACTCATAGATCCAAGTTGGGATGTTCCTCCTTGTAACATTAATAACTATCTTTTATTGAGTATTTGTTGTGTGGCATATGCTGTGATGCATGACATCTTTAGTCCTCAGAGCAACCTAGGAAAGTATGTTTTCTTGATCCTATTTTACATGTAAAAAAAAAATGGACACTCAATGTAGTTTGGTGATTGTCCTTAAGTCACACCTCTAGTCACTGAAGAGATCATATTGAAAACAGTATCTCTATGACTCTCATGGGCTATCTTCTCTTGCACACACACACACACAAAAAAAAAATGTTTTAAGCTTTTGTTTACAAAAGCAAACTGTAGGGAAATTTTTAATCAGGATTAAAAAGTCATTGATCCACCTGGGAATGTGAGACTTAGTTGCTGGAACTGAATTTGAGATTTTGTGCATAGGAATGATGTTTTGAAAAATTAGTGATGATACCTTGCAGGAGTTTTTCTTCTCTTCTCTCTCATGTTTCTACTCTTCTTCCCAGTTTGTTTTCGCCTCCTTTCATCTTTCTCTCTACTAATGAAGAGTCTCAAGGAAGAAGTAGAAATTGAACAAGATCCACAATGGAAGCAGAGAGAAGTGCTCTGTGTCCAAAGTGGGCTTCCTTTTCTCTTCCCCTTATCCCTTTCTTTTCTTCCCATTTCTTCTTTATTTCATCTTCCTTTCTCTCCATGTTTTTCTCTTTCTTTCCCCATCCAAAGGGAAGAAGAAAGTTAGGTAGGAAAGGAAGGAGTGAGGAGGAAAGAGGAAGAATGGATGGGTAGCAGGAAAGAAGTGGGGGAGAGAGTTTGGAAGGAAGAAGAGAAATTATGGAGAGGTGAGGGTGGGGGAAGAAGTAAAGAGGGGAGAATCACGGGCAGTGGCTGAGTCCTATTTCCTGTCCTCTCCTTCCTGCTCCTCCTTCCAATGGCTGTTTCCTTTTGTGATAGAACACCTCAGGTTTTTCTAGCTGTAAATTTTTTGTTTAACTTTTGTTTGTCATGGAAAGTTTTTATTTCGTTATCAAATCTAAAGCTTAATTTTGCTTGATACAAAAATTCTTGGTTGGCATCCATTTTCTCTCAGATCTTGATATATGTTGTTTCAGGATCTTCTAGCTTTTGGGGTCTATGTTGAAAAATCTGCATATAACCTAATTGGTTTCCCCCTATATGTAATCTGATGCCTTTCCCTCGTGGCTTTTAATATTCTCTCCTTATTCTGTATGTTAGGCATATTTTTCATTATAATGTGCCTTAGAAGATTTAGATAAAATGGGCTCAAATCTATATTCCCACCTTGAGTTACACAAAGCTTGGTCCTTGTCCCTGATGCCAATCCAATAATGAGGATGCCGTTTTGAGAAAAAGGGAAAAGAAGTTTTATTGCCATGCTAGCAAATGAGAAACATAGGGGATTCCTGTCCTATAGGCTGTCATTCTGCCCAACAGTGGGATCAGGGGGCTTTTAAAAAGGTGATTCAAAGACTACATTCCCCATGTTCTCTGACAGAGTTGTAATTTACTCCTTAATTTGGGAGATCATCATTTCTGATATCTGAGTCTGAATAACTTCATTCTCGTGGTGGGTGTGTACTCAAGGACAGATAACTCTACCACAGGTTGGGGAAGAAAGGTAATCCTGTTTCCCCTCAGATTAGGGAGGGGGAGAGATTAGAGAAGGAGAGAGAGAGAGAGAGAGAGAAGAAAGTCTTTTAAAAATAAATTGCAGTGGCAAAGCAGCAAAGGCTATATTCAAGGCATAAAGTAGACCACTGTTAAACTTGTGTGAAATCTGATGCCCTCCCTAAGACTTCTTCACATTGCTGGGAGTTAATAGTCATGGTCACCTCTAGTTCTGACTTCCTGATTCCACTGAATTGAGCTCTCTCCACTGTTGATCAAAGCCAGCACTCCATATCTTCAGGGTAAAAATGATTTTTAAAAATTTCATCTGTACTGAAATCCTCCTTTACCCTTTGAAAACTCTTTTCTTCTCATTATTTCCTAAGCAATACAGAATAAAAACTATTCACATATCATTTACATTGTATTAGATATAATAAGCAATCTAGAGAGGCTTTGAAGTATACAGGATAATATGTGGAGGTTAGATGCAAATGCTATGTTATTTTATGTAAGGAACTTGAACATCTGCAAATTTTGGTATCCATAAGGGGTCCTGGAACCAATCTCCCACATACACGGTGTGTGACACCTATATATTCTTTTATTTTAATCTCTGCATCCACTTCCATTAATTTTTATTATTCAAAAATACCATTTTCACAAGGACACTTTGTGTATGGTAAGCTTTACTGAATAGCAACACAAATTCAAAGTGAATATAATACTTTAAAAAATGCCTTTAACTATACTTATGTTAACACTTTAATATGCAATTCATATTTTTAGAAAGATGAGTTTCTGGATACTTAGAGGGGTGGGAAGGTGTACAGATTAAGGCAGAACCTAGGTGGTGAGTGTATGGGTAGTGCAGTAAAAATTAAAACAAAGTAAAACAAAACAAAAATAACTTCCAACTTTGCAGTTTTAAATTTTTCATAATATTAGGAAAAACAAAACATCCCTTTAGCCTCTCTGCCAAGTCATTCAGCTATCCATCCTACTCTCTTCAGTTCTAAATGATCTTACAATAGGGAAACCCTGCCAGGTTTTCTGTTCATTTCTTAGGGAAAGCAGTTTAGCTTTCTTTGTTGTATTATTTACTAACCACACCCTTAATCTTTTCACTTAAGCTGTTTAAGATCTCCTCAACCAAAACCTCCTTCAGAATTCTTTAAGCCAGGTGTTGTGGCAATTTAGAAGGCTGAGGCAGGAGGATTGCAAGTTCAAAGTCAGCCTCAGCAAATTATTAAGGCTCTGAGCAATTTAACAAGACACTGTGTTTCAATGGTGGTTAAGCACTCCGGGGTTCAATCTCCCATACCAGAAAAAAAAAAAAATTCTTCAAGAGAAAGAGCCATCTGATACCTATTTACATACTCTTTAACACGTTTAGCAACTTAGTAATGCCTTATACATAAGAGACACTGAATGCCATGTTGCATTTTAGAATAAGCAGGGAGTGTGGAGCCAAAGAGTGAGTTTAAGTCCTGGCTTTCTCGATAATTGTGTGACCTTGGACTAGCTGTATAATTTCTTTGAGTCCATTTCCAAATTTCCTAACCTGAAAAAAAGGTATGATTTTTAAATCATGCCTACCTCACAGGATTGCCATGAGAATTAAATTGGATAATGTGGGCTTTTAAAACTATAACCAGTAATTGAATAATTGGATAATGAAAAGAGGGCAGAACCTGTTTATGTGAATGGACTGTGTGATTGACTGTTGGGGGTCCTTGCCTTTCTAGCTAATGAACAACAGGCACTCAAATGCCAGCACATTTCCCTTATGTGGAAGCTCACATCTCCCAAGGGCCTCCCTCCCTCCCTCGTCTTACTCCCATGTGAGACCCTGTTAAATGAGCTACTACTATTCAGACTGTTGTAGAACCGCTACTTTCTGCAGTGCCAATTTGATACAAACAAAAACTCACACGTCCTTGTCAGTCTACATAGTGGTCATGATATCCAACTTCTCTGTCTTTGGCTTTAGGTCCTGAGTACCTTGGGTTCCACCAGTTTCGTCTGAGACCTAAAGCAATGTCCATTTGGCACCCTGTTAATCTATGAAAAATGGATTAGAAAGTACCAGGGAGTGTTGGTTCGTTATGCTCTTAAAGTATAATATTTCACTGGCTCAAGAGGCTGAGACAGGAGGATCATGAGTCCAAAGCCAGCCTCAGCAACTTAGTGAGGCCCTAAGCAACTCTTCAAGATCCTATTTCTAAATAAAATACCAAAAAAAGGGGGGGGGGAGGCTGGCAATGTGGCTCAGTGGTTAAGTACCCCTGGGTTCAATCCAAGTACCACAAAAAATAATACTAATAGTAATGATAATTTCACTGAGTATTCATCTACTTCTCCACAAATTTTCTTTACCCTTTGAAGACTTTCTACCACTTCATTTTCTGAAAATAATTTAAAAATCTTTTATCTTCTTTTAACTTGTCTACTTCCTTAGCTGAATCTAACATAAATGGAATTTGAAAACAATTGTTCCCTTAATAACCATTGAATTTTGCAAATTGCCTCATATCAAGCTTGGAATTGCAAAAATAATATATCAGAAACTGAATTATGAAAGAACAGTCAATACCAGGATGTTTTCCAGAGCAGGTAACTTAAAAAGAGCTTTATCTTTGGTACTGGGGATTGAACTTAGTGGCACTCGACCACTGAGCCACATCCCAAGCTATTTGCTATATTTTATTTAGAGACAGAGTCTCACTGAGTTGCTTAGCATCTCGATTTTGCTGAGGTTGGATTTAAAGTCCCAATCCTCCTGCCTCAGTCTCCTGAGCTGCTGGGATTACAGTCATGCACCACTGTGCTCAGCAAACTAGCATTTTTTAAAAAATATTTTTTAGTTGTTGATGGACCTTTATTTTATTTATTTGTATGTGGTGCTGAGAATCGAACCCAGTGTCTCATGCATGCTAGGCAAGTGCACTACTGAGCCACAATCCCCCAACCCCTGTAAACTAGCATTTTAACAGAAGAATACAAAGGATTTTAAAGAGGCTTAAAATGGGTTTTGCCCAAGTTGAGTAAATACATATTAACATTTATATAGTTCTCAGTTGATATTTTTAAGAATTTTTATAGAGCTTCTTATAAAATGCACAAAATAATAATTAGTTGTAAAATTCATTTAAACCTTGGATATGACAATTAGCATTTAAAAATCTACATAATTATCTTTTTTAAAAAAATAAAAAATATATTATTAAAAAAATACATTCTACCACACGTATAACAAAACATTTTGGTAGACTTATGCAATTTAATAAAGTAGTCCACACTCACTGTTGACATTTTTCTTCTTAAGGATATGAAACAAAATAATATGATCACAACAACCTTATAGTAAAGATCCAAGTTCATTACATTAAGTGTTTTACTAATGTAAAATTAGGATTCAAAATTTTTTTCTTTAGTGGTTGGCAATGGGCTTAAGCTGTCTTCTTTCATAATTAATCATGTTGATTTTCTTCTTAATACCTTACCAATGTTGGAGATGTAGTCCATTCTAGGAGCTAGAACACCTCTATTACTTTGACCACACCATCTTCATTTCCTTGGATTCAAAGTAATGTTTGTTGAATGCCCACTATGTGTAAACCACTGTTCCTGGTGCTAGGGATTCAGTGGTAAACAAAACAGACAAGATCTTTTGGAGCTGATATTCTAATAGAGTGTGAGTTAGGGGAAGAGAGAGAGACAGATGATAACCAAATAAACAAGTAAAGATACATCAAATGTTGAACTATTGGAGAAATGGAGAAAAATAATGCAGGAGAAAGGAAATAGGGAGCTAGTTTGTAAAACTGCTATTTTACAAACATAGTCTGAGGGAACTTATAGAGGAGGTGACATTTAAAAGGGTGAGGTAGTGAACCAGGTAGATATCCTGGACAAAGTGTTCTAGACATAAGGAACTGTAAATGCAGAGACCCACTTTCTTGACACTCTCTCCTCCTCTAAGATGTCACCATTCCCCAAGTCCTTCCCTTGTCACTACTTCTTCTTCTGTGTCCTTCAATAGTGTGTTCCCCATTTTCCTCAGTTAGTATGGACGCAGCTTTCTGCACCCTCCCTCTTTTAGCTCATCCATTCTTTTTGATAATGTTGATTGACATGTATTAATTGATTCTTTAAAATAGACATGCAATTGAACTGAATTTACAATTTACAATTATCAGGGTGTGTGTCACAACATATTAGACATCAGCATGACGGACCAAACTTGTTGTGGGGTGGGTCACTCAGAAAACACACCAAGTTCCTGTTTTGTCCAAATTGAAGAGTCTTTATTTAGCCTCCTGCCGGTGACTACCCACCACAGGACCCATAACTGTCTCTGCAAGGAACAGCCCTGAGCCTGAGCATCTTAGGATATTTAAAGGCAAAACCCACAAAAACCACATCTGGGTTGACATAGCTGCAAGCAAGCAGGTACAGAAGCTGAATTGGGCAGTTAGCGAGACAATGCAATGGGTACATTGGTATTTCCCATGGGACTTTCCAGGTTGGCATAGCAGCAAGCAAGCAGAAGGGAAGTGGGTCAAAATGGCCCTAGTTCAGTACAAGTTAGAGAATAGTTATTAACATCTGACAATTCTGACAAGGTACATTGCCCAAGAAAAATGGAAACCAAAGAGAACAATTTTACATTGTATAAGCATTGCCATTTTGTGTTGCCAAATATGTTATGCTAGCTAACTATTAATGGGTACAGAGGTAGGGCTTTCCCATGGGAGAAGCATTTCTTACATGATATGGAGTCTCAGGGTAAAATGGAGTCTGTTTGGTCATTGCCCATATAGCCTGGCCCATAACAACCTGATGAGTACTAGGAAATAGACCAAAGGGCAAACTTCACAGTTTAACAAAAGAAGCTTATAAAATTACATTTAAGTCAGAGGAAGATTCCAAGTACCCTAGAACTAGGACATTCTATTTTTAAAAATTTTTTTATTCTAATTTGTTATATATGACAGTAGAATGCATTACAATTCATATTACACATATAGAGCTCAATTTTTTTATATCTCTGGTTGTATACAAAGTATATTTACATCATTCGTGTCTTTATACGTGTACTTAGGATAATGATGTCCATCTCATTCCACCATCTTTTCTACCCCCATGCCCCCTCCCTTACCCTTGCACTCCTTTACCCTATCTAGAGTTAAGTGAAGTTTGCCAATCCCAAAAAAACAAATGCCCAATATTTTCTCTGATATAAGGAGGCTGATTCATAATGGGGAGTTGGGAGGGGGAGCATAGAAGGATTAGATGAACTCTAGATAGGACATTCTATTTTGAAAGATCAGATTTGAATGCTGTCTTCATGAGTGCATTTTTAGAAAGACAGTGATACAGGCCGGACACAGTGACTCACGCCTGTAATCCCAGCAGCTCAGGAAGCTGAGGCAGGAGGATCAAAGCCAACCTCAGCAAAAGCGAGGTGCTAAACAACTCAGTGAGACCCTGTTTCTAAATAAAATACAAAATAGGACTGGGGATGTGGCTTAGGGGTCAAGTGCTCCTGAGTTCAATCCCCAGTACCTCACCACCCCCCCAAAAAAGAAAGGAAGTGATACAGACATAAGATCTAAAGAACTTGGAAATTTTTATTTCAAAAATATTATCTGATTCATTTTTCTGAATCTTAGCAAATTAATGATGAAACTTATCAAGGTTGCTAGGAAAATTTCCAGTGAAAGAAGTTTCCCAGTTTTTCTTCATAGTCTGATTTTATTAAATGATTTCAAAGAACATTAACTTACTTAAAGAACACTTTTGAACATGTTTGCTATTTAGAATGCTTTCCTCTCTATCCATGGAAATTCTGCAATTATTTAATAATTTATCAATAATTTCCATAAAATCTTACCCATAGAGGCAACTGCAATTTTCCACCCACAAGCTAACATCTCTAACATTTCTTTGGCAATAAATATGAACTATTGTTCCCTTATAAAGTTATATATATATGATATTTAATGTTTCATAAATACAAATATTATCTCTCCATTCAGACTATCACTACCACACAGTAAGAGCTGGAACTTAAACAATTTTGTTTTTTTGGTACCAGAGATTGAACCCAGGGTCATTTGGCCATTGAGCCACATCCGCAGCCCTATTTTGTATTTTATTTAGAGACATGGTCTTAGCACCTCACCATGCCGAGGCTGGTTTTGAACTCTTGATCCTTTTGTCTTAGCCTCCTGAGCCGCTGGGATTACAGGCGTGCGCCATCACATCCGACTGAACAATTTTGTGCCTCAGTATAGCGCTTCTTGTATACTTGTACAATAAGCATTTGATAAATCTTTATTCAGCGGTGCTCCTCAGCATCTAGAGCCAATCGTGTACATTTCTTTCCAACTCAGTGTTTGGGTAATATTACACCATGGAAACTGACAAGTTTACAAATCAGTAGCCCAAGTTCATGTTGGTTTTACTGTTTACATAACATTCAGTGAGATATTACTCTCTGCTTCTCAGTTTCTTCATCTGAAAATGAAGGTAATAAATTGTCTGTTTCATAAAGTAAGGATCTTTATTTATTCATAAATAAATATGAATTTATGCATAAATTACTTAGAAAAGTCTTTGGTATGTAGTATATATTAAACAAATGATGGCTTAATTTTTATTAAATCATCTCTCCACAAATTCTCTACTGGTCTGTAAAGCTTTCAAGGAAGTTCACAATTTGATCATTCTCAATGTATGCAACATGATTTTCCACATCTTCTTAGTACACATTCTCTGCTCCTGTAAGAGACTCCTCTTTACTTCCCGCTACTATCAGGGAACATAGCCATGGGATAGAAATCCCTTTCTCTAGATAAATCATCTCTAACAGACTGGGACTAAAGAAGTAGATGGTTATGTTCTGACATTCTGAATTCTCAGGTAAAAGATGGGCCCATTTTCCATAGAATCAATGGAAATAATATAAGACTTTAAGTAATATGTGCTGTCTTATTGCAGATTTAATAAGTTTTGCCAGGGCCAGGTAGGAATTTGACCAATATTTACAATATTGCTTTGTGGGAAAGTATCGATTCGTTTCCCAATGCCCCCCAAATACTTTTGCAAACAAAATTTGGCAATGAAATTCTTTTGAATTGATTAACTGTTTATACATAGAGATTAACTGATTGATTTTTCTTTGTTAACTGGCTCACATTGAATTTAAGTAAAACCTTTTGCTTCCCTAATATCTTGATTGAGTATGTAAAGATACTAAAATTAATGACAGATTTTTCAAATCAATTTCCAGTCCGAGACAGCACTGGGAAACACATCTGCTTTGATTTAAATTATAGACATTGATATTTGGAATATGCTGTTGGATATAAAAACTAGCAACACAATGAATACTTGTATACCTCTCAATCTGATTATGAAATAAAACATTGTCTATACCTGAAAAACTTTGATTTGGTCTCTGATCCACAAGCTTGAATTTGGGGGTGTATCATTTCCTTGATTTCGTTTATAATTTTACCCAATGTTTGTTTCTCCAATATATTATTTAATTTTGCAAGTTATTGAACTCTATATAAAGGAAATCCTAATCACTAATTCTCCAGCAACTAGTTGTTCTTACCTCCTAAACTTTTAGTTGAAATATGGCATATATACAGAAGTGCACAGATCACAAATGTGTTTCTGCATGAGTTTCCACAAGTGAACATATTTCTTTACCCTACACTGAGATAGGAAAACCTAATTTTACCAGCATTCCAGAAACCCTTGTCTGCCACACCACCTTGTAGTTACTACTCTCCTTCTTGCCTGGAGTAATGATTATTCTGACTTCTAATCTCATAGATTAGTTTGCTGTAGTTGGTACTGGGGATTGAACCCAGGGGTGCTTAACTACTAAGCCTCATCCCCACCCAGTCTTTTTAAATTTTTTATTTTGAGACAGGATCTCACTAAGCTGCTGAGGGTCTCACTAAATTCCTGAGGCTGGCTGTGAACTTGAGATCCTCCTGCCTTAGCCACCAAGTCTCTGGAATTACAAGCAGGTGCCACCATGAGGGTCTTACAGATTAGTTTTAACTGGTTTTGAATTTTATGTAAAGAGAACCATACAACATATACACTCTCACTTCTTTCTGGCTTTTGTATTTGATGATATTATGAGATTGAGTTCTTCATTTATACTGCTCATATTATTCCATTGTGTCAATATATCATGATTTATCCATTCTACTATTCATGCTCATTAAGTATTGAGTATATCCCTTTTTGGTATTATGAAGAGAACAGCTATGGGGCCGGGTTGTAGCTCAGTGGTAGAGCACTTGCCTAGCATGCATGAGGCACTGGGTTCGATCCCTGGCACTACATAGAAATAAACAAATAAAATAAAGGTATTCTGTCCATCTACAATTGAGAGAGAGAGAGAGAGAGAGAGAGAGAGAGAGAGAGAGAGAGAGAGAATAGCTATGATCATTCTCATATATGTCTTTATTCTCAAACAATTTGTTGTTTTAGCTCAATATTAAGTTCCTGAGATTCATCAATCATTTTATGTGTGGTTGGCTTAGTCATTTGCACTGTTGATAGTACTCCATGCATACATGCTCCACAACACATTTATCATGGTTTCTAGAGTTGCTGTCAATACTTCACATTCTCCTAAAACACATATACCCATTTTCTCTAGGGAATAACTTCCCAATTGAAATGCTATAGCTCCTTTCCCCCTCATGAAGTTCTGGAAAATGATGGGCCCACTCACTCATCTTTTAATTGTTTAGTATACAAAATTGAGACATTTCTATATCACAAAATTTAGTCTTTTAAAGAGTACAATTCAAGGTTTTAAAGTATATTCACGAGGTGGTATAATGATCACTGCTATTTAATTGCAGAACATTTTCATCATCCTATAGAGGAATCTTATAGCTGATAGTAGTCATTGCCCTTTACCCCTTCCCACCAGCCCCTGATCACCACTAATCTACTTTCTTTCTCTCTGAATTCACCTATTCTGGACATTTAATATAAATGGAAACCTACAATATATGATCTTTTGTGTCTGGCTTCTTTTTACTTAATGTTTTCAAAGTTCATCCGTGTATCAGTACTTCATTCCTTTTATGGCTAACATTTCATTCAATATATATGAAAGAACAATCAAGGCTTGCCATCGGAGAAAATGCCCGTTTATTGAGGAACAGCTCTGCATATTTATAGAGCCGGGCCGGTTTGACAGTTATGACAGTTTAATGGTTGAACAGTTTATCAGTTGGCATGGGGTGCTTTCTGATTGGTGGGTAAGGATCATGTGAGCCAGCAGGGCTGGTCTGATTGGTGGGTAGGATCAGGTGAGCCAGCAGGGCTCTGATTGGTGGGTAAGGATCATGGTGAGCCAGCAGGGCTCACCATTGGACGGCTCTTCTTGGGGGATAGGGAAGTTAGTCTTTGGAGTCGGGGTAACTCCCAACAATATACATGTGACATTTGTTTATTCATTCAACAGTTGACTGGTTTCCACATTTTGACTACTATGAACTATGCTGCTATGAATATCCATATATGAATTTTTGTATGAGAATATGTTTTCTCTTTTCTGGGTATAAACCTAGGAGTTAATTGGCATGTTGAATGGTAATTTTATGTTAATTTTTAAAGAAACTACAAAACTTGTTTTCTACAATGGATACACTACTTTATATTTCTACCAGCAATGTATAAAGGTTATAATTTCTCTACATTTTCCCTAACATTTGTTATCATCTATCATTCTTTTTTACATGTTAATTATCCCTTATCCAAAATACCTAGGACCAGAAGTACTTGGATTTTGGAATATTTGCATATTTGGATTTTGGAATATATGCATATACATAATGAGATATCTTAGGGATAGGACACAAGTCTAAATATGAAATTCATTTCTGTTTCACATACTCCTCATACAAATAGCCTGAAGATTATTTAATTTATTTATTTTTGTGGTGCTGGAGATTGAACCCAGAGCCTTGTACATTCTACCAACTAAGCTATATCCACAGCCCTGAAGATAATTTTTGAATAATAGTTTTAGGGTATCTTTGTTTTGACTATTACCTGCTGAAATAACGATCAAGGCTTGCCATTGGAGAAAATGCCTTTTTATTGAGGAACAGCTCTGCATATTTATAGAGCAGGGGGTGGTTTGACATTTATGACAGTTTAATGGTTAAATGGTTTGACAGTTGGCTGGGGTGCTTTCTGATTGGTGGGTAAGAATCATGTGAGGCAGCAGGGCTAGTCTTATTGGTGGGTAAGGATCATGTGAGCCAGCAGGGCTCACCATTGGACAGCTCTGCTTGGGGGATGGGGAAGTTAGTCTTTGGAGCTGGGGCAACTCTCAATACCTGCCACATGAGGTCAGGTATGGGTTTTTCTATTTGCATTTTCAGGTTGGTACTCAAAAAGTTTCAGATTTTGGAATAGTCCAGATTTTCAATTTTCAAATTAGGTTTGCTGAGCCTGTGTGGCCATCTTAGTGAGTATTTGTTGTCTCATTGTGGTTTTGATTTGAATTTTTGCGGGGGAGGGGTACTAAGGATTGAACCCAGGGGTGCTCTACTACTGACTATACCCTCACCCCTTTTTAAATTTTTATTTTGAGACAAGGTCTCACTAAGTGGCCTAGGCTGACCTCTCCTAGGCAAGAGGAACTCATGATCCTCCTTCCTCAGCCTCTCAAATCACTGTGATTACAGACCTGTACCATTGTGCCAGGCTGATTTGCATTTTTCTAATGACTAATGAAGGTGAGCATCTTTTCATATACTTATTGGCTAGTCACTTGCATTTCTCTTTGGAGGAATGTTTGCTCTAGTCCTTTGCTCATTTAAAAATTGGATTTTTTAGCTTTTTGTTTTGACTTAGAAGAGTTCTTTTTTTCTTTTTTCTTTTTAATTTAGAAGAGTTCTTTATACAATCTGAACATTAGACTCTTATCAGATACTTGATTTGAAATACCGTATTTTCTCCCATTTTGTGAGCTTTCTCAATAGTATTCTTTGGTGTTCAAACATTTTAAATTTAAACATAAAATTGTCAAGTGACAAAACCAATTAACTCCTGTGTTCAACTCCAATTAATTTTTTTACTTGGTTGCTTGTCTTTTAGATCTAAGAAACCACTGCCTAATCCATAGCCCCAAAGATTTGTACCTATGTTGTTTTCTGAGCTTTATTGTTTTACCTTTTACCTTTAGGCCTTTTATCCATTTCAGAGATATCTTTGGGATATGGTGTGAGGTAGGGGTCTAACTTCATTATTTTGCATTTTACTCACCCATTTTTAAGTTGATTGGTATTCTGGTTGTTTATGTGTCTTCCCTTCCTTGTTCTGCTGTATGTTTCAGGGAATTACTTTTCCCAGGTTCCCTTCCTTGCCAACTGACTTGTGTGTGTGTGTGTGTGTGTGTGTGTTAGAGATTTAAATGCAAAATAGTTGGGGAACACATCCAGCCATTGAAATTACATATTCTGAATCCCATGTCTAACTAGCATTCTTAGAAACACTTTTTGTGAATGAGTCTTTTAACAGTGTCAGATGATGGAGGAACTTGTGGAGTATTAGAGGACAGGTGGAAGGAAAAAGCCAGAGAGTTGTTGTTGTTTTTTACCCAGCTTCAGGTGTTATTGCCAGCAGTTCATGTCTTTCTTCTGTGGCTCCACATTATATTAAATAACACTTCTCTCTGTGGTTCCCAGATCCTCAGGGTGGTCCCATAGTGCTTCTGCTTCCTAGGTGGCCCTGCTTTCTGAGTGTTGGTTACAATACCTAGTCCTGTTTTTTTCTATAGTTCTGGGCTGGGAGCAATTCCAGCTCTTGCTAACCTCTGGACTGTTTCACATTCCTTGCTGACTCCTCAATTCTCCTATAGCCTGTAAATGCCTTTAATAAATTTCCTCCACTAAAAAATACCTGGAAATACTTCTGTTTTCTTCATTGGACTTGATTGACAAAACACCTAACATACTTTATCATATTTTAAAACAGTTGCAAAGGATGCCATTTCCAATGTATTATAGTTATTTGCGTAAATAAAGCCTGTATATTTATTTCTCTCTTTCAGGGGTATTTTGTGCAAGTGAAACACCATAGTGCTTTGAGACTGCCTTCATTCATTTAGAAAATACATGAATGAATTTCTTCAGTCAGAAAATTTACATTACTTCTTTTTATCCCACTTCTGCCACATTTTATTGTCATATATTTTATGCATTATATATTCTTTAGTCATGCTTGACTATTTCTTAGCAGAAAAATAGGTATATAAATTGAAACTGCAAATTGTCAAATTTCCAAGGTACATAGTTTCTTTTAAAATACTTCTGGTTTGAGTTATTACATTATTATTTTCATAGTATTTAATTGATAAAAATAACATAACTACATTGCAACTTTTCATAAATAATTATTAAACATGAAAGTTAATTTTTTTTTAACTTTGAAAATTCACTTTAAAGAAGTTGAATGAAGGGGCTGGGGATGTGGCTCAAGTGGTAGCACGCTCGTCTGGCATGCGTGCGGCCCGGGTTCGATCCTCAGCACCACATACCAACAAAGATGTTGTGTCTGCCAATAACTAAAAAAATAAATAAATAAATATGTTTTTAAAAAAAAAAAAAAAAAAAAAAGAAGTTGAATGAAGTGGTGTTTTTAATAAGGACTCTGGGTGGCAGATGGGAAGTATTCTTTCTTTTGGGAAATAGGAAAAGGGAAATGTGAAGGAGAAATTTGGAACCATAGGCAAAGTTCACAAGCAAAGTTCACTTTCAGGAAGGCGTATACATGAGTTTGATGATTTGAGAATCAATTCTTTTAAAATTATCTATCTTCCTCCCCCCAACCCTCCACAAATGAGGTTGCATATGTTCTATATTCATAGGAAGTTTTTGTGTCCTTCAGGTATATATATATGACTCTGCATCACGTGGGAAATTGCCTTGATGCAAAGGTATTCTCTAAGAAAACTAAAAGGCAAGCTATCCTAAAAGTCACTGAACAAAGGTTTTCAGACCAAATTAAGAGTTCAAATTATGCAAATTATTGAATTAATTGAAAACAGAAAGAAAATCAAGGGAATTGAGATGGCTTAGGATAGGATACAAGCAGAATGGAAGGACTACTCTTGAGTTCTGATCTATGCATGCAAAATTCATGTATCTTGTTCCCTTCTCGGTGCAAGGGTTACAAACAGGAGTTGGGTTTAAGCAACAGGGCTTGGCAGAGGGTGGTGTGTTAGTGTACACATAACCACAATTTTAACTTGCTAATTAAATTGATAAGCAATTATAGAATTTATTGGACAGAGGATACATGGGCCAGAATGAATGTCTTATGAAGGAGAAGCCAATTGAAGACCTTATGAATAACAAATTTTTGACACATATTTAGTGTATCATGGATATTTGGTGCTCTTGGCTCTTTTTTCCCCCATTCCCTGCTTTCAGGCTGCGTAAGCTTTATTTCCTTTAATGTCTAATGTCTCACAAGTTATTAGATTCTATATTTAGTTTCATTCATCTTTCTTATTTATTTTTCTTATTTTCCATGACAATGAATATTTTTTAAATGGTACAGCAAATTACATTTCACTTGGTTAGAAGACTGCCACTGCAGGAATGGTGGTCCCTGGCCTTCTTCAATGATGTGGTTTTGGATAATCTGAGAACCAGGAAAATGTAGTTCCTGCCATTATAGGACTCTTGTAATGTACAGTGGTACTACTAAGACAGAGAAAAAGTAAAAATGTTGTGGTGGTGGAACTTGGGAGCATAAATGTCTCCCCTTGTTTTCTTTCTGCCTGAAACAATCAGGAGGGGACATTGAACATATTGACCTTGTGGAGTTTATGGAAACTTCTGTGATACCATATCACTGATTATTCTAGAGCCATTTTTAGTGTTTTTTTATAATTATTTTTTAGTTATAGGTGGACACAATAGCTTTATTTTATTTTTTATGTGGTGCTGAGGATCAAACCCAGTGGCTCACACACGTGAGGCAAGTGCTCTTCCTCTGAGCCACAGTTTCAGCCCTGCTTTTTAGTGTTTTATAGTAAGTGAGTTAAATAGGTTTCCCAATGGGCTTTCCATTTTGCAGCTCTATCTCTCTTGTAGGATATGCTGAGAAGAAATATGGTTTACATGTGGTCTAGTTGCTCTGCTAAGAGGGTGTTCAAAGGGAAGAGACCAGGTCTCCATTCTGGTAGAAAGAGAATTGCTGGAAGTATGACAGGTAAGCAGCATAATTTATCTTACAGTCAACTTGAAAATTTAAAGCCTTCTGAAAGTGCTTTTTTTCTTTAAATGGCTCAAAGTTGTATACTCTCCAAGTGAGAAGTTCACAAAATCGAGTAACTCATTAAAATTATCAAGGCCACACTAGTTTTTCGCATAACAGAACAATTTCAAGGGTGGATTGAATGATTGAGTGAATTAAAACTAATTTCTTTTGTTTTTCATACATGTCTAATAAAAAGGACTGATAGATGGTTTAGACTCTAATCTCTTAAGATATATGCTCTCCCCTCATTTTTTCAGTGACAAATGCAAAGCAACTTTCCAACTATTTTTTTTCCAGTTTTATAATTTTACAATGACAATAAAAAACATTCTATAGAAAGTCTAGTGTTGAACTGGAACATTTTTGCCAGATTTCTGCCTAGAGGGAATTTTTATGGTTGAGTTTGTAAACTCTAGCAAAATGAAGTTGAAAATTGAAAGGCTTTCAATTTTCAAGCTGACTGTAAGATAAATTATGCTGCTTTTCTGTCATATTTCCAGCAATTCTCTTTCTATCAATTTATTTTTCACATTAAATTTTATCACAGAAGTCTTTGAAAACTGTATTTATTTCTATAGGAATCAATGGCATGCCAACAGCATCAGAGAATCCATAAGTAAATTGTGAATGACAATGGATAATAAATTCTAGCCCCTCAATCAGTTTCCATGTTTGTGGTTACAGGCACACCATATTAATTCTCTTTAGTAAAACCAGAATAAACACCAGTGAAGCAAGTTCAAAACAAAAACAACAACAAAAAAATTATACCTAATGAAACTGCTAGATGTAACCCACATTTTCAGCATTCTGAAAACAATAAACTTTAAGCCGAGCAAATCAGACGAAGATTTGGAACATATCATTCAGTTCAATTTACTGAAGAATTTCTTACCTGGAAATAATGAGAATAATGTCACCCAATAGAATTTTGGATTTGTTTGTTAAACACATATATAAATCTAGCCTAAACATTGAGTAAAAATCTTAATTACAACTTGCTAAGACTCTATTGTATATATGAGGAGTAAAGAGTGTGGTTTTAAGGTGTGTGAAATATCCCTAATTAAAAATCAAAGGAACGGTGGGCATGGTGGTATAGGCCTGTAATCCCAGTGGCAGGTGGATTGAAAGTTCAAGGCCAGCCTTGGCAATTCAGAGAGGCCCCAAGGAACTTAGAGAGATCCTGTCTCAAAATAAAAAATAAAAAAGGCTGGACATGCAGCTCAGTGATTAAGCACCCCTGAGTCCAATCCCTGGTACATAAATAAATGAATGAATGAATGAATAAATAAATAAATAAATAAATAAATAAATTGTTCAACATGTCATAGTTAAGATGAAAACCTGGTTATCAAAAACTATACAGAAAGTTGGGGCTGCGGTTGTGGTTCAGTGGTGCAGCATTTGCCTAGCACATGTGAGGCCCTGGGTTCCATCCTCAGCACAACATAAAAAATACATAAATAAAATAAAAGTATTATATACAACTAAAAATACTTTTAAAAACTATATAAAAAGTTAGAAAATGAAATAAATGTATTTTCTGGGCAAAGATACAAACGAACAGAAAAATAACTATATTGACAGAGCAAAGAATATTATTGGCCAAGTGAGATTTTATTTTTCCTTATACCCTTTCACCTACTTTTTCCCACTGGCGAAAGTTTACCTGTAAAGTGGCAGAGTGGGAATTGCCTCTTTTAAACTCTTGAAAACATTTGATAATGGACTCCATTTCACTTATTAAAGAATCTAACAGCTGGGCTTTGCCTGTAATCCCAGTGGCTCTGGATGCTGAGGCAGGAGGATCTCGAGTTCAAAGCCAATCTCAGCAACAGTGAGGCACTAAGTGACTCAGTGAGACCCTCTCTCTAAATAAAATACAAAATAGGTCTGGGGATGTGGCTCAGTGGTTGAATGTCCCTGAGTTCAATCCCCAGTATCCTCCCAAAAGAAAGAATCTAACTAATTTAATAACAAGGACATTCTTAAATGAAAGATAACAATCCTAAGTAAACTGTGTTTGAAACATATTTAACTAAAATTGAAGATAGTTCTAAAATATATAAAAACAATAAAGAAGGCACATCTTCTACCTTTAAAAAATTGCCTAATAATAAACAGATAATCTGTGTGTTTTTTGATAAAGAGTGATAACCAGCTAAATGTATCACACATGTGTGTGGTATGTGACAGTATTTTTGTCTAGACACACAGACACATGCACAAAATATCCTCACATAGTGAAGGTCAAACTCTGCCACTGATATCTTGATTGGGTACTGAAAGTTTAAAAATGCATTCTTTCCTGGGAGAATATGGAGTTATTGCAATTTGTATTTAAATTTGGCAATACATTAAATATAAAAGATGTTGATAAAACAGGGAAGTCAGAAATCATTCTGGAAGTTCTGGATACTAACAGGCTGATACTGGACCAGAATGAAATGGATAAGGCACTTGCTTTGGGTACCTGATGTAAGAGGGTTCCAAAAAGCCTAGTATTCAAAGAAATATTTTTAAAAAATTCTTAAAATTTAAATTTAATACCAAAAATATCCTTAATAAAGTATCTTAGACTCTGCAATTGCACGACTTTTCCACTTCATCCTAGTACCAACCCTAACCAGAGAAACTTCATTCAACTCTCCTGTCCAGACCAAGGAGGGTGATGGGCTGAAATAGCGTAGCAAGGACCAAGAGTATTGCTTCTAAAAGCGTCCTGAATTTTCTCCCTTTTATAATTGTGCATCTAAGATGAGTATCATGGTACCAAGGCCTCCTGTGACTTAGCTACGACTACATTTCTCTACTACACTACTATTTTCTCTTCTAGACAGAATGATCTCTTTTAAAGTCCTAATACACACACACACATATGCACACAGACACGTACACATACACACATGGGTGTTTGTGTATGTATGCGTGTCTGTGTGTATACATATAAATATATGTCAATATATTGGTACTAGGGATTGAATCCAGGGGCACTTAATGACTGAACCACATCCCCAGCCCTTTTTTTCGAAGGGGTACTGGGGACTGAATTCAGGAGCACTCAACCACTGAACCACATTCCCAGCCCTAGTTTGTATTTTATTTAGAGACACGGGTCTCACTGAGTCACTTAATGTCCTGCTGTTGCTGAGGCTGGCTTTGAACTCAAGATCCTCCCATCTCAGGTTCCCAAGTCATAGGTGTGCACCACTGCGCTGGGCCCCAAAAATATATTCACCCCTTTGATTTAGTTCAGTATTTTCTAAAATACTTCAAAGAGCTTTAAAATTTTTTTTATAAGCAACGATTACATAAGGTTTTAAATATTGTATTTTAAGTTTTCTTATGGAGATTCAAGATACACATTGCATGTTAAAAGTTGGGAGAAAATTGGTCATACTAAATCTGTTTATTCTAGTTTTTTTTCTTTTAATTTTTTTTTCAGTTGTAGTTGGACACAATACCTTTATTTTATTTTATTTTATTTATTTATTTTTACGTGGTGCTGAGGATCAAACACAGGGCCTCACACATGCTAGAGGCTTTACCTCTAAGCCACAATCCCAGCCCGTTTATTCTGTTTAATCCAGTATTTTCCCAACTTTGTTTTATTATGGAGCCACAGCAACATCTACTCTCTAACTTCAACTATGATAAGGCAGCAAACACCTAGACCTAATCCCCTTTCCTTGGTAGTAGCATTTCACTATTCTGATACTGCAAGATATTTATCCTCCTTCCCTGGCAATGGCTTTTTATTAGACATAGACATGGAGGAGCTTTGGAGTGTTTGTGTGTGATTTTACTTACATTTCAATTGCAATGTGGGCTATGGGATTTCATGGAAGATGTCAAGAGGACTTGGTGGAAAATGACCAATTTTTCTCTGGGCTTTAAAATAGCCTTATTCTCAGTCCACATCTTCATCTCTTAAGAATGTACATACCTTCTAAGTATATACTCATCATATCTATCAGATAAAGACAAGTCACTTAATAAATGTGCATACTATTGGAAATTCTTATCTTATAATGACCCAATGGAGTGATTCAAAATGGGAATCAATGTGAACATGACTATCCTTGGGGCTAGAAAATGGAAACCTTAGCATTTCAGACTGGGTCTCATTAGGAAAGAGAAAAATTACATAATAATTTGAACAGAAAAAAATTTAATATAAAGAATCATTAACTATAATAGAAAGATTGGAGTAATAGGAATTGGCTAAAAAGAAATAAAGAGAATAAATAAAAGAATATAGAAAATAAAGAGCATCCACTATTTCCAGGAATCTTCCCCACTTCCTTTTCAGAGCTGAGGTACAGGCCTTCCAAAGCTTTGACTCACTGGATGTCTGAGAAGTTATGCTGTTAGAACTTAACTGCAAATATATTTTGGAGGGTGAAGAGGAAAACTGTTTACAAGGTGATATCTCACTAGAGGCACATTGCTACAAATAGCCCAGGAGGGGAGGGTGCTAGGGGAAGCTACTGCTGGCTGATGTGCACTGCAGGAATGTGGTTCTGAAGAAGCCAGCTTTGCTGCAGCACCTGGCCCTTGAAGATGGTGTGTGTGTGTGTATGTGTGTATGTGTGTGTCTGCAGGAGTCATAAACTGGTAAGACCAATGTGCTTCACTGCAGAAACCTGTTATATGAACAAAAATCTTTCCTTCTGCAATGTCTCTCCAATGCCCTCTTCTGACAAAATGTCAATGTCAGCTGGTAAAGGGAAATATATAATGGGCCCAGAACCATTTTCACAGAACCGGTTAAAAAGGGTGAATTTGGAGCCGAGAGGGAGTGAATTGATAACTGGCATGCCTAAGGCAGAAAAATGGTCATGCAGAAAAATCGTGACTGGGGCTGGGGTTGTGGCTCAGCGGAGAGCTCTTGCCTACCAATGTGTGAGGCCCTGGGTTCAATCCTCAGCACCACATAAAAAATAAAGGTATTGTGTACAACTAAAAAATAAATATTAAAAAAAAGAAAAATAGTGACTGATTGGAATGTGATTTAAAAAGATAGGCCCATTAAAAAGATAAATCAGGAGAATCACTTCAAGTCAGAGAAGATAAAAGAGCCATTGCTGATAGAATTTGATCATGACTAGGTGGAAAGAAGAAAGTGTTTTCCCCGAGAAAAGTCTAATCCAGAAAAGCTTGGGGGTGTGGGAGGAAACTGGAGGAAGCATTTCTGATGAGGAAACCAGAGGAACAAAGCACTGAGAATGGTGACTAATTTGGACTCCTGCTATTTTTTTTTTCTATTTTTCAAACCTCCCTAGTTTGTGATTCAAATTTCTCACGTGGTAAAAATAATGACTTAAAAAAAAAACTTTGTTAGATGTATTGAGAGTGTTATGATTTACATTTCTCAGGCTAATGTCAGGGTATGGGGGCTGGCACACCCGGTTAAGTAGCTACCCCCATCAAAAGTGAAACTTTGGAACCACGGGAAATGAGTGTAGAATTAGACAGCACCTTCTTTAGTGCATTGAAGGTAATTTGAGATCCATTTGATAAACAAATGATTGAATTACTACAGGAAACCTTTAATTTTAGGGTGTGCTTAGTGTTTCATTTCAGATTTCTGTAAATTTTATATATACTATTCCACTGCTGCTCAGAGATCACTGCTACTGATCACTGCCATAGGCCAATTGCCAACATCCAAATACCAAAGGGCTGATTTGGGAAAATGTTTTATTTCTCTGACTCCTGGGTGATAGACTCTTTTTAGAAAATGGTTTCTTCGGGTAACTAGGATGTCATTTAGTAAGTTGGTATTTTAGTCAAACAAAATATATACCTCTTCAGTCAATATTTTTTCTCAAGAGCAATCACATAGATACTGCATAAATAGGGTTCTGAAAGATCATATGGCAAACATCACCCTTTTTATGACAACATTGCACCCAAAGATGGCCCATGGGAATGTTAACTAGAACAACAAGGAAAGATTTATGATGCTAAGTCTGCCACTACAAACATTTTATCTCTTGTTACAGCCATGCAAATTATTATAGTCTGTTGACAATGGGAAAAAAATACTGAGCTTAAAACAAATCAGACAGTAGTTAACTGTATAAAAAAATTAAAATGGAAAAAATGTCAGAAAGCTTTGGATCATTTAAGTTATTAAGCTGTCTTAAAAGTATACGTAGGACTTGTGATTATATTACATTCCAGAAAATTCTTGGTAAGCTCATTTGTGTTTCTTGTATAATCATGTATAAAACAGAAAGCCTTCACTATTTTTTTCCATGTCAGACTACAGGAGAGTTTCCTCACTCTATTTTTTTTTAGTTGTATATGTACACAATATCTTTTATTTGTTTATTTTTTTATGTGGTGCTTAGGATCAAACCCAGGGCCCTACGCATATGAGGCAAGTGGTCCACCACTGAGCCACAACCCCAGCCCCTCATTCTTTTCTAATCTATCAAATATGTTACCATTATATTTGAAGAACAATGGAAGATACGGAAATATAGAAATGTACTAGACAACTCTTCTTAAGAATCCCAGGAAAACACACTAACTCATTCTTTTCTCTCTGTATTTAAGTAAAGAATATTTGCCCAATTAATTAACAGTTTATGCAGAAAATAAAAAATGACACATTTTTTACTTTAAAAAAACCTAATTACTGGACTGGTTGTGGCTCAGCAGTAGAGCGCCCGCCTATCGTGTGTGAGGTCCTAGGTTCAATCCTTAGCACCACATAAAAATAAAATATAAAGGTATTGACAAACACAACTAAAAAACAAAACCTCATGCACATCCCAATAGCTTCCTTCATATCAACTCCTTTCCATTGTTTCATTCCACTACTGTGTTCCTGGATTCCTTTTCATTTTAGGGCAGCGGGAGGCAAACTTTTTCTGTAAAACCAGATGGTAAATAGTTTAGGCTTTCTGGGTCATTTCAGTCCTTGTCACAAATAAACAACTTTTCTGGTTTAGGTAAAGGCAACTATGGACAATGCATAAACACCTGAGTATAGGTGTGTTTCAATAAAACTTTATCTATAGACACTGAAATTTAACATTGTTTTCTTGAATCATTAATATTATTGTTTTAATTTCTTCAACCATTTAAAAAAATATATATATATTTGTAGTGGTAGTTGGACACAAAACCTTCATTTTATTTATTTATTTTTATGTGGTGCTGAGGATCGAACTCAGGACCTCGAAGTGTGAGATGAGCACTTTACTGCTGAGCCACAACCCCAGCCCCAATTTCTTTAACCATTTTAAAATGCAAGAACTATTCTCAACTTGTAGGCTTTACAAAAATAGCCATTAGGCCAGATTTAGCACATTGGCCTTATGTGTATGATGACTCCTGGTCCCTTGACAATACTACTTCTTCAGGGTTCAACCTTCACTCAATCATGGTCTAAAGGAAAATTCTACAACGATGATTGTGTTTGCAAAGTTTTCCCATATAACACATTGAAAGCTTTAGGGATTGTCAGTATATTCATAATTTTCCATTGATTTTTCCACTTTTTTAGCTGGTCCATCCATTGAAAAATATTTTAAGATTTTACAGGGTCTTTTAAAATATTAACATATAGAAGTTAGATCAAGAAACCAGAATAAAGAAGCCCAAGTTTAGGAGTTCAGTTCTTTGACTGGATAAATAACTTCACATATTCTTTGCCTGGAAAGTCAGAATTGCCAGGTGTTGCTACTAAACAGTTGTATTAAGTGTTAAAGGACAGGGAGGGGGAAGTTATGCTTGTGTCTTCCAGAGTTGTCACTTTTCAGGAAAAAAAATGTATGATTTTTTTAATGACATAACATACAACTGAAAAGATAAGTGTTTCTAGAGAGAAATATAATGGGGGATTTTTTTCCCCCAAAACATTTTGATAGAGAAGAAAATCTAAACTCAGGGATGAGATCAAGCAAACTATATAGCATAAAATACACGAATGTAAAACCTCATGATTTTCCTGTGTCTGCTATTACCGGGAGAGGTTTAGTTCAGGGGTCTGTAAAAATGTTTTCTTCTTTAAATATAATGGTCAGAGCCAAGACATCATCAGTTCCAGGCTCAGCCAGTTCCAGTTGAAAGTGTGAATGTTCAGCAAGAGGATATTTTTAAAAGGAGACAAAATCTGCTGTGCCAGATACCTGAAATGTTATTAGGGTATTCAGTGGAAAATTTCATTTCCACATTATAAATAACTGTAGGATATTTTAAGGGATCCAAGACTAGTAACTTCCAAGAGCTGCTTATATTAGTTCCACTGAAATATTTAATGGAGGGAGGATGCAGAGGAAGCCTATAAAATTGAATTACCGGATATAATTAATTAAAATAAATAATCTCACTATTGATTAAATCATCCTTAAAACCTCTAACCATTTGAGGCCTGCATATTTTCCTACCCACCAAGTAAAACAAAGAAAGGATTAAATAGTGATGGAGAAAGATTGGAAAAGTCCCCAAGATGATTTCTTAGATTCAAATGGCCTTAGAATTTCTTATTCTAAAAAGCCCCTCTGAGAGCTCATGTTTGAAATCTTAACTCTTTCCAGTGCCTCCAAATTTACGGGAGTTCCCTATTCTGTGAACAAGTCCCAGAGAAGGTAGAATGTCACCTACTAAGGAATTTCTATCTTTGATCACAGAAATAATTCATTTCCTGTAACTCCTCCCTTCCTTCGCAGTCCCCACACATTTAAAAACGAAACAAGTCAAACGCCTCTGTTAGTGGCACAACTTGCCCCAAATAAAACTGCCCTACTAAAGGTAGGAGTGAAGTGGGGTGGGGTTGAGGGAGAAAAGGAAAAAAAAAGCCACACGTATGAGTTTTGTCATTATAAGTGTGTGTGTGTGTGTGTGTGGATGCGCACGTTCACATGTGAGTGAGTGTGTAAGGCTTGCGGAGAGTAATAACTTTTGTACAAAAAGCTCCTATATTTTTTGAGGGGAAGCCTGGCTTCTCCTGTGTTGGCCGCCTGTGCCTGGGGAGACTTAAGAATGCCGCGGTACCCAAGGTTAGAGCTCTCCCCTGTGACCGAAAAGATAATTAAAGTCGCACGCGCAGGACACAGTTGACTTCTTCTCTGCGTTTCCAGTTGGTCAGGATAAGAGGGTTCTCACACCCTCGTGGCGCGCGGGCACGGAGGCCACTAGGTGCGAGGAGTAGTTTGGGGAGGGTGTGTCACAGAGGTTGGCACAGAATTGTTTCTCCGTGTACAGGATGGTGGCGGTGGCAGGCGGTCGTGGAGAGGGAGGGGGAGAGGCGCGGCGAGGAGGCTTGTGTTTGTGGTGGGATCTGGGGAAGGGCCAGGAACTTAAGAGTGGGAAACAGAAGGAAGGACGAGGAAGGCGTGAAGTTGTGAATGGAGAAAGGGAAGGTAAAATAAAGACCAAACGGGAAGGACAGAGTAGTGTTCCACATCTCCATCCTTACCCGGGTGAGAGGGCACGCCTAGTTACCGCCCACGGTGTCTGGAAGCCCCTCAATCCCCCGAGCATGGCTTTGGCTGTGCAATCTGGGTCTCCAAGTAGCGCGACCACAAGTTCATCTTCCGCTTGAAATGGGCTCCGAAGTTCGCGACCGGCACCGAGAATCCTCTTCCGCGTCCCACACGCCTTCGGAGCCCATCCAGGCCCCTGCCCGGGCGCCGACCCCCGGCACAGACTCATCCATTGGAAGTGGTGTTTTTAAGTGTCGAGAACCGAGGGTCGCAGCAGGTCCCTTCAGGGTGAGGGAGGTTTTTGCACTGAGCAATAAAAGCACCAAATAATAGGTATGTGAAGACCTTTAAATAAGATGGGAGGAGATAAGTAATGACTCAACCATCTTTTTTCCTTAATACTCCGAGGGGGGCATTCCAATTTTTCATTTATTTTATAAAATAACTTATTACTGTCTGTTACCTTATTAGGAAGCATTGAAACTAGAACAAATGACTGTTCTTTTTGCAAACACGTTGTCAGGTGTTGGGAGGTTTAAGATAACTTAATAAACTGGAAACGTAAGAGTACACAACACAGAAGGTGAAACAGCCTCGTGTCCGCTTCTTGGGGTGCAATTGCCTCCAGCGGATTTCCCGGCTTTTGCGGGCGCCGCACATTGTTTTATTTGTTTTGAAGACTCAGAGTTTGAGGCTGGTCGGAGACACCCACGTGCTTCTGACTCTCATCAGCGTAATGATCGCCTTAGCCAAAGTCGTGTCTATATAAACCACAAAAACCTAATCATTAGAAATCCCAGCCTCCAAAAACCACATTTTAGGTAAAAATCTGCCGCTTTTTTTTCCGCGCTCCTTCATCCTCTCGACCACAACCTTTTGGGGGATCCAAAGTCGCTTTTTAAACCCACACTGGGAAATAAATACATAAATAAATATCCATTGAAGCATTTTTTTATTTAAAAATTTTTTTCCCCCTGGGAGCGGTGAGGAAGAAAGTTAAGACACTAGATTTAGTCTGAGACGCAGGATAGATTTAATAAAAGATTGAAATTCATGGAAAACTGCTAGGGTTTTCCCCCAGCAAAGGCTTCTGCAACTTAATTATCAAGCTGACAGTTTTCCCAGTTTTTAAAAATACTCATCCTTGTTCTCTAGGAATGACAAGAATGAATATATAAGAAAAAAGAAGTGTTCGGTTCTCCACTTTAGTTTCTAAAAACTATTTTGACAAGCTCCCCAGCATATATAT
>NW_025999982.1:12682845-12715945 GCF_001458135.2 Marmota marmota marmota
AGACAGGTTTGCGGGTGGGCGGCCGCAGCGGGAGTAGCAGCCACGGTCGCAGGTTGAGGGTGTGGGGTCCCGAGCCTCCCTCAGGGCCGAGTGCCAAGGCGGCTCCGCCACGCGGTTTGGGTTTCTCGGGCAGCCCTAGCCGTGGGGGAGACACGGAACCCCCAGGGAGCAGCACGCCCTGGCGGACCGACGAGCGGTTCCCAGCCGTCCTCACTCGCGGGGCTAGAGACGGGGTGGAGAGGGTGGTGAGCCAGCCGCGAGGTGAGCACTCCTCCAACTCAGTAGGGGGCCTCGGTCCCCCAGGTTCTGGGAACTGTGGGGAGCAGGATAAGCAAGGCCTGGGGGGAAAGAAAAGAGAGGGGGAAAAAAGGGAGACATCCTGTCAGTCCCTCCATGGTGGACCCTGGGGCCAAACTCCCTCGGGCCTTTGGCGGTTCCCAGTTGTTGATCACCCCCACCCCACGCACCAGTTCAGAGTCCGTGGGTGGGCGGCCGCAGCGGGAGTAGCAGCCACGGTCGCAGGTTGAGGGTGTGGGGTCCCGAGCCTCCCTCAGGGCCGAGTGCCAAGGCGGCTCCGCCACGCGGTTTGGGTTTCTCGGGCAGCCCTAGCCGTGGGGGAGACACGGAACCCCCAGGGAGCAGCACGCCCTGGCGGACCGACGAGCGGTTCCCAGCCGTCCTCACTCGCGGGGCTAGAGACGGGGTGGAGAGGGTGGTGAGCCAGCCGCGAGGTGAGCACTCCTCCAACTCAGTAGGGGGCCTCGGTCCCCCAGGTTCTGGGAACTGTGGGGAGCAGGATAAGCAAGGCCTGGGGGGAAAGAAAAGAGAGGGGGAAAAAAGGGAGACATCCTGTCAGTCCCTCCATGGTGGACCCTGGGGCCAAACTCCCTCGGGCCTTTGGCGGTTCCCAGTTGTTGATCACCCCCACCCCACGCACCAGTTCAGAGTCCGTGTGTGGGCGGGGTGGAAAGAAAGAGGAGTCCGGGTCAATTAGAGCCGGTTATCTCGCTGGGTCGCCTATCAGAACAGGAATCAGAATGAATTGTTATGGAAAAGGGGATGTTGTATTCTGGGGCAGGTTTCATTTTGCAGTTGGCTCAAGAAATGGTCTTTTAAAATAATTTAAAAGTGACATTCCTCCTTTTATCAAGCACCCATTGTGTAGGTTAATATTTTCTTCCTTGAAATATGAAAAAGGTCAGAATATAAGTGAATTGTAGAAAGTGAAATTTCCACATGAGAGGTGTATTTCATAATGTTCATCGCATAAGGGCCCAGAATGTTCTAATTAGCCTTATGTGAGGGTGGAAATTTGTTAACATTAATCTCTCATAGCGCCTCCAAACCAGACAGAAAATCTGAATGAAAACAGCAAAAAATACAAATAAGTAGATATTTAGTATGTATAATGCCACAAATGAGGCTATGTGAACATATAAGGCTAGGTTCTTAGATTATATCATTTACATGTTTCATGTAACGTTTTGCTACACGTTTAAGGTATAACTGTCTTGAACTGTTTTTACGATTTATGATGCTGAATTGATCTTGAGCATGAGTATTCTCTATAGAAAGGATGTTTTCACATAAAGATAAAATTCTATGTGGTTTGAGCTATTCTCAGATATTTTGGCTGTCGGTTAGGCTTTCTCACTTCAATCCTTTAAAAACTATTTTGAAAATAAATTTCTCTATTAATCATACTTACTAATTACACAGAACATATTCTTATTATTTTAACTAGTAAACAGACCATAGATAACACAAAACCATTTTAAATTGAATATTGCAATTTATATTAATTGAATAATGAATCGTGTTAACTTAAACCCTGATTCAGTGTTTTACCATCCCCATATCTGTGTTTAATGGAATTACAAAAAGGATTGAGATTTACTTAGAAGTTGTATCTCTGCTAAAAAAAATGTATATAGATATTTGAACATTCAGATTTTGACAGCAGTTTTTATCCTTTTCATTCAAATGATATAAAAACATTCCTATTTAAAAAAATATCCTGCTTTTGGATAAAAGCCTGAAAGCAATAGACTTTCTACACTCTTGCAACATAATCAAATACACGTGTAATGAAAAAATAATATGAAGTCTCCTTTTTAAAAGTGATGACAGCAAATTGGTTATCATATTCACAGATCCGTACAAAATAAATTACAGTGTTGTTAGGTAGAAAGCAGATAGGTAAATGCTTTTTAAAATTTTTAAAATGTTTGTTTTATAGTTATAGGTGGACACAGTATCTCTTTTTAAAGTTTTATTGCTTTTTTTAATGTGGCGCTGAGGATCGAACCCAATGCTTCAGGCATGCTAGGCAAGTGCTCTGCCTCTGAGCCACAACCCCAGCCAGGGATAAATGCTTTTAAAAATACAGAGAACTGAATTGTTGAGAAGTCTGGTATTGAAATCAATACTGTATTTACTGAGTTCATATTTTATCACTGAGCTTGGAAATGTAGACAATCAGATGAATTCAGTATGCTGTTTTCATATAATAATTTAAAATAGTGCTTCAGCTTGATATTGACAGCGTATTACATTAAGTAGGGAATGTATTAGTATTGTTCATATGATTTTGTTTTAGGATTATATTAAAATAATTCATTATTCCTCAACATATAAAAATACAAAAGCAACTTTTATACTTTATATACAGTTGTTTATCAGTATGATATTTTTAACAAAGTTCTGCAGTTTTGAAATACTCAATCCCCCCAGGTGTCAAGGAAATGGAAATATTTTTAACATTTCTTTCAGGTGTATCTCACTTTAAGCTTAAAATAGTTAAGGCATGCTATTAGAAGATTCAGGGCCCTTTCTGTCTCAGATAATTCTAGTGACAAAGAAGAAATTTGCAAATTCAGCTCATTAGTTGATGATCAGGTAGAAATAGTGGAGAGTCAACTCTGCAGTCCAGTAGTACTTTTTTTAGTTAGGGGTCTGTCAGCATTTCCACTGTGAAGCTTTGTGTTCAGGGTTCATAACTAAGTTTCTTTAAATAGCTTCAAGCTGAAACAGTATGCAGAAATTTTTAGGTCCAGATGTATATTTTAAAACTAAAAGTAGTGCAAGCCTATAGCACTGTTTTCAGTTAAGAGAACACTGGACTATATGTGTTTACCAGTGTCATTTTTCTGACAAAGTTAAAGAAAGAAAACATAATTTTAGCTATACGATCTACTACTTGTAGTTAATTTTCTATCTTTAATAATACTTTTCAGTATTTATAAAAAGAAAGTTTCAAAATGACAGCAGCTTCTCTTTGAAAATCATTTTTCGACATCCTTAGCCATTTTCCTCTCTTCAAAAGCAAGTATGCAGTTTATAAATATGTGACACTAGTGAATCGCATTTTTCCTATGTATTTAATGATCAGATTTTGTGTTTATATCTTTTAAAATCTAAGTATACCTAAAGAGGAAATAGGTTGTTAAACCTGTTAAACCCTTATTAAACAACATAAATTGTCACACAAAATTATGTAAATCATAGCAGATTTCAGGTTATATGAAGATAGACACATTTTTTTGGTTATATCTTTAAATGCAATAAAACTTATTTAAAGTTAAATATTTTAGGGTTGAACATATAAAACTTATTGGTAAGTTAGCTGGAACAAATACTTCTAGGTGGAAATATTTTTTAAAATTTTAGAAACTTTCTGTTTGAGAAAAAGTAGGGTACATGTGTCTCATTTTTTCCCCTTTGGCCTTGCCATTTGTGTCCTTTCAAAATTCCAGAATATTCATTATTAGGTGATTTAACCCATCTTAATACATGACATATAAATTGCTGGCTTAAACTGAAACAATTTCCATCAAAATTTTCTTCAAATTTCAAAAAATGTTTTGAAATGATATATTATATTCATTTTTTTCTTTAGAATTCCTAAATTCTGGGTTAAGTTCTAAAAGTTAGTAGTAGTTGTTGAAACTTTTTGATAATTTACTTAAAATTTTTGCTTTCTTTAATTACTGGCTCAACCTCTCTTTTTATTATAAAGAGAGATTTGGTCAGATTCTGTCTTGAAAAATAATCATATTTTAATTATACTGCAAATTGTTTTGTAAGAGTAATTGATTAGCTAAGATTATACTTCTATCCATGAAAATTTCATGAGTAATTTTAATATCCAATATTAAGATCACAGAAATAATTTTAAGGGTCTAAGTTAATTCTCTATTACTCCTCTTTTAGTGTGATTCACAGTTTTAGTCATGAGTTTCAGACAAAATTTCAATACCATTGCTAGAATTAAATATCCTTTTATTTTATTTTGTACATGCTATATACATGTGATTTAAATGCTGGTTATATTGAAGTATGTTAAATACAAGAACTCCTTTATCAATTCAGAAATATCAGTGCATAAAATTTCTTTCCCATGAGGTTTATTTAATTTGTAGATTTTATATTTTAAAAATACCTAGAAATGTAATGGATAAAGGTTTCATCATGAATTATTTGTATAGCAGTACTTTTGTCTTGGGTAATATGGATAAAAATTTTAACTCATGCTTAAGGAGTTAAGAGCAGCCATTTTTGACTGCTCTTAACTCCTTAAAATATTTTTCCATTGCTTGGGTTTGGTACACATGAAATGTGTAAAAATTTCTTCCTTCTTTTGGTTTTCTTTCAAATAAACACAATTGAGAATTTCCCAGGGAAACTTTTTAGCTTCAGAGATCTACTTCAAACAAACAAACAAACAAAATGTCAAACTTGTAATTACCCTTCTGGTCAAATACAGTGCTACACACTCTCCACACCAACACACACACTTTTTTTCCTCCTCAGAAAAACATTGGGCAATCGGATTTGGTAGAGTGAATAGCAGAAAACACAATATATTTAGCCATTAAACCAGAGTTCAGCCATAACAGGGAAGGTTGTCACTGCATTGTGTTAGTTGTTTTTTTTTTTTTTTAAAGCCTAGTTCTGAGCCTCATAGAATACTTAACACAACTCGTGAACTCGTGATTATTTGTTTTGTTAAATGTGACATGTAAAACATACCAATATTTAATATGGTAATTATTATGCTGCTTAAGCAAAGTAAAATGGATTTATGTATTTCACTCTTAGCCTCTTTTTTCATATTTTCCCATATTGAATCAATTTTATTTTTCTTCTAACTAAAAAAATTCATTATGTTAAAAATATGCAGTAAAATAATAATGTCCCATAGCTCTTGAAAACCATCATATTGGGGAAGATTTCTTTTATTATTTCCTGTAGTTTAGCCTTAGTTGAGTGAAACCCACCAGTAGTCATCCTTTATCCTCAACAACACCAAAGAACATCCCAGGACATGAAGTGAAGAATCATATATTCAGCTGAACTCTTTAAGGATGTTTCTAAATAAAAGCCTGTTTAGCCGCAGGGTTGGAGCAGAACACTATGTTATCCTCCTCATCTTACAAAAAGCAGGTCATTGTAACAATTCTCTGTTTATATAGTATGATACCCATATATTTGACAGACTTTAAAAAAATTATTTCCAAATTATATTGAAAATTGGTGGCTCCTGAGGATGAAGTTACTTATGTGGGGAAATAGTAGATATGTAGCAAAAGTAGGGAAAAATTGGAGCCTCTTTAATTTAGTGTGCTCATTCTCTTCTGAACAGTAGAGCTTTTATCTTTATATATTTACTTTGACAGAGAGAGCCACACAGCAGGTGTTAAAACACAAAATATCGAAGGTTCAGATGAATACTGGCAAACATCAATTATTTGAGTATTTCAAATGTGCACATTTTTGTCATTGTGAATTTGAAAGATACATTGCCTCCCTCAGGAGTACAGTTTTAACTATATTCAGTAGTCTCTTGAAGTACTAGATCAAGCATGCAGGGAGGAAGTCTGGTTCTCAAAAGATTTGCTCTTGACCTTGAAGACTTCTCAGATTGAGAATAACCTTATACTACAAGTAAAGGGTCATTACCATGATCCCCTCTCCTCTGGGACAGAAAAAGTCAGAAAACTGGTCTGAAGCAAGGGCACATTATTGCTGGTGAGGAATGATGATGACTCACCCTTTAACTGGTTCTCAGAGTTCTATCTGGTAGCCCCACAGACTTCTGGCTAAGGAAAGTGGTTCTCTTTATGGAGCTCTTTCATTTATTTATTTAAAAAAAAGTTTATTAAACACTATGTGCCAGACACTGTTTTGGGAGCTAGGCATATAACTGCAAATAAGACATGAAATGAAGGCCCTTCCCTCATGTAGTTTTCAAACTAATATAATTGGGACTTGTGAGTCTCTCAGCTTTGGGTTGGTGTATCAAAAGGAGTAGGTTGATCATACATATATACTTATATTCACACACACACACACACACACATCCACCCAGAAACACACATTGAAATGAAGATTACTTGAGTATAGTGGGCTGTTGGGAAAGTGGGCCCTATAGTTTCAGGAAGGTTTATGGTTTTGGATTGAAAAAAAAAGGTGGTAAATAGAAGGAATAGAACTTAGAAATAATCTAAGAGAAAAGTAAGGGTGATGAAAATAATGACAAGGTTTTGTTTGTTTTCCTTGCTGGAGGAAAGGATATAGGAGAGGGGTGAGACTCATGGATGGGGAAAATTTATCCCTAAAATATAGGTATGGTGTCTATTTTACTATATTATAAGAAATTTGCTTTATTGAAAAATACGTACCAAGCATATTTGGAACATTATATTAAATGCTTAGGTTCATCTTATGGAAATCTTCAAAAAGAAGAGAGTAGCACTATATGTAGAAAAAGATAAGTGGGATATTTGCCAGACAGGCAAGCACCCCTAGAGTGACACTAGAGTAACACTGTCAGAGAGTACTGACAATGGACTCCTGTAGCTGGAGACTAGTGACAATGGACTCCTGTAGCTGGGTTACCAAGAGGGCATCTGGATGCTAAGTGAAGAGGAGATGGAAATAACCTGAATAGAGGATCCTAGAAGTTGGTTGAGAGAAAGTATTGTTATTGGGGGACAGGATCTTGGTAGTGGATTATGAATAGTGAGTTTTGTACACTGCTAGTATTCTATTACCGTGCCCCATGTTAATTACAGGTACACATGTAAGTTGGCTAACCAGGATAAACTCCGTTCCCTAGAGGTAGAGCAGAGAAAGTGTCTGTTAGTTTCAAAGACTGATTATTCTGAATATTTACTCAACTGAGTAAATCTGCTTCAGCCTGTTGAAGATTAAGGAGGCAAATGTGTCATTCCAAGATGGTAGATGGAATAAAACAGATTAGAAGTGTGGCTGTGGGTATATTTTTTGTTTTTGCTGTTCATTTGTCATTGATTATTTTCAGCTTAGTATATATATTCTGCACCTAGACTTTTAAGTTTTTTGATAGCCTTGAGTATTTCACTGGGTCCCACTACAAAGTAGGCATTTATCGCAAGCTAAATATGTAGCCCCAAGTAAGGAGATGAAATGTGGACTCCACTATATCCAGGGCTCCATATAGTCAGGAAATCAAATGTTACACCTTAAGGTTTCTTCTGCAGAGCTGATCACACTTCCTACTTTTTAGCCAGAGATTTGGATGAGAACACCTCATGGCTCTCCAAGCTGTAGACAAGAGATGCCTTAATGTGTGTGATGCAATCTACAGATGGGGCATCAACCTTTCTTCTGAGGCATGATTCCTGTGGACAGCCTAACATGGGGATTTAATAAAAATGTACATATATTCTGTGAAGAATCCAAAAACAAATGAGGGAAATTTATGCCTGCCTTTGAAATGGGTGGACCCTGAAATATTGGTCTGTTTGAAGTGGCATCATAACCCATATACAGATGCTTCATTCCTTTCTGCCATTACTGGACCAGAGCACTAAGTCTTGATAAGACACATCACTTACAATGAGAATTTATTCTCATTGTTTTAAGCCTTTCTGATGTGCCATTATTGCTGCTGTGTTTCCTGTTTTATGTAGGTGGTAGCCCTTGGAGAGGTACCAGATGGGACTGTGGTTACTGTCATGGCGGGTAACGATGAAAATTATTCTGCTGAGCTCCGAAATGCCTCTGCTGTAATGAAAAACCAAGTAGCAAGGTTCAACGATCTGAGATTTGTGGGCCGGAGTGGACGAGGTAGGTCTCTGATTTTTAATACTGATAATGGAATAAGCACATTAGGATCCTCTGATGAAATGTGGACTGTCTGTATACAAATCTAGTGTGCATACAAATCAACACTTTCTTTTACTGAATAGAGTTACAGAAGATTTTATTTAAATGCATCCAGACGCAGTTGAGTGTTTTTCTGAGTACTCAGGCCTTTTTCATTTGTTTTATAATACTGAAAATTCAAACAATGTTTCCAGAAGAACTACCTCCTAATTTCACTGATTGTGAACACATAAGATAGAGAAAAGACCAATTGGAGGATCAAGTTCTGAATTATGAGTCACATAATTGAGTAAGTTGAGTGGCAAAGGGGAAAGTAAAACGAATGCATTGAATCAATTTCTTGATACTAATCAATTTTGCTCTAAGTTGAAGCAAGGACAGCTAACATAATGCTCTTCACTATTGCATGCTGTCTCTATGTGATTTAATTTGTTCTCATAATATATAAGAACCTGTTAAAATTATGATATTTTATAGAAAGCTGTTCATTTGAATAAGTGACTAATGGTATTACTATGTTAGGATGACGATATAAAGTTGCCTGAACAAATGAATGATAAATTTTAATTTTAAGTATCTCAAGAAGATACTAAGTAGATCTATTTAGGAATAAGGTTAAATAGAATTGAAAGCCTTATGGATTCACTGCAGCCCAGGTTTGAATTAGGAAATGAGAAGTACCAATTTTTAAACCATGTCTAATAATTGTTCTGTAGTTTGGATCAGATGTCAAATTATTACCATTGTAAAAACTTGATAAGGGAAATTCAAGCAAGGCTGTTTCCGATGAGTAGTTTTAGTTTACTTTCTAGGAACAGGGCCAAGAAGTTGTACTTTTTAACTTAAGAAAAAAAATGATGCATGCTAATGAGAATCTGTCACTGAAAGGTTATTTGAAATACAGTGAGGCTCAGAGCCTCTGTTAGAACCCAAACTAGAGGGTTTATCACTGCATCATGTTTGGTTTACTTTGATTAAAAGAAAAGAAGACATATGCTCTATCATTATGGACTGATGGGGCTTGGGGTGTGTGTGTATGTATGTAATAATGCTTTTATTTCAGTTTATCATGCAGGACTATAGTACAATTAAAGTTTCTCTTTTATCCTAGTAAAAATTAAGAAAAATATGAACATGATGATATACCTGTATATTCTAGATTGAATCTTTCTTCTTATGTAAAATTACCTTAATTTTTAACTAGAGTAATGAATTTTAGTATTTGAAGGATTGGGTGTTATATTTAATTTTACAGATTCAATCTAGTGTCTTCATTGTCTTTTTGTATATAGATGCTACATAACTTTTTTTCTGATCAATTTGAGTAGAAACTATGGCAAAGTGATAGTGTACTTTGTAAACCCTCAACGTATTTATTTAAGAAACTTCAAAGAGAAACAAAGGGTGTGCACTGTTTTACTATATTGGCTTTCTGAGTTTTGGCTGGTTTCCCAAATAGCAATTTTTATATTTAAAAAAAAAAAAGACAGACTTAACTGCTTGCAGACTTTTCACGCATGGAAGATGAAGAAAGCTTCTTTTGATGAAGTGTAATTATGTCCAAACAGAGCTGACCCCCTCCCCCTATATTTCTTATGATCTTAACTGAAGAAAGTAGGATTTTTCCTTTGAAGCAGCCGGGACTTGGTGGAGGATCTGAAATGCTACAGTCTGCTGCCAGAGGCAGGATGGAGAAATTGGTCCAGACTTGTCTTCAAGATTTAGATGGGGGTTGGGGGGAGCAGTGAAGAGAGACAGAAAAATTGATTTATCACTAATAATAGATTTTTATATCACTTTATTAACACTGTATGCAAGGAGATAGTAATATCAAGTTGGAATGGAGAGAGAAAAAAACAGAGAGACACTGATAAGATGTAACACTCTGAAAAAAAGTGGGTCAGTTTTTCAGTGTCAGGAAACCCTTTAACTTGCCTTTGTACCCTTTGTACCTGACCTGCTTTTATAACAGACTCCAGCTTCCTCTTTGATTTTTCACACTTCTCCATTTCTCTTAAGTTATTGAGTCTTATCAACATGCTGCTACTATTGTATTTTCTTTCCCGGCTTTACAAGTTTTCTGTTTTCAATAGTGTTAAAAAAAATTAAAAAAACCCACCAAATTCCCCAGATATTACACTTATTTCCCCTTTTCACTCATAGAAATGTAAACTCTCAGAAACTGACAAATGGTCTTAGATTTATTAATGAGTTATGTCACTAGACTTTATGGGTTGTCTTATTACAACTTTTTAAAATGCTTGAAATAGGAGTAGATTATCAATGAAACTTGCATTGAATTAGAAATACCTTATGATTTTTAATTGTAAATTTAGTTTACTAGCTTTTTTTAAAATTGATTTTATGTTTTTAAATACATGACAGCGGAATGCTTTACAATTCTTATTACATCTATAGAGTACAGTTTTTCATATCTTTGTATATAAAGTATGTTCACACCAATTTATGTCTTTATACATGTACTTTGTTTTTTGTGCATTACAATTCTTATTACACATATATACCACAATTTTTCATCTCTGTTTGTATATAAAGTAGGTTGACACCCAATTTGTGTCTTCACAAATGTACTTTGGATAATGATGGCCATCACATTCCATCATTTTTGCTAATCCCCTGCCTCCTCCCTTTCCCTTCCTCCCCTCTTCCCTATAGTTTACTAGCATTTTTAAAGCATCTACAGTATTTTGTCATTTTAGGATACATTCTGGCCTATAGTCTTACCTCTCCTGTCTATTCCAAGCAGCCCCTCAGATTGGAACTGACAATCAATGACAGTTCATTATATTTATCTTGAAAACTATATGATTTAAGGACATACTGCAGAACTAGTTCCTAAATGAAACTATGGAGGATATAATTTGTTATCACTAAGTAAGAACTGCATTTTTATCAATTTTATTTTGGATCTTTACAACCTTAAGATATTAAAAGTCATCCATGCTTCAAATTCAGGGAAACACTCATGTAAGGACAAAAGTCAATTTAATTTTACCACGGAGCTAAAAAATGAAATTTGGAAAAACTTTTTTTTTAATTTAAGAAAATCATCATGCCTACATAAACGTTTGACCCAGGAAAACAAGAATCAAATGTCAAGTTGGGTCATAGTTTCTTCAACTTAACATGCTTGTTCCTACTGAACAGGCAATCAGAAGTAGATGGAACCTTTTCAATTTTTGTTTTAGTTGTGATCCATAGGATTTGATTTTGGGAAATTTGTTACCTAAATACTTGTTTCCTCCCTGAACTCTCTCTTTTCCCCCCCACTATTTTGAGATAGTGTCTTACTAAGTTGCTTAAAACCTCACTAATTTGCTGAGGCTGGTTTCGAACTTGCAATTCTCCTGCCTTAGCCTCCTAAGTTGCTGGTATTATAGACTTGCATCACAATGCCTGCAAACTCACCTCTTTTTAAAAAAATATTTTATTTTTTAGTTGTAGATGGACATAATACCTTTTATTTATTTTTTTAATGTGCTGAGGATCGAACCCGGTGCTTCATACATGTGAGGTGAACAGTCTACAACCCCAACCCCAACCCACCTCTTTTTAAGGAAAAAGAGGTTCTGCTCTGAGAATTTAGGTGCTTTAGATTTGAAGGGTGAATTTTCCATTTGACTTTTGTCCTTACATGAGTGTTTCCCTGAATTTGAAGCATGGATGACTTTTAATATCTCAAGGTTGTAAAGATCCAAAATAGAAATATTCTCATACCCTGTTTAGGTAAATTCATGCATAGTGTATCTAGAATGTTGTTATTTAGAGACATTAAGGATAATTGAGAAACGTACATCTTTGATTTATTAAGATTAGTGTCATGGATGGTAACTGTCTTCCAATGACCAAAGTCATTGGAACCAGTATTAGAGTTGCTGTTCTGGATCCATGGACCACTAATTTCATCTAAAAGCGCATTTTAAAATGTTTTAATGGAAATTAACTTGCAGTCTAGAGAATCGACTATTTCAGTCCTCCAAATCTTTCCACTATTTTGAGGTCTTAATCTGAACCTAGTGGTTCCTATTTAAGTTTCTAATGTCCATTTCTATAGATTTTCAGTTTTCTGTGACTAAGTTAAACTCCTGGCTGTCTTGTTTTTCTTCTGATTAATCATAATATTGATAATAAATCCTCTGTTTACTAATGAATTAAATTACTTAAATCCATGTAATAGGGCTGGGGATGTGGCTCAAGCGGTAGGGCGCTCGCCTCGCATGCGTGTGTCCCGGGTTCGATCCTCAGCACCACATACAAACAAAGATGTTGTGTCCGCCGAAAGCTTAAAAAAATAAATAAAAATTCTGTCTCTCTCTCTCTCTCTCTGTCTCCCTCTCTCTCTTTAAAAAAAAAAGAGAAAAAAAAATAAATCCATGTAATATCTACTGTGTAGTGGATGAAATATGATATATCTCTGACACTTTAAAAGTATTTTCATCATCCTTGCCTAAGGTATTACATTACTTTCTATATATTTACTATTTCTTGGGCACAGAGAGCTAATTGAGACACATTTAGAAGTAAATTACCAATTAATTTCTTTTTCATGTTCTCTGGCAGAGTGGCAGAATAAAATTTTTAAAAAAAGCATTAATTTTAAGGTCAGAATGGCCTGGGTTTAGATCCTCACTTTTTCCACTTATTGATGGTGTGAATTTGGATAAATTACTAAGCCCCTCTTGGCTTTGTTTGTAAATGAGGGTGATAAATCTAACTGTGCAGGGTTAAATGAGAGAATGTATATGGACTAGAGGGAGATTAATGGGTTTCTAATCAATATTCATCTAATTCTCCCCTTCTCCCCTTTCTCTTTCCTTTCCTTTCTCCTGCCCCCTCCCCTTGAACCTTGGCTTAAGGCTGTGTATACTCAGTAACAAATGATGTGTGTCTTAAACAGATTTTAGGAACTTACATGGTCTGGGTTGAAAAGAAAACCCATTCACTAGACTTGACAGCCAAAGACCTGTTCTACATTAAGACTCGTATATAACCTGTTCCATATTAAGCTTTGAAAAGACTGCATTAAATTTTGCATTACTACATATTGTTTAGGATTTGTGTTTTGATTTAATACCCTCAGCTTTCAGTAAAAGAAAGGAAAGTCTGACCAAAAAACAAAGCAAAACAAAATGAGCTTTTTATCTGTTATAGGAGCAGACTAGATGAGTACTCTGGCCCCAGATTGCTGAATGTTTTATTGAGTCACTGTTTCACGCCCACCCTTTCCTGTCTTGTAACAGTTTGCAGTTTTGACTATCTGACATGACTAACCGTTGCAAATCTAACTGATTACAACTGTCAGTGAGTCTGTGTAACAGAGTCTGGTGTCTTCTGGAGAAAGCAGACATCCAAATCTGCTGCCAACCCACCCCCAACCCTGGTTCATTGCTTTTAGCTCATTAATTTGAAGCATCAGATATAGTATTTCAATGAAGCACAGCCTCTGCTAAAAGTAAAAATTCATGTTTATGTTGAGAGATCTCCTATACATTTAGCAGAAAATAAGTCACCATCAAGGCGTTATTTCAAGATTTAACAGCAGGGATGTATGTTAGGGGAGGGTTGGGCAGTGAGGAGAAAAACTTTGTTCCAGTAATGATGAAATCATCATACCACAGGCACATTAAGGCCAGGATAGGAGACACTGGCTCCTGTTAAAATGATTCCCATAAGAACTTCCCTCTTTCATCTTCTTATTGTAGTTCATTTAAGCAAATGAAATGCTAAAGCCATGTGAAGTAAATAACATAATCAACAATGATTTAGTATTGTTCTCTCATGGGGTCACGACCTAATCCTAAATAAGGGCTTCTAAAATTGTGTTTGGATGTGTTCCTGATGTTGGAGAAAAATTAAAAGGAAGAGAACTCTTCCCAAGTGGACTAGGGTTTTTGTTTTCATTTACAAATATTGCTACTGAGGAGCTATTGAGGAGGAATCAGAACCTTCTTATATAGTACTGTAGTGAAAAAGATGATCTTAATACTGAATGAATTTAGAATCATCCTAAAAGTGGCTGTCAGGGGGTTTCCAGTTTAGAATAAGGACTTTTGACTCTCTGTTTCATTGTAAAAGAGATTTGAATGAAATTTGGACAGTTGCTATATAATCATCAATACTGCCTTTTATATTTACTCTGTATTTCCCCCCCTTAATCTGCAGGCAAGAGTTTCACCTTGACCATAACAGTCTTCACAAATCCTCCCCAAGTAGCTACCTATCACAGAGCTATTAAAGTTACAGTGGATGGACCCCGGGAACCCAGAAGTAAGTACTTGCCTTTCTATTGAAAATAGTAATAGTTTTTAGAGAGCCTATGAGGAATTTGTTCTAAATGAGTTAATGTTACTGTGATGTACATACTATCTGTAAGTACTGTCTTTGCAAAGTTAGTTATCTGCATATATTTTTAGTGAGGGACAATTAGTAGACCTTAGCAGTTAATAGAAAATAAAATTATAGTTTTAACCTTAGCCACAAAATTGCAAAGGCCTCTATGACTTTGGTAAATGAGTAAATAATTATTGTCATCACAATTATTTGCTAAGAAATTGTGTTCATCTGCTCTACACAATGGACAGGGCAGAACAGAACCAGGAGAGCTAAAGAAGCAAAGAATAAATTAAAAATTCTTAAGCTTAGTCAAAAAGCATTTGGATATGTTTCCCATGGCCTAAGAATGTGTTTTAGCTTTTTAACTCGCCCACTCAATTCCCTTTGTAAAGAGCACACTGCTTAATTACAAAGAATTTATTTGCAAATGATAACTTGCTTGATTGTTACAACACTGTTGTTTGGTCCTGTTCCAATAATTGTTAAGATAGTTTCTTTAACAGAGTCAAACCAGGTTTAAATCTACCTTGGTTTATTTAATTCTGTCTGGGCATCCAGAAGGTTTAAGGTAATGCACATAACCTATTTGGGTCAATATGTATTTTCCTCCTAAATCTAAATGGAAATGGGTTTACTTCCCCCCATCCCAATACCCAAATTGATTTGAACAAACCCATCATGGTAGTATTTAAGTATATTTAGAAATTAAAGGTTATTTGACATTAAAAAACATTAACACTATGTGCCAATGAAAGTATCATACAAAACTCTGCCTTTATTGAGGGACTTCACTGAGGACCTAGCCATTGCATTCATTTGGTTTGTGGTGGAAGTATAACTGGAAGATTATTTGTTCTATGATAGTACAGCTGCCTATACTGTGAGGGTAGCATATTTTTTCTTCTAGGTAGAAAAGAGGTGGTAAGGTTTTGCCTCTCCCCATATAGCATATCTTTTAGCAATGGAAATATACAGTAGATTCTGTCCCTTTTGTGCACTCTTAAAGGACGACTGCTTGTCTGAACTAGGGGAGGGTTCCTGCCTCAAAAAGCTGTGAGGTTTTGTTTTCTCCTTCTTTCATGTGTATGGTCTTCTTCTAAATTTGTATTGGGTCAGGGCTATTCTGTCTATTCAGTTTGGGAATTTCCTATTAGGTGGTTTGGTGCACAGTGCGTGTGAGCTCCAAGTCTCCAGTTCTACATACCATTGGTTATGTAGTGCAGGTGATCAGAATAGGGCAGGGGCTATGCCTGGTTTGGGGCTTCACTTGACTTTTTTTTGCCACAAATCATGGATGATGCTTTATGAGGGAAGACATCTTCTAACCTTCTACCTAAGTAGTTCCTCCAGTTCCTGAAAAGGGAACACTCACAATTCTAGTAATGCACCAAGCAGGATAACATTAACACTAACATTTAGCACCATTAATATTTGTGGTTTTTTTTTTTTTTTTTTGGTACCAGGGATTGAACTCAGGGACATTCGACCCCTGAGCCACATCCCCAGCCCTATTTTGTATTTTATTTAGAGACAGGTTCTCACTGAGTTGCTAAGTGTCTTGCTGTCACTGAGGCTGGCTTTGAACTTGCGATCCTCCTGCCTCAGGCTCCTAAGCCGCTGGGATTACAGGCATGTGCCATTGTACCTGGCTAATATTTGTCTTTTAAAAATGTTTCCTGTTTATATCAGCTGTTTTCTTCAGTACTTAGAGAAGTCATTATTGTGTGTGTGTGTATGTGTGTGTGTGTGTGTGAGAGAGAGAGAGAGAGAGAAGGGGAGAGGGAGAAAGAGTGTGTGTGTGTGTGTGTGTGTACACTTAGGAGTTGGTGCTCAAAAGTTGGTGGTTGGAAAAGGAAACATGGAAGAATTGATGCTTCCTCATTCTAAAAGATATGACAAAAGGTGAGGAGGCAGGGTAGTTTTGGGAAAGCTACTTCTGATTCAAGTGTGGGTAACATTACTTAATTTCAGAGAGGTTTATGACAGAATTAGTTGATAGAACCACTGCTCTATAAAGGCAGAGACATCTTCTAAAGTGATGAGATTTTGGGATAGAGGGGCCAGATGCTATATGTATGACCTGAGTTCAGACTTTGGGTAGTGCTGAGGGTAGGTGGGAAAGGAGATACAGATCTACAAGTAGCAGACCACCTGTCTCAGTTCAGCCTGAGTAACGTTTCTTGTAAACCGAAAATATCTGTGAAAATGTGATGTCATTTCCTTGACGTCTTGTGATGACTTGCCTGGATATAAGGATAGGACTGGCATCAGTAACAGCTTAATCCTACAGCCTGGAATCTGTACTGGAATCTTTCCTTCCATCTTGTTTTTGGTTATCCGTCACAAGCACTTAACCCTGCCATTTTAGTGCAGAAGGACCCAAAGCCAGTGTATAAACACATGGGTATGGCTGTATTCCAATAAAATTTTATTTACAAAAACTGGTGGTAGGCCAGATGTGGCCCAGAAATTGTCATTTACCAACCCTTACTTCAGATTTCAAGGAGGTTTATTTTATCAACCTTTAATAGAGAAACATTTTAGTAAAAGGCTTTCCTAGAGGGGGGGAAAAGAGATATTAATGCAATTGTTTTATTTTCTCTTCCCAAATTATGATTTGTTAAGTAGTGGTTATTGTCACAGAAGGTAGTATATTTCTGTTCATTACTGTAGTAGTTTGAAGGAGTTGAGGGTTTTGTACTATTGGTTACTGTTTAGAGATGGAATTTTTCTAGATTTTCTCATTATATGAGTATATATTGAAAAAGCTGCTTTGGGTAGCTAAGTTGTTTGAACAAGGACAAGACATGGATTAACTGAGTCTTTGGTTCAGAATACTTGGGTTGAAATCTTAATTTCACCATTTTTTTTTTTTTTAGCTGCCTGAAAGCAGCCAAGTTCCCTAGATTCTCTTTACCTTGGATTTCTCCAGGCAAAAATCTGCCTTGAAAGTGAGAATAATTAAGGCTGAGGCAGGAGGATTGCAAGTTTGAGATAACTTAGTAAGGCACAGGCTGGGGTTGTGGCTCAGCGGTAGAGTGCTCGTCTCTCACGTGTGAGACCTGGGTTCGATCCTTAGCACCACATAAAAATAAATAAACAAAATAAAGATTATTGTGTCCATGTATAACTAAAAAAAAATTTAAAAAAACTTAGTAAGGCAGTGTCTCAAAATAAAATAAAAAGAACTGAGGAAATAGCTTAGTGGTAGAACATTTGCCTAGCATGTTTGATGCTCTGGATTGGATTCCCAGCACCAAGACAAAAAAGTGAGAATAATAAAAATAGTATCTTCCTCATTAGTATATGATGTAATGCAGGTGAAATTGTTAGTATGGTGTTATGTAGTAAATGGTCATTGAATGTTAACTGTTATTACATTACTTTTCTTGAGTGTCAGAAGTTTGCTATAGAACTTTGCTTACAGTACACGCCAGGAAATGGATACCATCTAGATTCTGATATTTAGTCTTATTTCTTTTCCTACAGATGGCTTTACTAATTTTTACTCAATAGTAAATGATACTAAAAGTGTTATAAATCTTCCCTGGTGCAGATATTCATGATGTACAGGGATAGCTGTGCAGAACTGGTGATAAATTCCTATTTGTAGCAAAGTCCAAGGCAGGGTGATAGGACACTGGTACCCTTTCTGAGGCCTTGCTTATCAACACATCTGCCAAGACTTGCTTTTCACTCAAAAATCCAAAAGGTTTCATCCTTCTATGTTTTCTGTCTCTGGCAGCTGAACCAGTGCTGTCACATCACAAACAACTTCTTTTCTTAATATACACATCTGGCGTTGGCACTTGGACTAACTTCATAAGAGCACATGATCATCACTCATTACAAGATTAAAAAGTACCCCATGGCATCATTGATGTTTTTTAACTTTGATCTTTTGCAGTTGTGATTCATCTCAGTTATAAAACTTCCCTTTAAAGGAACATAGCCGATGACTTATTAGAACCCTCATCTTAAGTAGCATAAACATGAAAATGGTGCACATCTTTACAAAATACCATTTATTTTTTTGGCAGCTTATCATTTTAAGACATGACATCATATTTAAGATCCAAAATTTGTAAGTCTTGTGTTCAGGCAAGGTGTTTTGACCTTCTGTTGGCAAGTTAGCTCTGAAACAACATTGCTGTATGTTCACCAGTGGGAGAAGTCAGTGTAGCAGCAGCAGCAACAGTAATGCATTTGGATGCCTAACTCTTTTAGACATCAGTTTCTATGAGGATCCTCTGTTCCATTTATGCATTTGATTCCAACTCCAGTCTAATTTAAATAATTTCTGTAGAAAGATGAAAACTTGGTTAGCCATGTCATATTATATAGTAATGGTTCTAAGTTAGGAAGAGGACTGATGGTATTGTTTGCTATGCATAAGATGGAAAATAATAATTTTATATGTCTTTCTGATTCTCTTGATGCATTTTCAGTTATTTATTGCTAAATAATAAACTGCCCCAAAATATAATGGCTTAAAATAATAACTTTATTATTTTTTATGATTCCATGGGTTGACTGAGGTTCAGCTGGATGTTGTTTTCCTGCTGGTTTTGCTTGAGGGCACAGTGGCTACAGTCAGATGGTATTTAGTGCTGGATCTTCCAAGATGGCTTCATTCATATGCCTGTGCCTTTATAGGATGGCTAGAAGGTTGGGATGAGCTGGAAAGAAGGAACTGGGCTCCCCTTTCTCTCCATGTAGTACTAGGACCTCTCCCTTTCTATGTGACCTCTCCATGTGGGCTTTCCAGGGGGTCTCTCTAGCAGAGTCTTGACTCTTTTCATGGCAGCTCAGTGATCTCTTAGCTGCCAAAGTGGGAGCTGTCAGGTCTTTTAAAGGTTTAGGCTCAGAACTAGCATGGAGTTGCTTCCTCCATAGTCTGTTGGTTAAAGCAAGATAAAGGTGAAGCCCTGACTCAAGAGGAAGATATCACACAAAGATTTGAGTGATGGGAGAGTGGTTCTTTGGACCACCAACATCATCAGCTTTCACAAATGCTTAGCTAGCAAAAGTCATTGCTGCAACAGGAAAAATCACTTTTTTTGTGTGGTGCTGGGGATTGAACTCAGGGCTTTGTGCATGTGAGGCAAGTACTCTATGAACTGAGCTATATCCCTAGCCCTGTGGGATTTTTTTTTTCTTCTTGACTTTTTAAATCAGGGACATTTAAAGTTCTACATTATGACTTTATTATTATTAACGTTAACTTTAACTTAATTTAAACTCCAGGTTTAAATTTTAGTAGCTTCATTACGAATTGAACAAATTTGGTAAATATTATATGAATTCAGGGTAGGTATTCTTTGTTGTAGTTGATATTAGCATATCAGTATCAAGCTGAGGGAGATCAATATTCATACAAGAGAAGAATATTAGGTGTTTTAACCAAAAGAGGTATGGGCCTGAAGTGGTGACATGGTAAATTTGTAGCAGAAATATCTTATAAATCCTATAATGGACAAGCCGGAAGGTTTTATCATCCAGTTTTGAAAATTCTTTGCTGTATACCTGCAAACATGATATATATGACACACGTGAGTGGGTTTCTAAGACTTTTATTGTGTTGAACCTTAAGGAAGTAAACCATAGTTACTTTCCAGGAGAAACCAAAGCTGTCAACTGTGTACTTCCTGTTGGGGGCACTAACATTCAATGCTACCCAGCCACCTGTCTTGACCTGATGGGAGAAAAGAGAAGCTCTGCCTTTCCCCTGAGAGATCTCTAGCTTCTTTCCTATGGGCATGGAGTACATGGCTGCAACATTTCTCTGCTTGCCTCCCTAGGTAACTTCAGTAGGGACTGGAGCTTAGGTGAGTAAGTGATTATCCAGAAGTACAGGGTGCTATTTGTATTTCTAGGCCTGCCTTAATGCCTGGTTTGTTTGGCGTGGTAGGTTTAAGTGTACTGCATCCAGACCATTTTCTTCTGTTTGTTCATTCTCACCTCTGCCAATTTAATTAACAAATTTATTATTCTCCACAGAAAATTTATTTTTTAATATTCTTGAGACTTTGTTTAATTGTGAAAGTTTTACTTCAATAAACTGAAGGTAACAGACTTAACAACAGGTGGACTGGGCAAGGCAGCATCTCATTTTTCTCTCAAGCTGTTGAATCTGGTTCTGAGAATGTTGTCTAGACCCATGAAGTGTGCTGAGAATGGGAGGTTTGGCATTTTATCTTCCTCATTCCAGATGATATATCAGGGACAACTCACTTTTATCCTTCATTACTTTTTATCCTGTTTGAGAAAGGAATTGCCTTTTTTGCTGGTTGGCCATGACCTTTGCATATGCAAAGTTCACCAACAGTGAATTCTTATCAGAGGATGGTCATATGTGAAAGGAGGTGGGGGACATGTAAGATGCTTTGGATAGAGGAATAGCAGAAGAATGTTTTAAGGTTATTTGATATCTCTAAATACAGTGCTTGCATTCCCATTCCTGCTGTCTACAAAGATAATTGACAAAACATTTGATAAGCCTTGTGTTATGTTTCTGATGCCACAAGTCTGAATTTTATTTTTTAGTGCAAAGCATTAGCAGGAAAGCCCTTAACTTCTTGACATGCAGACTTTCTCTGAGTTCTTCACTGTCCTTGAAGTGCAGAAGGAATAGAAGTAATGGGTAAATGTATATACAAATTAGCAAATACAAGCAGCAGTTTGATTGTCAAAGGTATCAAATCATTTGGCCCCCAGTGTTTAAAATATTGTCAAAGATCTTTGACTTAAATGAATAATAACAGCTTAAAAAATCACATTTTCCTCTTTCCCCTTTCTTCAAGGAAGACGGGGGTGGGTGGTCAGAAGTATGAGGAGGGGAGGGGGGTTATGTCTGGTGGTTGGTGGAATGTACTCTTGAGAAGAGAAGTTTTAAATCTCTTTCAGTACCTTATTATTTTTTTATTTTTTATTTTTTTGTTGACTGACTGTCAGGAGCTGGGAAGATGGCCAAGAAGGAAATGACACATCGAGAGGCATTTTGTGTTGTGCAACATTCTGTGGAACTGATGCAAGGATATATGGCCTGTTTACACATTCCTTTGCTAGCAGACTGCATGGCAGTAATTTAATTCAGCAGCACATGGCATGCTGCAGCAAGGAGCTGTGGCCTTAACATCCTTTCATGGCAAATTATCACAACCGTTAAAACATGCTCTTGTCCCTCCTTTGCACTCTTCCTGGCTTCCCAGTTCTGAATATGCTTTCTCATGGTATTGGACTTGTGTTAACAAGGAGCTGCAGCTTTCACAATAAGAACACATTTTCTGTATTCATATGTTTCAGTTGATATATTTACTTCTAACTAAATATAGCATGGCATGTTTTCAAGTGATATGTGTTCTAAAAACGCACACATACTTCATCTAAATGTGTCAGTAGTTTGTGTCTTGGTGTAGGTCAGAAATTATTCATTCTTAAAATAAACAGTAAGAGGTACTTGAAAAAGTTTTTTTTTTTTTTTACTTTTCCTTCCCAAGAGAGATAATATGATAGATCAATGAGATACTCTGTTTATTTCCATTTTGTTTATGCTATATAGCATTTTCTTCAAGGAGGACTAGACTAGAGGAGAATAGGTTATCCTAAAAAAAAAAAAAAACAGGGACAAAAGATTTGTTGTGTTGCTTTTGATATTCATAATTGCTCCTACTTAGGATTTTAAAAAGATAACCTTTATGATGTTAACTAAAGCACATCTTTGTTTTTCACGTAAAATCCAAAAGTTTTAATTTAGGCAAGTATGGACAATAATTTTTCTTGTTTTTCAGATAACTTTTGGAAATTAAAAGAGAGCATAAAACCATTTAGGTCCAAAATATTAATTCAAGATCATACAGAACAGGTAAAATTAGACTATGACATGCTTAAGTAGCAAAGGAAGCATTCCCTATGCTTCTGAAAATTTCTCAGGTAATGTGCACTGGTGGTTAAAATCTGTTTGCTAGTAGACCAAAACCCTTCATTAAAATTGAGGACTAAGGCTTTAACCCAAGCACCTCTGGAAAAAGTAACTCAGACTTAAATTCATAGCAAGGTAAAAACAAGTTACATAGAATCTTTACATGGGAGCAGGTTTTAGGAGTCATCGGTGAACTCCTAGGCACTAGATAATCAACACTGAGTCAAAGTGTGCAGACAGAGTCTACTTCAAGCATCAGTTTCACTGAAGGTTAACTGTAGCAGTGTGGATTTCTCAGTGATTTTCAGTTCCAGTGTAGTATTTTGTAATTTTAAGGTGAGAATTTGGGGTGTTTGTATTCTGCATTTCCTACTTTTGAAGTTTTCTATTTCATAGAAAATTCTTTATCTAGTTTTATTCTAGATATGTGATAACTTTCCTCCCCTACCACTTTGAAAAATCATCATTTAATTTTTTAATAGTTATTGTTAGCATTTTAACATGTATATTTGTCTTAATAAAATTAATCATGATGTTTATCCATATAAGAATGTTAGTATCCTTTAAACTGCAGTCACCCTTTCTTCCTACTGTGTGATATTCCAGTTTATCCTCACATTATACTTCCTGGATTAGTCTTTATCAGTTTTTAAAATTGTTTATACTTACTTTACATTTCTTTATTATATTTATTGATTTATTTTTTTTTATTCATCTTATACCTCACTTCTTTCTTCTGGGCTCTGTTTTCTTTTTCTTGATATAGTACCTTCAGTAAGAACCTGTTGGTAAGCTCTCAGTTTTTTTTTTTTTTTTAGTTGTCAATGGAATTTATTTATTTATATGTGGTGCTGAGAATCCAACTCAGTATGTCACACACGCTAGGCAAGCACTCTCCCACTGAGCCACAACCCTAGCCCAAGCTCTTGGTTTTTGTTCCTGAAAATGTTAGCAGTTGTGTTCAGTGGCTGCTGTCAACACGTGATGAAGTTAGAGGCACCGTGCTGAAAGTTTGCTTGCTCTGAGTGCCTGAGAGCCACACTTTTCCTCATTCCTTGGTGTTAAGACTTTCAGGTCTTTATTATCAGGTTAGCTGGAGTAGCATTTAAAAAGGTGGAATACAGGAGGGAAGATGGAGGAAGGGAAGTGGGTCTAAGTGTTTGTCACCAAGGGGAGCTCTGAAGAGTCCAGGGCCCATGGGTGGTGAGGAGGTGGAAGGGAATGTTCCTGCAGAAGAGAATGCAAAGAAAGAAGAAATTAAATCACTTTATTTTACAGTTTTATTGTGGACAGATCCTAAGTTTTGGGATTTCCTATCCAAATTCATGTTAAGGAACTCTATCATTTTTGATCCTAAGAGGTCATTTGCTGTTGATCATCCGGAACAATAATCCTTAGATGTTGGTGTATACACATTTTTAGTCATTTTAATGAAAATACAGGACTCAGAACCAAAAGATGTTGCTTCTTTTATATGGTAAATTAACCAAATGAAGAAGAGGTAATAAAATAAATGTGTGGACTACAGAGGCATGGTTTAAGAGAGCCGGGAGACCATGATCTAGGGTAGAGTGATTTCTGGGCAAGGTGGTTAGGTTGACTCTAGTGTGGCTTATTGTGCCTCGCCTTGGAGTTGTGTAGGAAGTGGCTGGTGGGGAAGAGGTCAGCTGGCATGGAAGCATGCTGATACTTTGTGTCTTTCTGTCAATCCTTGGGTGGCATATGTACCTTCTGTGATAAGCATTCCCATTTCTTCTCATTCTTTACCTTCTTGAAGTTAATTTTCTTGAGATTATACCTCATAAAAATGTTTAGGTGTGTTTTGGTTGTGGGGATACTCAGGATGATTTTTGTTGCTTTTTATGCATCTTTAGGATTGCTCTGGAGATTACCAGTAGAAAAATATGGGGCCTGTAAGGGAATTATAAAGGTACCAATTATAAAGGTGGTTCTCAGGAAGGGAGAACAATATAGATGTGTAAGCTAAAAAAAGAAGGTGAGTGGGAATTCTGGATTACAAATTCTGGAGCTTTTGTTTCTGTTTCAGCTCCTCACCATTCACTCTATCCTGCAAGTGATGGTGAGTGTTATATACCAAGACGGCTATTTAAGAGTAGCCTAACAGAATTCATCTGTGAGGGTGGTTTGTATTAAGGTGTGAGTTCACTTATGGTTAGAAGCGGAGAACTTGGAAAGTCCTCTTTTGAGACTTTTGTGCCATCTTAGTGACCCTAAGCAAATCACTAAACTTTTCTCCAATTCACTTTCTTCATCCTTTCAATGGAAATAGACGTGAAGATAACTTCACAGAGTAGCTGGGAGTAACTCCTAAGGAATGATCATAAAGTACTTGGCACACATGAAGGGCAGCTTAAATACCAAATAGTAATTATGTAGCGCCTTTCAGCCAAGGAGTTCCAAACACTTAGACATTACCTCACTTATTCTTTTTACATCCCTCTCAGGGAGGCATTTTACAGGAAGGTAAACTGAGGCACGGGCACCTGAAAATTCATTTGCCTTATGTCACTCTGTAAGTAGGTAGATGATTTATAGAGATGGGCAGGGATCCCAGGTCTCTTCCTGTTCAGTTAGTCACTGCTAAAGCTCCTGATGTCTTTGTCATTAAAGTTGTGGAAGCTCCTGCTTGTTGGGCCCAGGGCATTCTTGGGTGGTGCTAAAAAAGTAGTGTTATGTGAGAAGCATGCCTAATGATGTAGTAGCAGTGACAAATAGTCAGTTAGCCCAAGGTTTAAGGCCTGGAACCCTGCAGGTATGAGTTCATAGATATATATGTATTTGTTGAGTGAACATTGAATTCATTAAGAGGAAAGTTTATCCAAAAGCTGGAAACACTGAATTTTTTGAGATGAAACTAACAAGTTGAAGACATTAGCCCTCAGTAGAGTTGCATTCGTATATCAATGAAATAAGGTTAGTACTTTTATAAAAAGTCAACTTAAAAAAATCATACAAGTGTAAAGTGTAGACAAATACATATGTAGCAGAAAAATTAGGAAATAAAAATTTAATCAAATTAATCACCATGCTAGGTGCGGGTAGCGCATACCTGTAATCCCAGTATCTCAGGAGGCTGAGACACTGGCAGGAGGATTACAAATTCAAAGCCAGTCTTAGGAACTTAGCGAGACCTTAAGCATCTTAGACCCTGTCTCAAAATAAAAAATAAAAGGGCCAGGGATGGTTAAGTACCCCTGGGTTTACTCTCTGGTTAAAAAAAAAAAAAAAAAAGATTGCACCTCCCTGCTAGGTTTATAGTTCACTGATAAGGCTTTTGCCTAGCATGTGCAAGGCCCTGTGTTCAGTCCCCACTATTGCAAAATAAATAAATAAAAATTTTAAAAAATGTCTTTGAAGATAACCATTACTAATATTGTGATAGGTATCCTCTTGAATTTTTTTTTTCTTTGATAGTGCTAGAGCAGATGTGAGGGTAACAGCATTGAGCAAGTAGCATCAAGAAAATGATGGGATGCTGCTGAATGGAATAATGTCTTGAAGCCCAAAGAGAGAGAGAAATGGAAGTGAGAATAGTTGTTCTATGTAGTAGCAGCATTACTATTAGCCTGATGCAATTTCTAGCTTATGGCTGTCTCTAAGATGGCGAGGGCCAGTCTTCCTGAATGATGTGAGACCAGATGGATCTGCAAAGGATCCTTTCTGCCCCCAATACTCTCCCACCACTAAAAACACCATTCCCCTTTATAAATAGGGGACATAGCCTTTTTTGGTGACCTTAAGAGGTGTGTTCTAAAATTCCCAACAGTGGGGAAATTTATTCATTCAAAAGGTTATTTTTAGTGCTTCCTGTTAGCCAGGTTGCCAGGCACACAAAGCAAGGTAGCAAATCCTCCCCTTTGAGGTGCCTACATTCTGTATAGAAGACAGGCAAGGACCAGTAAAGGAACATTTATTTGTAATTGTATCAAATTATAAATCATGGTAAATGCTAGAAAATAAACTGGTATAGTAATAAAGAATAATGAGGCAGCAGGGGTCAGAAAGGAACTTATTCTAGAGTGGTCCAGGGAAGGCCTCTTTGGGGAGGCCTTTGGGCACAGACTAGAAGGATAAGAAAAAACTAGGTCAAGGATTAATTATGGAAGAGACTTCAAGGTAAAGTATATATCATGTGCAAAGGCCTGACCACGATAAGTATTGAAATCTAACATCTAATTTTGATAGAAAAGAGGATATTAAGAATGTCTAAGTGGTTGAGAAAAGAGAAATTTGCAAAAAAGAGTAGAGTAGAATCATGTGCCCTAAAATTATATTTTTCACAATTCTTCCCAAGACTGTTGTGGTATAATTGAGGAGCACAGAAGGACTCTTCATGTCCCTCCTTCTGGCCTCAAATTTCTCTCATTTTATTCTTACTAGGTACCTGGGATTCTTATTTGAGTTAAGGCTTTGAGGACAGGATCTTCATAGATGTTATCTGCAAAGGTTAACACATTTTAAGACATTTTCGGTTAACAACTTTTAAAAAAATATTATTTTTTAGTTGTAGTTAGACACAATACCTTTATTTTATTTATTTATTTTTATGTAGTGCTGAGGATCAAACCCAGTGCCTCACATTACCGCTGAGCCCCAGCCCCAGCCCCCTTGGTTAACAACTTTGTTTAAATAAGTGGACCAAATCAGATTAGTTAGATACTGATTTCATAATAAAGCATCATAAGACCCAAATTGGTAGGGAAAGTGGGTTGATGAAAATCTTGAAGAGGAAAATGGAGTGGGAATAGATGGTGGTTGGGGGACAGTTGTCTGCAACTGACACTGGGTCCCAAAGAACATGCTTTTCTTTGAGAAGGAGCCATAGCAGCATGCTTGTCTTAAATATAACCCAAACAAAGCAGTACTTTACCTGTTTGAGTAGATTATCTTAGGACTATGTGTAATGCACTAAAACCTTGGGCTTTTATGGACAATTAAAAGCAATTGCAAAGGTGAGCTAGGCTTCAAAACATAAGAGCAACATGGAATGCCTCAGAATGTTTAGCAGAGAGCATTGATGATGATTAAAGGATTGTAAAATTGAACCTATAAGGATAAGTTGAAAGACTTTGGATTATTTAGCTTCAAGAAGAGGAGACTGAAAAATGACTTAATAACAGACTTCAAAATTATGAGAGTTATTAAGCCATGTATGGTGGCCAGCTGTTTTGTTTCTGGTGAAGTTAAAAAAATAGGCTTTAAGTGAAGCATGATAGATTTAGGTTAGATTTAAAGAACTTCTTCACTATAGGGGTTATTAATTAAGAGTGGGTTACTGAAGGCTGAAGGGTTGAATGGAAGGCTTTTCAAATCTCTTCCATTTTCGTGATTCTCTGTGTCCTTATGAAGTGCAGCAAAATGCCACCTTTCTACTTTTAAAATCAAAGACATGATTTCTGTTTCCCATTATAATTCTGAAGCTCAGAATCACAGAGGTTTGTAGACATAAATGATGAGGGTAATTTGTCTTGCTTCAATAGCCATTAGTATCTTTAATTGAGAAAAAATAAGACCAAAAGGAGGAATAGATCTGCCACATGATCAAAAAATTGCTATTGATAAGCAGAATAGATACATTTTGAGGAATTTACTCTTGAGGGTAAGAATGTTTTGCTAGGAAAACTCAGGTTTATGTGATTGGTATATTCCAGATACAAAAGATAGGGTTTTATGAAGTTGATTCATTTTTCTGTTTCCTTCTTCCTGGGAGAAATTAAAAACATTTCCAGGTGACACCAAAGTTCCTATAACCTGGAGCTTGAGGGGTGGAATCCAAAAATCATCCTCAAGGAATTTATCACCACACAGGAGGAAGGAGAGAGGAAATAGGCAGGATTATAAACCTCCGTGCATTTAAAAGTTGACAGAGAAGTGAAGCCAAGCAGAGCAAATCTGAGAAAGGCTGGCTGACCATGCTGTTTTTTTCCACTTGTAGGCTGGAGCTACAGAAAAGCAAAGAGCCCTGCTTGCTGGTTTAACCCTTCTCAGAGAAGCCATACATCACAGTTTTTATTTTTAAGTTTATTATTTAATTCACTCCTCGGCATATTAAAACCTTTGTGAGCTACTTTTATAATAATAAATTATCATATCTACAGATAGTTTGCTGTAACCACTAAGTATAGATCACTGATGAAACTATGAGAAGCAAACTACACACGCACATGTAGTTCTCAGATGAGGTCTTTGTTTTGAACTAAGTGGATACAGTTTTCTCTAAAGGAAAAAACTAATCAAAGAGACCAAAGAAACAGACTTTGAGACAGGTGACACAACTGGGAAGAAGACTGAGTGGGTGTGGTGCTAGGCTAGGGGAAGGAAAAATACTCCGAAAACATATTTTTCTTTCCTCCCAAAATAACTTGGCTCCTTGGATCATCAAACACATTTAGACCCTTGAACCACTACACTTCACCTTCTCAGAACATCAGCTCCATGGGAGAGCTATCCGAAGCCCACTGCTGGGTCAGAAGACACAGACACAGCCCAATTCCTTTGCTCTCCATTCTTTCTTTTCTGTGATATTTGTTCAGTGGCCTTGGCACTATTGGTCTTTATTTAGTCCTTTTCATGATTTCTACATTTGGGTCACCCCCACTTCTCACTCCCAGATAATTTATTTTAAAAACCCTTTCTAAGAATTCTTAAAAACTATAGCTGCCTGAGGCAACCTAAAGGGGATTAGTACTCTATCCTTTTTCTACTTTTGAGGCCAAAGAAGCATGGATAGTTGGAAGGAAAACTGGCTGAAGAGAGATTTGGTTTTCTACTGTTGTTAATCTTTATAAAAAGGAACCCTTTTCTACATACATTGTTATAGGGAAAGTCTCCTCATTTTACAATGGGGATAGTAGAAGGGCACTTGTTCCATATTTTTCAGTACCTTTGAAATGCCATGACTGAGGTTGGCTGCATTTTCCTGAGGAATAAGCTGTGAAACTGTATATGGTTTATCTGAGGCAATGAAAGGCTCATTAGTGTACGCACACAAAAATGGTTAGTTTATCTCTTCTTCCCTAAGCTCCTTTCTTCCTTAAGGACTTTAAGAGAAGGACTTAAGAACTAGCTTCTTTTTCCTTAAGAAGAACTGTGGTGCAGAGAGAGTGAGAGCTCTTAGGGGCCAGGGCTTTACAGAAGGTTGCATGCATTGCTATGATAATGTTCAAAGCATAATCAAGATGGACAAAGGCTTTAGTGACTGATGTCCTGAGATACTAAGGGAATAAAAGTGGATGATTTGAATTTCATGTCAGTGAAGGTCTTATGCTTTGATTACTTCTCAGGGAATCTCCACATGGGTTCTCATTGGGTATTTATGAAATTCTACTCTGGTAGCACAGATGAGACTTAGTAAGGAAATTCTCTGTGGGCAATATTTTTTGGATTCTACAATTGGGAAAGCATAGATGGTCCAAAATGCAGGATGGATACCTGTTTCATTTTTTATAGATCATATTTTTTGCCTCTTTCTGTAACTTATGTGTTGATTCTATATTTTGTGAGACATGGTGCTTCAGTTCCTTGGTAGAGCCAAGTTGGTTAAATAATGTAGGAAGAAGAGATGCCAGATCCCTTTGCTTCCATCCAGGGTCATCTAGGACTCAGGCTCAGGATGGTATGTGGAGAAACTGTTGTATTATAGTTAAAATTTGTTACCTCCTAGCCCAGTGTTGATAGGGAGTGAGTTAATAGAAAGGGACTTTACAATACAAATAGTTGTAGACATTACTTTTTGCTGAGGGTCAACCTTCCATTGTCAGTTAAAGTTCTGGAGAAAGCCTAATGGGGTGCAGAGACACCACTTCTTCATTCTCTTTTGTTAGAAAAGCTGAAATGCTGTAAAGAAAAAAAAATGCACCCGAATTGAAAAAAAATCTGACACCAAAAGATGAATTGTAGCTTTTGTAACATGAGATTTGTGGCACAAGCTGACCAGAGGAAGGAAATCTGAAGATCTAGATAGATGCTTCTGATTATTACCACTTTTGCTGAGCACCTGTATGTTAAGAACTCAATCCATGAGTCAATTATAACTGTAAATAAAATCTTGTATGGGGAGGGGAGAAATTCTCCTGTTCAAGAAAGAGGTGGAGCCTCTGTTTAATTTTAAATGTCTTCTTTCATTCTTTTGTAAATTGGAACAAATTGCTCCCAAAAAAAGCTATTGGAAGATTTCTTTCTTTTCTTTCTTTCTTTCTTTTTTTTTTAAAGCTGAACCATAGCTGAGTTCTACTCCTGGTACAATCCCTGAACAATTCTTGGGATTGATTTTGATAGTTTTTACGTTAGGTAAATGCAATCATATTGGTCTCCTCCACATTTTAGCTAGACTATTGGAAAACTTATGGTTTGTAATTTAAACTAACTGCTTAAAATATTATCTGTATATTAGGATGTTAAATCCTTGCACCTCTCTACAACTTAAAAAAGTATCAGTAGCAATTCAATTAAATTCTTAAAGTTTTATTTTATTTTTAGTTGACAATAATAATTGTATTCCAGTGGAATTTTAATGTTGATGCTTACATCCTTTTGTTCTCAGTGATCTTGGTAATTAAAATAAATTGACCTTAGGAAAGAAAATCAACTTTAATAGCATCTATCCTTTATTTCTATATTAATTGGCAAACATTTATACCTTGCCTGTTCTATCTCATGGCATTTGAGTGCTAAGTGCTGATGAAATAATTTAAAAGGGCCACCAGCAGAATTGGTAATGAAGCCAAGATCAGTGCCCAGTATTATTTTGAGTATTTTGAGAGTATTTGGACATCAAGAATTTAATTTTTAAAGCAAATGATTTTATTTCTAATAACTCATAAAGATTTATGCCTAGTAACTCATATGTTACTGTCAGTCATCCACCCTCTGGCCAATAACCACATCCACATTTCAGTCCCCTTCCCTACCATACTCCCTGATTGAGGACTCAGTCCCTCAGTCTCCCACTTTCAGTTTATCATGCTACTTCTTTGTGTGCCTTTCTCTTTTTGTCAGTTGTTTGACCTAATTTCTGACTAGAGAAATGGAGCACTTCTCTGCCTGACAAAAGGGGATCCTGAGTACATTTGGGTTTAAAGGAAGTGTCCCAAAGCTGATAGAATAAAACAAACATTCGTCTAATTTAAAGAAATTTTTTTTTTTTTTTTTTTTTTTTTTTTTTTTTTTTTGGGGGGTGGTAGAGAGGATAAAAACGAACATTCTCATTAGTTCATGAAGTTCTGTGCTGGATGCTTTACATCCTGTAGTTTCTCTTTTACAAATGAGGAAATTGAGATCTCAAGAGATTGCATTGACTGACCCAAGTCTTTCACAGTAGGAAAATCAATGGTTTTCTGACTTCAGCTCAGTACTTTTTCTACAGCTTGAATAATCTGGGGTTCTGAGAGTAAATTTTATAAAACCGTATAAATATCAGTAGTTAAGACCAATCTAAACTTAAAAACTCTAACTTAAAAACTTAAGGGGCTGGGGCTGTAGCTCATGGTAGAGCACTTGTATTATAGCTGTGAGGCCCTGGGTTCTATCCTCAGCACTGCTTAAAAACAAATAAATAAATAAAGATATTGTGTTCATCTACAACTAAACAAAAATTAAAAAAAAATTTTTTTCTTTAGTTGTTGATAGACCTTTATTTTATTTATTTATATGTGGTGCTGAGAACCCAACACAGTGCCTTACATATGCCAGGCAAGTGCACTACTGCTGAGCCCCAGCCCAACTAAAAAAAATTAATATCATTTGAGATCCTTTTATCTGTGCTTGTTATAGTGTGAAAATTAGCAAAGCAAAGGAGCAGGGTAAAGAGAGTTTCATGTGATGATCAGAATACACCTTTGAACTCCTCTGGGCTTTGCTTGTCTTTGTTAAACTGCCTGCTCTTCTTAGGGAAGTAAGAATATTATTAATCACAAGTAGTGAATATTCTCGTCTACTATATGGGATTATTTTCTGTTAAGTTTTTAATGCCATTATAGATAAATGCTCTACCATTACAGAGAAATAGTAATATTTTAATTTTTGATAATTTAGATTATCTGGAAAGTTCTGTTTTAGTGAAAATAAAATTGTGGGACTGGTAACAAAAGTGTATTTATGATATTCAGTACTTCTAATTTTTTTTTACATTTAAAATAATGCTTATTTTAATTGGATTACTGCATAAGAAAAGCATGTTGTAAAAAATTTAGAAAATTCAGAAAGCATAAAGAAGTAAAAGTTCCTTGAAACTCAACACCAAGGATAATCTCACTTAGTATTTTGATGTAATTCCTTTAAAATCTAAATATATATCTGTTTGTATGCATATATATTCATATATACTTTTTACTTCATAATTATTTTTCATCTTCTAAATTGAATTTATATTTGAATTAGTAGAGGGCAACTCTTCATCCAAAACTGCTTGGTAAAGATGAATATTTTGGGATGGCGGCGAGGGGAGTGCATTACCCCCGTGTGCTGCTTCACTGTGTGGGAGTATGACAAGTCAGGACGGCTAAAGGATATCTTGTTAGGAATTTCCAGCAATAGTGGGGTGCTCCGGAACCTGGAGGAAGGATTTCCATCGCACGAGGATCGGCTACGGGGACTCAAACGCGAGAGGTTTGTCGCACGGAGGGTAACTGCTTATTCAGCAAATCGCCCCGCGGC
>NW_025999982.1:12718145-12787759 GCF_001458135.2 Marmota marmota marmota
AAAAAAAAAAAAAAAAAAAAGATGAATATTTTGGAAATTGTTTTAACGAATATTGGTATAAATTTTCTATTCTCATTTGTCTGGCAATATTAGAGCCCATTGGATTTAATTTTTTAATAATGACTGACTATATGGGGTCTAAACAAATTCAATGTGTTCTGGGGTCTGAAGTTTAAAACAAAAAGAGCTCTAACTTGTCAATGCAGAGTATTGGTTAACATCTTAAATTTTGATGAAGCTTCCTTGAGTTCATATTTCACCTTTATAACTTTGAAAAATCAGAAATACTGAGTTATTAAATAAAGCATACATTCATTCAGTGCCCCAAATGTGCTAGCTGGCAAGTACAATATGACCTTTCTAATCCCTTTTTCCATGTAAATAAAGTCAACAAAAATGATTTGTAGAGTTTTCTCCTCTTTTTTAAAAAATATTTTTTTAGTGATAGATGGATAGAATCCCTTTATTTTATTTTTTATATGGTATGGAGGATCAAACCCAGTGTCTCAGACATGCCAGGCAAGTGCTCTACCACTGAGCTAAAACCCCAGCCCCTCTCCTTTTTAATATAAAAAATTTCATTAGAAACATCTGAAAAACAAACTGCCAATAGAAACTTCTATTAGATTAATGAACCTGTCAAGGTTCATATATCCATTCTAAATAACACTCGTGTGGCAGGAGAGGCAAATTGGTTTTAAGATGATCCAGAAGTATTATAGAATTTCTTGACACCTTGAAATTCCAGAACTGCTGTGTTCTTAATGTTTCTGGTTTGAAGTGGTGGGTGCTGCTGATATACACTTCTTAGTCCATATTCGATTCTCTCAGGAGAAAACTTGTCATCAAAGACGTATTGCAGCATTCTTTGTATTCTTTGTTTCTAAAACCTGAGAGCCACAGTAACCTTCTTCTTTCCCATCTCCTGATTAATCCCCTTTTTTCTTTTGTATGTAACTATTCAGTTCTTATTTCTATCTAGATTTTGTGAGTGAAAATCCCACATTCTCTTTTCATGCTTTTTTTACTTTGTCAGTTTAACCTAACTCAGCTTGGATTCTTGCCAAAATGGCTTGACAAGTTTATTTGTATACCTTTTTATGTCATATATATTATGATTTTCCATTTTCAATATCATAAAACATATATTTCCACATTGCAGGGCCTGTATCATTTATTTTTCTTCATAGTAGTCTTCACAGAATTACCTAAAAATGAGTTCTTGTTGAATATACTTCTGTGATCCTTCTTTTCTCTTTATTGCTCAAATTAATGAGGCAAGGCCCTGGGTTCAGTCCCAAGCATCATACCCACCCACACACACACATACAAAAAAAATTTTTTTTTAAATCAGGCAGCCACAGTCTTTATTGAGCACCCAAAACTATGTGTCTACATCTATGCCAACTGCATACGAATTTGGAATATATGGCACAAAATTCTACTCTTAAGGAATTAAAATATGGTTCAGCAGATAGTACTATAATTAACAATTTGAGTGTGAAATATGATATGTCAAGAACTATGTAATGTTTTGAACAACCAACAATAAAAATTAAAGGAAAAAAAACAATTTGAAGGCACTTATGAATTCAGTTGTGTGATACTTTCACATGTTTGTTTCTTCAACAAGTATTTGAGTCCTAATATAGGCCAGATTTTCTTCTACGTGTTAGAGATGTGGCCTTCAAGAAAAATACAAATTTCTTTCCCTTATGAAGCTTGCTTTCTGTTAGAAGAGAGAGACTATTAGTAAACCAATAAATACATAAACATGCAGATATGCAGATAATTACAAGTGTTTTAAAGAAAAATAGAAGTGGCTGGGGATATAGCTCAGTTGGTAGAGCGCTTGCCTTGCATGCACAATCCCCAGCAACACACACACACACACACACACACACACACACACACACAATAGAGTAAGGGGATAGAGATAATGGAGAGCAAGTATGCTTTTTCATGTAGGATAGGCAGGCCTTGATGTTAGGGTGACATTTAATCAGAGACCTGAATTGCCTTAGGGAATGAGCCACCTATAAATATCTAGGCAAGGATCCAGGCAGCAGGATGTTAAAAGCAAAGACATTGCAGCTAAGCTCTTTGGTTATGTTTAAGGAGTTACAAGGAAGCCAGTGCGGCTATAGCAAAGTGAGTGATAGGTGATGAGGTGAAGAAGTAGGTAAGGGCATACAGTGGATCTGGAAGGCTCACATCATGAGGATCTAGATTGTGAATCTGAAAATCAGGCTGTGGGTCAAGTCTGAAGTGCTATTTAAAGCCCCAGGAAGAAATAATTTTAGATAGGGAAGAGTGATAAGGACAGAACCCTGGAATAATTCCCAACATTTGAAATGAGATTAGGAAGAGGAGCCAGTGAGGGAAACTGAGCAGATGCAGCCAGTGCAGTAGGAAGAGCCCCCCAAAATGTAGCATCCTGGAAGTAAGGGGCTCAAGCGTTCCAGAGAGAATGCAATTTACTGTGTCAAATCTTGCTAACCAAAAACTACATGGATTTGGCAAGGTGGACCCCATTAGCAATTTTGGCAGAAGAGTTGTCAGTGGAAGGATAGATTCAACACTGTTTTGGTTAGAGTTAAGAGAAATGAGGGCTATGAGGCAAGGACAATGAATTTAGAAGGTAATCATCCTTTCAGAAAGTTGGCTGTAAAGGGCAAGAGAAATGGGTAGGTAATGAAGAAGCGGGGTTATGGCATTAGAGAAAGACCATTTAGATTTTTGAATTATGAAATTGGAGTTCTTACAGGAAACACCTGTAATCCCAGCTGCTTGGGAGGCTGTGGCAGGAGAATGTTCTGGCTGTTCAAGTCTAGCCTGGGAAATTTAGTGAGATTCTTTCTGAAAACAAAAAAGGGTTTGGGATGTAATTCAGTGGTAGAGCATAATTGGTTTCAATTCCCAGTATTGCAAACAAAACAAACCGAATCTCATCTATCCAGAGTGAGTGGCCCTTGACAAACCACTTTGTCTTTAAATCCTTGATATCTTCAGCAGAAAATGGTAATAATAAAAGCTACTTATAATGGTGACTATAAAAGAAAACATATTAAGAGTTTGTTGTTTTTTAAAAGTGCAACATAAATGCAAACGTTGTGCCATCATTCGTGGGTAAGAAGAGTTCTAAAAGAAAAACATGACCACTTGGAGGTAGTTGAGTCCTGAAGAAGATGGATATGAATGATTGGGTGGGCTAAAGGCATTTGTTAGAGGCAAAAGAAAGGGAAAGATAGGAAACATGAAGAGGAAGTAAAGAAAAAGGCTGGATTGGAACAGAGAATGACTGTTGGGGGAAGAGGAAATTCAGGTTGTTAGAGCCTTTCAGAAGAGTGTGAGCTTATGGGGCAGGACAGGTGGTAGGGTGAGTGGCCTCATTAATTCTCCAGCAGGATGGTTGAAGGGGAGCCGGTTGGAAGTTCTCCCTGATATGGAATTGTAGAGATTAGAACAAATTCTGCCTCTGTCTACAGAAGAGCCCCAGTGTTCTGAAGCAACTAGGATGTTTTAGTTTGTTGGGAGAAGCAGCAGAAACCAAATAAAAGGAAGACACAGGAAGTCAGGAACATATGGAGGCAAGGAAGCCAGCTGGCAAGGTATTTTACATACTAACTGCAATGAGAATCACGATTGAATTTTTATTGTTAGAAAGTTTACATGTCATTAAAGTCAATGTTAACATCATAGAGAAGGAAAGTACAAAAGGAAAAGGAGTGTTTTAAGAAGGGGGAAACACTCATGAAATGAGTCTTAGCTCATCAGTCAACAAGTAGTACCTACTGTGTGCTATTCTGTTCTCCACACTCCTTGAGCACTCTTCACGCTGTGTTCTAAGCCATGACTAAAACACACTTAGTGGCAGGAAATGTGTGGGAGGAAGCCAAACTGTGCTGGAACTAGACTCACATTTTCTTTTTGTTTTCTAAGGGATTTTGCATATTTTTCTATGCCTATCACATAGTTTGCTAAATGAATTAGTAATATTTATTAAATGAATTAGCAACATTAATTTTAAAAAAGGAATTTACAGTATAGCTTAAATAGGCTTAAAAATGTTCCCAGGGCAGCTGTGGTTAGAAACTATAACTAGATTTGGCTTGTCCAACTGCTAAAAAATATTGTCAAATCCAAGTCCCACCCCACAGCCCTTCATGTGACACTCATCATGTAAGCAATCACAATAAAATACATTAATTAAGGTAAATTAGACAATATATATAGAGAAACAATGATTTAAAATAAAGGGAGGGGCTGGGGTTGTGGCTCAGCCTCAGAGCGCTAGTCTAGCAAGGCCCTCAGCACCACATAAAAATAAATAAAATGAAGGTATTGTTTTCAACTATTTCTAAAAAGTAAATTAAAAATATATAAATAAAATAAAGGGAACCAGCACAGTGGTGCAGGCTTGTAATCACAGCAGTCTGAGAGGCTGAGAAGAAAGATCGCAAGTATGAGATCTGACTCAGTAACGTGTTGAGACCTTAAGCAACTTAGCCAGACCCTGTCCCCAAATAAAAAAATAAAAAGGATTGGAGATGTAGCTTAGTGGTGAAGAACCGTGGGCATAATCCTTACTTAAAAAAAAAAAAAAAAGGAAAGGGATTTATGGCAGTCCGTATTAGGGAAATTGTTTTAAATGAATGAAAGGGTTTAGAATTAGTGAGTTGGATTGCACCTATTTATAGCAATATGTGAAGATACAAGTATTATGTATAGCTGTGGAAGGATTTACAGAACAGTCACAAAACTTGTACCTGGAGATTTAGGTGAGAATAAATAAATACTTGAATAAATGAGCTCTTGTATTGACTGAAACCTAACTTTAAGTAAGAAATAATGAATGCCCACTAATTTGTGAACTATAGTTTTGAATAATTTAACAGGGCTAGGATTCTGATTTGAATGATTTGTGTGGTGACAATATGCCACTATTCACAGTAGGGTGTATTTGTAGTTGATCTCATTAAAATTATGGACTTGGGTTTGAATTTTTAAGCAGATGTTCAGTGGTTAAGATTAATTTCTAGCAATGATTTTGGAGATTGAAACTAAAATGTGTATAAAAGTAAACAGTTCCCTTTCTGAGCAAATAATTTGAACTCAAATGAATGAAACTTAAGCAAGTGGGCATCAACTACAAGTTACTTTTGACATTGATGTCTGGAAAGCATCATATTTTTGTGAGCCATAGTGTAATATTGTCTTTCTGTGCTCCTGGAAGAAAAGGAACAGGTTGCTTGTGTAACCCCAGGCTTGTGCCTGCTGGCCAGAAACTGAGGCTGCCGACGTGCTGCTGTCCTCCGATCTGGGTCTCTGTGAAGGATGCGTACATTGGCAGAGTGGCTGCACAGAGCAGCAGCTACTTGTTTGTCTGAACTAAGCAGGAGCACACCACAGCCAGTTTCTCTTTCCACTTAATATTAGCAACTTCTAAAGAGAAGGAATCTTTACCAAACAATATAGTTCCTGGTCACTTCTTTCTTTTTGGTCCTGTAAACATAGGAAATAAAATACATGCTGGTACTTTCCAATGGAAATAAAATACATACCATTACTCTCCAATAGAAATAAAATCTTGCCATACAGAAATAAGAGGAAAAGGCTGTACAAGGAAGCATTTATATTATCCTCACGCAGAGTATAAAGTAAATGAATTGACTGAGACATAAAATATTAAAGTAATTTTATAAGGTAGACTGTATGCTAAACAAGCTGCTATTATGGTATTATGGCAATTTAAGTGCTCTGTTACTCAAAAAAAAAAATGAGAAGGGGGGAGGTATTTCCTTTTTAGCTGGGGAGAAAAATTCTTTCCAACTTTAATCTTTATTTCATTTGGTGTTTGTTGGGTTTTCTAGATTTTTGTTTTGATAATAGAATTAAAACTGACAGTTTTTCCCAGCATAAGTATCACAGTATTAAACCATAGATATCTATTTATACAATGATGCCAAATTTATTTAAAATTTTTTAAGAAAACCACTTCTCCCTACTCTTACTTTTGTTACTTTTTCTCTTTTAGTTTACTTTTCCCTGGAAAGAATAGGATATTTCAATTTATTTGCTATTCTTCTTAAGTTGGATTATGTTGTTTTGAGGCAGTACGGTGAAGTATTTGCATCCAAATCTTCATTTTATCCTGGAAATACCAAATGATTGGGAATTTTCCCATCTTAACTAACTTGTGGGATAAGACTAACTATACAATGAGTTGGATTTATTGTGGATTATGTTCAAAATAAGAAAAATGTCCAGAATAGCAGAGGAAGTTTGATTCCTAAATGATCATTTATAGTTTCTCTTTGTATCCGGGACTATGTCTTTTCATCGTAATATACAGGTCCTGGCTCATTCTGTGTTAGGTGGTAGTTAACGTTAAAGTTTGCAAATAAGTAAGTGAACTGATAAGTGACTGCTAAACCAAATAAGTACCTTAAATAGAAACACGATTTTCCCCATTCGTGAATTAGAATATTGACACAAGAATAATGAAAAATGAAATACAAATCCTTTATTTCATTTTGAAAAATGTCAGCTTCTAAAGCTGCATCTGCAATTGTCCTTGGGTGGCTTTTGCTGCCTAAAACCAGATTGTTGTGTCCTTTACTTTGCTCTCTACAGAGCTGGAAAAACCAGCTTAGGCCAGTGTCACAACATTACCTAGTACTTATTTTCTTACAGGAAATGGAGGAATTTCCTCCTTCAGACTCTGTATATAAAAATTGAGCAGATGTATAGCTTGTCCATTCACTCATTTTACCCTAATGGAATATCCCCATATCATCAGTAATACCAGAAGTTATCATTTTGATAGTCATAGGTTCTTACCTTGTACCTTAGTAAAATTTATGGTTTTTAAAGTTGTCTGGACAAAGCCTCTGCTGAGCATGAATAACAGTATATTTCATTGCACAGTAGGATTGTGGCAGCCATTTAATCATCTGGAACATGAATATAATGTGGCTGTTTCATTGCTTTCCAAACAGGGAAACTCAGGGAAGTAACACTGATTCTTGAGGACATAGATTGGTGGTCCTTTGTGTTTTATAGGATAAATGTGTATAAGCTGGGGAAATGCTTTAGAATTTCATTGACTCTTTTTGTTTCTACTGTAGATCCTTATAATTCACCCAGTGCTCTGGGGAGAGCAGCATGCTTCTGAAATAAGTTCACCTTTCTTGGCCAAGCCATTTTTATGGGCATTTCATAGATAATTGAAAACTCTGAGTTCCTATTATGATCTCTGAGGATTTTTCAGAGACATTGCTCAGTGTAATCATCTAAGGGCAGTAGAGTGAACATATCACAACTTTTAGTTCATTCTTCTGAAATATTAGTTTTCATAGTTAATTATATGATATTTTGGGGGTAATTATCTACAGGTAAATATTATTGGTCATGAGAGTTCTATTTGCAAAGGATTTTAGTATTGCACTTACCTCATATAATAAATATAATATTTGATCTGAATTGGTACAGACTTTTTAGGTTATAAAAAAGCAGTCTTGGGGCTGGAGTTACGGCTCAGCGGTAGAGCGCTCACCTAGCATGTGCAAGGCCCTGGGTTCGATCCTCAGTACCACATAAAAATAAATAAAAAAGTTATTGTGTACAACTACAAAAAAATAATTTTTTTTTTTTTTTAAAAAGCAGTCTCGTCTAGTTCATGTGGTCATATGTATTTAGCTTAGAAATTTCTCTTTTGTAAATTTATCTTTCTGGAGAAACTTAGGAAAACTAATCTAATCTTTATAGCTCTAATCTTAGGATATTAAGAATATCAATAATAATACCTAACACTGTGTAGTATTTATGATAGCCCATAGGTGCAAATATGATCTCAACTGAAATGTGAGAGGAAGGAGCTTAGAGAAGTAATGTGCCCAAGTTCTCAAACCCAGTGAATTGCAGAGCCAGCATTGGAATCCAGCATCATCGTCCAAGCCTGTGTTCTTGTCAGGATGAGACCATCTTTCTGTCTGGTTATGCAGTAGTCTCTCAGGTTTCCAGGAAGGGTAGCTGGTCTGGCCTTGACATCTCTTCACAGGTGGCCTTGGTGAGTCCTCCAAGTATTATAATGCTTTGGTAGTTTTTATGTAGGAGTCTAGTAGGAGTAAAAAGTATCTTTTTACCTCTTAATCTTAGGGAGAGATAAATCCTGTTTCTACAAAACAGACTTTTGAAACCTTTTTTTTTTAGGTTAGAAGTGCTTTATTTCTTAATATAATTTGTACACCTGAGCAGTTCATCATGGAATCTTAGCGTTGTAACAAAGGCTAGTTTGGTTCAACTTATTTATTTTACAGATGACAAAATTTACAAACAATCCCTGTAATGTTTTACTGTTTATTTGGTGAGATTTATTGTTCTAAGACATCCCCTTTTTTATTACTCTTCTTTCTTTCTAACCACCAAACTACTAGAAAGAGTCAGATTTGTTGCTTCCACTTCCTCATTGCCCACTCACTCCTAGTCTCCTGCAGTCTGGCTTCTACTTCCCCAGCTTGACTGAGACTGCCACCCTGAAGACTGCTAGCATTGACCCATGCCTCTCACTCTAGCAGACTTTCTCTCTTCATCTTTGTCCCTTCTGTAGCTTGTTGATTACCTCTTCTGTTTTTATCCTTGTCTTCTCTCATTTCATTTTCTAATTTCCTCCGGTCTGTCTGGCTTCTCTCCTTTCTCTTTTGATTTATATTTTAGATTCCCCACTATCTCTTAAAAGCGTACATTACCAAAAATTCTGAACATGGCATTCCTTTCTCCCTGTTTCTTCTCTTTTTTCATTTAAATTATCAGTCACAAACACAATCAGTCACCTTGATTTTATAAGCAACTCATCCTTACTATCTTCAGTCTTTCTGTCTCCCTTATCCCTAAAACCAAATGCCAGAAATTCTTTTGATCTTTAAATTATTTAAAGATCAAATATAGGGAATTGTAGTGATAATCCAGGATTGCACATGATTCTCACAGCTACAAGTTTTTCACCTTAGAGTTCTCTCTACACAGTGCTTCGCCTCAGTCCTCCTAAGGCTTCCTTTTATTATGTCATCATGGTGGGTTCACGCTATGAAATCTTCAGTGGTTACTCTACCCGTTACACACTCAATTACAGGTTTCTCAGTCTGTTTTCCTAAACCTAGAATGACTTTAGACCATTTTATCTTTACAACTCTGGTCACCTACCTACCTACATTCTAGTCTAGTAGTTTTTAAATGTATTCTTTTATATCATATTGTTAATAATCTCCCTTTACTATCCTGGAATGAAATCCATACATTTCCTGTGTCTAGCTACATATTTTTCAAAAGATCAATATAATGCCGTAACTATACTATAAAAGAAAAATAAAGGAACTTCATTTTAAACAACTATATTTACTTATTTTTATATCCAAATACTGGGAGAAGAATATGCTAGAAAGCATAATGAACTAGTTACTACTTGAACATGTGTAGAACCACCTTGAATGTGATGGCTACAAATTGAGATTGATTTATGTGTATATTGGTGGCTCAAGTACCAAGAGCAACATTACCCTTGGTAAAGATTTTCTGAAATCTGTTGCTTCTAACAAAATAAAGTATGTTCTTCCCTTGGTTTCCAGATAGTTTTATTCCTATAAAATTCAATGAGTTAAAACTGTAGAAGAAAAATATTGAAGTAGAATTAGGTTCTAGGCTCAGGTTACTCACTCTTGATGGGTTTTCTCCAAAGCCATGAGGGATGTGGAAAAACATTTAATGCTGTAGGACTGTCCTGTGTACTGAAGGACAATTAGCATCCTAACCTGTGTCAATCAGATTACATTTGTGCACCCCCAACCATGTGATAATCAAAACTGCCTCCACAAATTTCCAAAACTCCTCTTGGGGTTTGAAGAAACTGTGCTGGGAAGGTGCATTGCATTACTCCAGCCATTCCCAAACATGACTTGCCCTTTCCTAGCTGCACACCTCTTTTCCTCCTTGCCATTTACTTTGAATATCTTCTTTTGCTTCCACCTTTTGAAACCTTACCCTTGTGAAACATTATCTCTCTAGCATAAATGGTTCATACTCCATTAAACTTTCCTTCACGAATGATGTCTGTCAGTCTGAAGTCTGGTGGAACTCTGGCTTGGACACTTGACAATTCTTAAAACTTGACAATTCTTATTGCTTATTGTTAGTTATTTATGTACAGCTATTCCCTGACCTGTCAGCTTGTAAGGTCCTTGATGCAGAACACATATTGTTACTGTTTATGTTGAAATTTAACAGCTCTTTGCTTATAATTTTTTTCCTGAGGAAGGAAGTATTTGTCTTTAAATATAGACATATTGTGAGAGGTTATGTTCCCTTGTGTTTCTAGGACAGTGCCTTGCACACAATAGGTGCCAAGTGAATAGGTTTTATTGTGTAAATAAACAGATACTTTGAAAAGAATATTTGTAGAAAAACAAGGAAAGATTGATTCCAATTTTAGCATTTAAAACTTTTGATTTTATGGTATTTATATTGTATCCTTATGTCATTAATTTCTAATAGTACAAATTATAAGAAAAGCAAACAAAAAATCTGTAGGTTTATGGTTTGGTTTGCATACATATTTATGAATATATGGTCATTGGAATTATTATTAAAGATAAGATCATTCTCTATCTATAGCAAGAGTTTAAACCAACATTCCAACATTTTAGAGAAAATGTGGATACAGTTGCCATTTTTTTCAATTCTGAAATGTGCAGATAAAATCACCTTTGAAGTCAATCAGGATGCCCTTGTAATTCCCCTGTTTTCCCCTTTTATTCAGAAACCTCAAAACCACTATGGGTAATTCCCTCAATATCTTCTAACACATACAGTTGAAAGAATAAGCAAAATTTCCAATAACTGAAAGCTTTCAACTTTTTGAGCATCTCTTTCCAATGACATGAGCTAGGAAGACCCAGTGCCCACTCCACCCACCTTTCATCTCTAACAAGAGAAGCATGAAACATTTGTACATTCTTTCCTGCCATGGCTTCATTTTCTGTCATCTTAACTCCATCACCAATTCTTGGCCTCCTAACAATATCCGTATGAAAGAAATCAGACCCTTTCGACAATGAAAAACACATTTAGGCTACTGCACACTACCATTGCCACTGGAAAAGTAGATATTATTTTTTCTGTCTGTGTAACTGCAGCACTCTGGCAATGTGTAGTTACCTGGTTGGGTTTTCATGTATTAAATAGTTAAACGATAGGTGCTGGTCAACAAAAAACATTGTTACTGTTTATGTTGAAATTTAACAGCTCTTTGCTTATAATTTTTTTCCTGAGGTAGGAAGTATTTGTCTTTGAATATAGAGACCATGTAAAGTGATCCAAGAAAATGATATGGCCAAATGACATGATTAATTTTCATTACTTTCTTTCCATCTCTTGCCTCACATGTATTCGAGTCCAGACCCCAGCTTGATACAAAAAAACCCAGAGTCTAGATGATTCACTCAATTAAAAAAACAGCTCTTCTTATAGTTTGAGACCCAGTAGAGCCCAAAGATGTGCTCTGCCTTCCAGGATTTTACATAGAACCAGGAAATTTGTAAATATCTTTTGAAGGATATTGCAAAGAAGTATATGTAAATGTTATGCAAGTGAGACAGATAAGAGTATCACAATGATTTTGGCCCCTTTCTGAGTCTAAGATTGTCTTTTAATCAGATTGTTCTTTTTCTTCTCTGTTACCTGAAATACTTCTGAGTCTCTATGAGTTTTTTCCTTTGGGCCCAGAAACTGTTTTCGGTAGCAGTGAGGTAGGACATTAAAGTTCTCACTTTCTGGCCTATTTCCCTTTGTAATGCATGTTGGTGTCCTTTATTTGAAAGGCTTGGGACCCAGGAGTGTTTCAGGTTTTGGAGTTTGTTGGATTTGGGGTATTTTTTTGGTACCACAGTTTGAACCCAAGAGTGCTCAACCACTGAGCCACATCTCCAGCCTTTTTTTATTTTTTATTTTTTATTTTGAGACAGGGTCTCTCACTAAATTGCTTACAGCATTGCTAAGTTGCTGAGGCTGGCTTTGAACCGCGATCCTCCTGCTTCAGTCTTCCAAAATGCTGGGATTACAGGCATGTACCACCATGCCTGGCTGGATTTTGGAATATTTGTGTAGGCTTTACTAGTCAAACATTCCCATTCTGAAAATCTGAAATCTGAAATGCTCCAAAATCTGAAACTTTTGGAGTATTGAGTGGATCCTCAAAAAGTTTTGAATTTATGGGGGATTTTAGACTTAAGATATTCAGATTAGAGATGCTCAGTTTACATACTCTGTGGTTCTTAATGTTTGTTAGATCAAGACCTTGGTTGATCCTGTGGCTTTTGGGAGGGCAAAAAGTTTCCATGGAACTGATTCATTTTAACCCTTTCCCTCTACCACCCTGTCCTAGGGAAATTTTTGTAGACTTTGGTGAATTCAAGTCCCCAAATCTGAGATGAGTTTATAAAATAACAGTATTCTGGTAACCATTATGCTACAGTTTTTTGATTTTGCCAGTTAGAACCAAGGACAAAAGGAAATCAACCCAGGAACCATCTTAACAAACACAGCCACTTTGGGGGTAGGAACAGGGTGGGGGATTAATAGAGATTACTACTACATTTCTTCCCATTGTCTTTCAGTGAAGTGCCTAACTTTTAAATTTGGTGGAGTGGTTCCTTTTCATTGACTTCACCAGATTTGTGTATCAAAAAGCAGGTACAGAACAAAGGAGAGTTTCTGGTTGTAAGAAATATGTGTGGCTTTCTTACAAAGTGCTAGAGTGTGGGTGACATATATGCATACAAACAGAAAATTGCTGTATTTAAATTCCTAAAAACCTAAAAAGAGTGTTTTATACATTTTTTTCCTGTGCAGACCTGAAGCAGTACCTATGTCCCTCATCCTTGGTATCTTTAAAGCAAATTTTAAATTTTATTATGGTGCTGGGTATTAAACCCAGGACCTTGTGCATGCTCAGCAAGCGCTTGACCACTGAGTGACACCTCTACCCTAAAAACTATTTAAATAAGGTAAAACAGTCAAGAAAGTGATGTTCTATTTTTTAATTAAAATTGGAAACTAGATATTCATTTTTAATGGACAGTTTTTCAGGCATACCCTCCTTTTCTCTGTTGAACTCTGATTTTTAACTTTGAAGGGCACACAGTAGAGGTTGGTTTTCTTTCTCTAACAGAACTCTATTTGTGTTCTCTCACTTTAGTCAATTCAGTATTGAAGCTAACTTTGTTACTGCTAATGTTTTAAAAAATGAATCTGAAAAGTGAACATTAATACAATTTTTCTTTTTAATTTAAAAACATTCAACCAAAATTTGCTTGGCAACATAGTTCTAATGCATAGCTAGGCCATTTCCAGTTGTTTCTGTCTTTTAAGAAACTTCAGGTGGTGCACGCTTGTAATCCCTATAGTTTGGGAGGCTGAGGCAGGACAATCACAAGTTCAAAGCCAGCCTCAGCAACGTAGCAAGTTCTTAATGTTTGTTAGCTCAGGACCCTGGTGGATCCTGTGGCTTTTGGGAGGAAATCAACCCAGGAACCATCTTAACAAACACAGCCACTTTGGGGGTAGGAACAGGGTGGGGAATTAAGGGAAGCACTTTAGTGAGACTCAGTGGTTAAGCACCCCTGGGTTCAATCCTTAGTACCCAAAAGAAATTTCAAGATTTTCAGTTTAGTTTGTTTTTTATTTAAACATTCCCTGAAATGTTAAAAATAAAAATGCCTTGATGTTGACTGGTGTAAAAACTAAATGCAAAAGTATTACTGGAAATTAAAGTGAGCAGAGGGATTCCTCTATTCAGTCAGTAAGAAACATAGCAAAAGCGAGAAACAAAATTTGAGTCTGGGTATGGGAAGCAAAGGGAAAGTTTCAGTCAGATATGTATGATGTTGGAATTACATTCCCTTCTCACGCCAAGAGAGAATATCCTTAAGTTTTCTCCCATTCTGCCAAGCATTCCCTCCCAAGCTTTCGATGTGTTCCATAGGCCACACACGCACAGCTGCAGGGCTGTCTGTCACAGAACCCAGATGCCCAGCTGGGGAAGATACTCTTTCAGGAGCATCCGTCTATTTCTTGGCAAGACTTTCAGGTAGTCTAAAGAAAACAGCCAGGGAGCAGCCCCTGGGCCTGCCTTGGGGTTAATCCTGTGCGGGCTTGTATCTGGTTTCTGTTCTGACCTTGTAGGCCTGGACATTGCTTTCCTTACAGTCTTTGCTTTCATCTCTTCATCTCTCTCTTTTTTAAAGAATACTTCTGATTTGGTTCAAGTTAGTGAAACTTCTGTGAACCTATAGAGAATCTTTATCTCCCCCCCCACTGTGGTTTCTGTGTTGATTCAAAGAGAAGTGGGTGGGTGGGTATTGGAGGGCAGAGATCTTATGGGAAGAAAAGAGAATCATTCTGCAGTGTACCAGGTCTGTTGGCAAGATTAAAAAAAAAACCAGTTTTCACCAGTTCATTTTCAAACTTGATGATATTTAATAGTCTAGAGGGGGAGAATAAGCCAACTACTATAATAAAATTCAGATTCAGGTGCAACCTGGCGTGAGTTAGCTTATTCTGTTCTTCAGGGAACACTCTTAGGCTTAAAGGGTGGTCTTCTTTGAAAGCACTGTTTAATAGTTGTATTCTTTGGTTTAAATCTCTATTTTTACAGCGTTTGTGTTGTTCAGTCTTTGCACAGAAGGGATTTTATTTTTCTATTCTCTTGATTATATTAAGGTTAGCAGTTGAATGTTGCTAGAATTTACACAAGGGAGTGGTTCCCCATTCTCCCATCTCTACCCTCCCCCAAGTCCTCCCACCAGCCAATTGTGTCTGAAGTAATTTCCCAGCAGGGCTGTTGACTTTGGGAGATGCAGTATTTCTGGTTCTGTGTGTGTGTGTGTGTGTGTGTGTGTGTGTTTGCCTTAATATCTGACTGATAATTAATTGTTACTTAACTTGGATGTCCTGTTCATTTTTTTCCTTTTTCTTGACCTACTCAGAGAATTAACATATGGTAGTCAAAGGTGGGGGCTGCTAGTGCCTTATGCATGACGACAGGTGCTAATCTTCAAGGAAATTTACCTTGTGTTCCACCTATCAAGGGTATAGTGCATAAAAATGGCTTCATGTTTCTTTGAAGGTGTCAGTGGGCATGTGTGGACCACACAGAATGGGTTTAACTGCAAGCAATAGAGTGAAATTGTCTGCATAATTATTTTCCTTGGATTGAGAATCAGCAGCCCTCTTTGGGTTCAGGAAATAAACTTCTGTTAAAACCATATGGCACTATTCTCAGAAGAGATGTTATTACAGGGCCACTTCCCTCTGAAATTTTGAGTCAGGAGTTCTTGAAAGGAGTCACATATGTGTAGAATGAATGTCAAGTTTTCATCCTGGGTGTAGTTGTGAAAGTCAGATGTTTCCTTGCCTTTTTCACAAATGTCATCATGGTCACTAGGTATAAGTTATTTAGAAAGAAGCTGATGAAGCCAAAGCAGCCTAGCCCCTTTAGGTGCAAATGTTTGAGTTATTATCTGGGCCAAGGGATATTGTTCTTTTTTTATATTTGTTTACTTTTTAGTTTTTTTTAAATTTTATTCTTGTTAGTTATACATGGCAGTAGAGTCTATTTTGACATAAAAACAGTGAATATATCTTATTCTAATTAGGATACAAGTCTTGTGGATGTCGAGATTTATTATAGTGTATTCACATAGGAAAGATATTGTTCTTTTTTTTTTAAGATTGTCACAATGTCTTTATTTTTATGTGGTGCTGAGAATAGAACCCAGGGCCTTATGAGTTTGAGGCAAGTGCTCTACCTCCAAGCTACAACCCTAGCCTGAACTATTTGGTTTTTGAGACAAGGTCTTGCTAAATTGCTCAGGGCCTTGTCAGATTGCTGAGGCTGGCTTTGAACTTGTGATCATCCTGCCCCAGAAGATATTGTTCTTAAAAGAAAAATTGCCCTTAATGCAGTGAAACATGATTTTTCAACACTGAAAACATTGCTTAAGGTCAGGATAATGGCACTCTGTCTGTCTAAAACATTAGTGCAAATTCAGTTGGTTTTGCTGAATTTGGCCAGTGGCTATAAAATTTTCCCCTGAGCTAGTTGTCACAGTTCTAGTGTGCCCCAGAGACAGCTATATTAGAGTGGTAGGTAAAGTGAGTAAAAGTGTTGTTTGTATAATGGATAAGGAATATTGGAGGAAGAAATAAGGTAGGTAAATATGTTAACTAATATCAACAATCTTTTTAAGTTTTATGAATGTATTTAATTACATAATATGTCCTGTGTGTTCATTGTAATGAGTCATTTGGATTTCATCTCTTTTTTTGGAGTGGGAGGAACAATCTTCCTGTTTAGTCTTTTATTCAACAAACACTGGGTACCTACCATACATACTTTAAAACTATGGGAATTAAGAGATGACCTGATCATCCCTGGTCCATCATATGGCCTAGAAATTTAATCTAAGAGAATTAAGGCATGGATATCATGAATATCAATAACAGTGACTGTGTAACAGAAAGTGATGGAAAACGAGAAAAGAGAAATGAGAATGGTGGCAGCTGAAATGACATAGAAGTTCAGATTACTTTTGTTCAGGGGTGGAGGAAAAGTTTTATTGAAGACAAGAAATTTGAAGTGAATGTTAATCAGTAGTTGGGTTTCTTGGCTGAAAATTTTGGGTATTAAATTCTAAGTAGATTGTGACTTTTCAGAAGACTAACACTATGTGTTTTTTATTTTTGCAATTGTCCCTTCATAACCTGTCTTGTCTTTGGCTTCATTGGCAGATCTGTTGGTGGAAGTTATTCTATGGGAATGGAATAGCATATGCTTTAGTGCTTTGGTTCAGGTGGTTCCTTCTAACTCATCCATCATCTGCTCTTTTCTAGATTAATCTAGGGCCTATTTAATGTGTAGTATTAAATTAAAATGCTACATTCTCAATGACTTTAACAATTCTGTATTTTTTAGTTCTGTAATTGTTGATCTTAGTGATAATTGTTGAACTGCACCAGTACCATTGTGAAACATCTCATTCATTATAGATGGCCAATTGAAAATAATTTGATTGAATAAAATAGGTCAGGTAATTGAATTAATTTCTTTAATACACATTGAAGTTTGTTTTCAGATTAGTATTAAGGAATAAAAATTTATAATGTGAACTAGTACATAAAATTATAGATCAGTTTAGAGCTTAATTTTGCATTTTTAGAAAATAAGCCCATCACAAAATCAGTAGAGGTTATAATCATGTTTTTTCAAGGGTCTTTCTAAATTATTTCAGAATTTAACAACTTTGGGGGTTCAGTTTTCATGTAAGGTTCTAAAAATCTTCAGTTTAACTTAATGGCTCATACTTTCTTTCTTTTTTTAATTTGTTTTTAGTTGTTGATGGATCTTTATTTCATTTATTTATATGTGGTACTGTGACTTGAACCCAGTGCCTTACACATGCAAGGCAATGTTCTACCACTGAGCCACAACCCCAGCCCTCATACTTTCTTTTCTAAGTCCTTTTATATGTTAAGTTTGCAGCTCTACAAATGGTATCATTCATACTATTTGCATTGGATCCCTGCCATATCTCCATCCATAACAGATGGATTCTTTTCTTCCATCCTGATATACATCCTTCAGCATGTGTTACTTTCTGGTAGTATTAGAAGTAAAAATGCAGAAAGAAGGAGGGTGGAGAAGAAGGAGGGATTGAGTCTGTTTTGTTTCCAAATTTCTCTTAAACTTACTGGAGCAGCAAATGGTAAGATGGAGGTAGTCACATAATCTGTCCCATGAAATTCGGGAAGGCTTTGGGGAGAAGCTTTGCTTAGGAGATATGCCAGGATGATGGTTAACTTTAGATTTTTGCTGTAGCTTCATGTCTTCTTTTACATTCTTTCATCTTTGATGTGGACTCTTTTATCTTGGCATTCCCAATGTCATATTTAGACTAGAACAGTTCTGCTTACTCTATGACCTGTGCAAGTAATAGGTACCCAGTCACAGTCTGACTTGTGACTTGGCTGAGAAAAGGACGATTGCCACACAGTTGGGAGGGCTTATAGACCAGGTTCTTCTCCTGTTCCTTTAAACTTACATGATCAAGATTGAACCCCAGAAGATACTGTGTACACTTATATCTTTATTAGGGGTATTCTTACAAAAATATGCTCAGGAAGCAACTAGAAATATGCAATTTTTGGTAGTCATAGGAACTTGAAGGCATTGGTGTTAACAAAACCACCTGGGGGATGGGTATGGAAAGAAGGGAGGAGAGTTGTCCTTTTAACCAGAGTGGCCAAATTAATTTTGTATTCTTGGCCTTGGAATAGAAGGCTCTTTGGCCGAGCTCCCCAGGGCCCTTGAAGCAGCATGAGAGAAGATTCAGACTGATTTCAATGACAGCTTCCTGGTTTGTGTCCTCCAGAGGGATGCTGCCTCCTCTTTGGTCTTCATGACACCACTGACTGCTCTTTTCTAATCTCGTTACTGGCTCTTCTTTTTGCCTATCCCTTATAAATGTTTGTGCTTCTTCAGGTCCCCTTTTAGAATCTCTCCTCTACCTTTTCTAGACGCATTTCTCTGGTGTCCTCATTGATACAACTGGCTTTATGTTTCCATTACTACTAAAAATGCAACTTGAACCTCTTTTGAACCTCAGGCAGGTAGTTCTAGTTGCTTCCTGGGCATTTGCACCTGCATTGTGTCCCATGGGTACTTCCAACTCATGTCTAGCACAACATTTGGGATTCCCAATCTCCCTGTCCAAATGTGAACCTCTTTCAGTTTTCCCAGTTTTGAGTTCATCCAGTTGACCGAACCAGAAACTTGATTCATCCTTTCTGCTTTACATCTAATATCTAATTATCCCACTGTACTAGTGTCTATACTTCTAAGTCTCAAATGTTTTCCCTTGTATCTCTCTGTTCATGTTGCATTAGCTTTGTTCACGCTCTCTCTCAGTATTTATCTTCTAGCCTATAATATAAAAATAATTTCCTAATTCTTTTCATGCCTCTAACTGTTCTTCCTTCCAAATCTATCTTCTCCATAAACAAAGTGGTCTTCCTAAACTGTAAACCAACTCAAGGCACACCCTTCCTTTAAATACTTATGTAGCTCCTGTTTTTTACAGGATGAAGTTCAGATACTGTGGCATAGTGACAAGGCTCTCCAGCATCTGAGCTGCCCAACTGTCTTCCACCCACACCCCTGTGACTGAGCTCCAGCCATGCCAAATTGCTTCACTCTGTACTTTCTTATCTCTGTGCTTTTGCACCTGCTGTTCCTTCTGGTTGGAATGTCTTCTGCATTTGCTTGACTGAATTCTACTTATTCTTTAAGTCTCCTCAAATGCCACGTCTTCTGAGAACTCTTTTTGACTACTCTGGAAGTTAAGCATTTATTTTTTGGTTCCTCTATGGTTGCCAGTTCATACCTTGATTATACTGTTTATCATACTGCTTTGCTTTTTTTTTTTTTTTAAATTTACTTTTTAGTTGTAGTTGGACACAATACCTTTATTTTATTTATTTATTTATTTTTTATGTGGTGCTGAAGATCTAACCCAGGGCCTCACATGTCCTAGGTGAATGCTGTACTGCTGAGCTACAACCCAGCCCTGCTTATTTGTTATAATGATACATCCCCTACTACATTATGAGCCCCCTATCTTAGTGTGGTTCATGGTACATAGTAAGGATTTAGGAAATTTTTTTGATAAATGAATACTATATTTGCATAGTGATTTTTTTCAGTATAGTACTTTTTCACCTCTCATAATTTCATACTGATGACATGTAATACAGATACCTTGATCCTTGTTTGACAGATGAGGAAGTTGAGTCATAGAGGTGATGGAGTATTTGCCTAAGGCTTCACAACCAAATTAGTAGCAAAGTAGGAATAGATTCCCAAGTTTTCTTTGGATAGTCAGGCCCAGCTTTAAATATAGGATTCTCACATTTTGCCTTGGTCTTTTGAACTATTGCATTAAATTCATTGTGTGTGTGTGTGTATGTGTGTATATGCGCACCACACAGTAGTGGGAAAGGAATCCACATCATGAATTATTCTTAGAATTGGAAGTTAGATAGTCTGTTAATTTATAGAAGCAAAATTGTGTACCTGAGAAGTTTACAACTTATCCTTAGAGGTAGAACCTATGCCTCTTTTCAGTCACTTCTTTTTCTTATTATATTTTGGGCAATAATAAGTTCTATAAAATGGAGTTTTGCTATTGGATCTCAAGGTTTTTTAGTAGGATCTGTTAAGCCATAGGCTAGTTAATTCTTGGGAAAAGACTATCTTCTGGGTGGGAAGAATATAATTTCTGAGAAAATTCTCAGTGAAAGGTTTATGAAACAGGACCCAGAAGAGAAATAATCAAATGATAATATTCTTTCATTGATTACTCCACTATTCCAGATTGTGTTACTGTTTTTTTTTTCCAGTGAGCTTTATAGATTCTTGAGCATGTACCACTTTGAAGTAAAGGCATGTAATTAGGCTGAAGAATGGGAACATCATATTTCAAGGAAAGGTGTGTTGAGCAGAGAGAGGACTTTTAGTGTTTGATGGAAGTAGAGTACTGTAAAGCGTGTTGGGCCTCAAGAGAACAGCATCCCTAATTACTAGGAAGGAGACATGGAACTCACATTAGTGACATTATTATCCCTTTGACTGGACTCACCTTCCCTGTATATATACATGAGTGCATATGATAGAGACAACATAAATTCCTATCCATATATATGTATATGTAGAAAGGGCATAATTTATATATTTCACATGGACAAAAGAAACAATTTCACCAAACTGTCATTACAGATTAAATAATTTGTCATGAAGCCAGCAGAAATCCACAAAACACCATTTTTGCTTTTGGAATTAAAAAAAAGTTTTAATTTTAATCACTTGTTGTTTTATTAATTTACACCATCCCACTTCCTTTGGCTTGAAAATAATGCATTTTTCTCTCTGCTGTGCTTCAAAAGAAGGGGTAGAACTCGCTGTCTTCTAACTCCATTTAAACCTGCTTTAGATTTCCTTATATATAACAATAACTTGATCCTACTCAAAATACTTGGCACCTTTAGTGACAGAGTGGAATGTAAGAACACTTTAGCAGATCTGAATGTGAGTAAACTTCAGTAGTTTTGGAATGAAGAGATAGAGTTTTCAGTTCCTTATTCAGAGTTCACAGAAGATAAGAATACCAGGATTAAGACAGTAGACTCCATTCATTACACATGGCTGAATAAAGCAATTATCTGTCTATCAAGGTTAGTAAATTGTGCAACAGCATTAAGGAAGGGTAGATGGATGAGTGGGTAAATGCTATTCCATTGGAAAAGGGTGCTGATATATGAGGTAATCCTTTTGAGTTTAACTTGTAAAAACTGTTTTATTTTGGAGTTTATATCATGTTACCCTTGCAACTTAGAGAGAAATGATTTCTTTTTATATTGTTGACTGCATTTTTCGGCTCCCTACCCATCTGAATTTTATTAGGGGTTGTTTCAAAGACATCTCTTGTTTAATCATGTTTAAACAATCTGTTTAAGACCTGTTGTGTAGATATAAACACAATAGTCCTTTAATGTAGTAAAACAGACTTCTGACAGACATAGCACATAACAGACATCCATCCATTATTGCTTAAGCTGCTGTTCCCTCCATGCCTGACCTGAGAGGGTAACCACAGAGCTCAACCAGCAGCATTCACTGGCTAGAGGACAGTGACATGCGCCGTCTGTGCCATATTAATGTCTAGCAAGCAGAGAATTGCAGAGCAGCATACAATTGGAGAGGCCTTAGACTAGATTAAAACTAAGTACCTTAAATCTGTTTTAATGGCTGTGTTTACATCTCTTCCTTCTTCATTCCTTTAAAAAAAGTAATCAGGTTTCGCAAGCGTTAAGAAAACCACCTCTTCTTGCCAACTGGAATCTGTCCAGTTTAAGCAAGGAAAATTTCCCCCTTTTTCTCCTTTTGCTTTTTTTCTTCTCCTCTATGATCTTCACTGCCATTCAGCACAGTAAGAACAGGCTGCAGAAGCTGGCTGCCTTTTTCCTCGGTTATTACTTTTTAACATTTTCTTCCTGTTACAGAAATGGGAAAATTGAGAATGATGTTCTGCTGCTGGAGCAGCAAATGTCAAGAGACAAGCTCCTTGAACTTTTTAATTACTTCTGTGTTCTTTCTCTCTCATCTCACAAAATATACTCCATATATATATATATATATATATATATATCTCCACAATAATGAAAGGGAAACAGGATTGCATGCTGAGGAAATTGAGCCAGGATCCAAGAGTTGCATGGCAGTCTGTTTGTAGGCTAGTTGTCACTGTACTCTTTGAAGAATAATGCCATCCATGTTTAGCTGTATTATTGGCAAATAAAAGCAATACTTTTTGAACCACCGTGGAAACTACCATTTCCATTGCTAAAAATGTTACTTAAAAATAACTTTACGTCTCCCAGTGAGGGCTCTATGTGTGCTAGTAACACACAAAAAAACTGTGGAGAGTATGTAGAAGAAGGCAAAGGAAATGGTTTCAGAACTAAAATATTCAAGTTTTATCAAGTTTTGGGAGTAAAGTGTAGACATACAAAAAGAGATTGTTTTTTTTTCCCCTCAGAAAGTAAAGAGAGATGAAGATTTAGATGATCTAGGATGGTTATGGGTGTCAGTTGTAATTAGTTGGAGAAAAGATGTTGCTAAATTTCTCCACTTTTTCTTATTCTGTTCTTTTGGTCTCTGTTCATTCTTTTTTTCGGGGGGAGTGGGTACTGGGGATAGAACTCAGGGGCACTTGACTGCTGAGCCACACCCCCAGCCCTATTTTGAACTTTTATTTAGAGACAGGGTCTCACTTGAGTTGCTTAGCGCCTTGCTGTTGCTGAGGCTGGCTTTGAACTCATGACCCTCCTGTCTCGAGGGTCCTGAGCTGCTGGGATTACAGGTGTGCACCACTGCACTCAGGTTGGTCTCTGTTCTTTAGCTTGTTTCTTCTTTCCTTCTAAGACAGCTTGGTTCATGAAAAAAAAAAAAAAAAAGGGCTAAGTCAGGTCAGAAGCCTGGCTCCTAGTATCACTGTATATGACTTCAAGCAAGTTATGGTGTTTTTCTAGACATTGATCACTTTTCTAAAGTGAACAACCCGGTGTAGTGAAATCTGTGTTCTTTTATAGCTCTGAAAAGTTCTAATTCATATAATTTTCCGTTGAATGCAAGCAGGGGGGAAAGAAATATTCTTTCAAAGCAACAGGCAAAGTCAAGAGTAGCAGGATTGGGCTGGGCTTGGAGCACGCCTGTATTCCCAGAAACTCAGGAGGCTGAGGCAGAAGGATCACAGTTTTGAAGCCAACCTTAGCAATTTAGTGAGGATATGGCAACCTAGTGAGATCCTGTCTCAAAATAAAACATAAAAAGGGCTGGGGGATGGGGCTGGGGATGTGGCTCAAGCGGTAGCATGCTCGCCTGGCATGCGTGTGGCCTGGGTTTGATCCTCAGCACCACATACAAACAAAGATGTTGTGTCCGCTAAAAACTAAAAAATAAATATTAAATAATTCTCTCTCTCTCCTTCTCTCTCTCTCTCTCTCTCTCTCTCTCACTCTCACTCACACACTCTCTCTCTAAGAAAAAAAACAGGGCTGGGGGACTGGGGTTGTGACTCAATGGTACAGTACTTACCTAGCATGTGTGAGGCACTGGGTTGGATCTTCAGCACCACATATAAATAAATAAATAAAATAAAGGTATTATGTTCATCTACAACTAAAAAGTGTTTTTTTTTTTTTTTTAAGGACTGGGATGTGGCTACCCATCTGGATAAGGGTGGTTAAGTTCTTTGGTTCTATCCCTGGTACAAAAAAATAAAATAAATGTAGCAGAATTAGAACAACAAAGTATGGGACAGTTGGGATGAGGAGGCATAGTAGCTTAGAGATGTGTTAGGATGTGGGAGAATGGGCTGTGGTAAAGCCAGCCACACTCCCTGTCAGCTCTTTTTTTCCCTCCGTACACAGTGTCACTCATTATACTTTCATTTGGTCTTTCTTTAAGTTTTTAAAATTCTTTTTCTTTTTAACATCCCATGAATTTCTTTTCTTTAGGTATATTAAAATTTTTAGGCTCATTATTTCAAGTAAAAAAAATATGCTCTAAGCATTTTTTTTGAAAATTCGTTCTCTGATGTGTGGCTGATGTTAGACTGGCCAGATAGTTCTGTCCTTTTTTCTAGATATTTTATGCTTTGATTATTGTGATTTACTACAACCTGAAAGCTAAAAGTTATAAAGGAATTGGCCCTTACCTATATGCAAATTAATACTTCATAATACTTTAATTTGCATTTTATTGAAAAATCTTGAATTCTTTAAATTCAGAAGCCTAAATTTTGAAATGAGCAGGCCTTCGATTCTCTCTGTCACACATCTAATTATACTTAAAATATTACTACATATGAGATTGAGTGAACTTTTTTGTCACTAGTCTAAACTGGTGTCTTTTAATATTAAATGAAAGCAAATTTGACTTTTAACATTTTTTTTTTAAAGAACTGGAGTTCCTAGAATATTTCTATGGAGTCTATGGCTTAACTATGTAATTATGTCTCTTGAGTAGCTTATGTTTTTCTTTCCATAATTATGTTTTACCCAAGAGACTGGAAAGGCTTCAGACCTCTTTGGGTAAAACTGTTCTTCCTCTTTTCTGTCTTGATAAACTCTGAATCCTACATGCCTTACTCTGTTTAAGGGCTGAAAGGGAGCTTTTGAAGATATGTGGTAGTGATTATGATTTCTTTCCTTTAGAAATTGGTTTACATATTAAGAGGAGCCCTTAGAGAGAAGCTCATTTTTGAAATGCCATCAGAGAAGAATCTCCTGGAAAGAGACTTGTTTATGGTCTGTAGTCCTCTGTCTGAAGCCACACACTAACATTGCTCTAGGGCTGTCTCCTCTCATGAGCTGTCCTGTGTCATATTGCATGGTTGTTAATTTCCAGTGGCTCAGAGGGGCTGGAGGCTTTAAACATGAAGACAGTTTCTTATTCTATTTCATTATTCTAGTCCAGAAATAGTTTTTGACCTGAACCAGACACTATACTCTTAGGGAAAAAAAGATGACTCAGCAGCCTTTCCCAGCAAAGATTATAGACTCATCAGTTTTACTGTGGGAAATGTTTCCCAATAGCCACCTTCCTCCACCCCCTTCTCTCTGTCTTTAACTGAACAAAAGGAGAGGTAATTTTAAGTTTATCCATGTTCATGTTTATTAATTCAACAAGCATTTGTTTTGTTTCTTTTCTGTTCCTAGGCTCCAAGATTGTGCTAGACATAGAATATGATACAACCCTGCTGAGTTTATAGTCAAGTCTAGAAAATCTAGAATAATAGGGTTTGAAATTTTGTGTAAATATTTTGTGTCCATTGATAGTAAGTTAATGCTTACCGAATGCCTATCACATCTAGGTGTAATCAAGAGTTACACACAAAAACCAGTTGCAGCTACTCTTAGCTTGCTATGATAGAAACTGGAGGGTCACTGAGGCCCTTGAGACAGAAAATACCAGAAGGAAAGGATTTTGCTAAATGGAGTAGGTGGGGAGTGTTTCAGGTTGAGGGGACAGTTTGGGCAAAGGCACCAGGTCTCTGAAAACGCTGTGGATAGACCAGTGTGAACAGAGCATGGGCTGGGAGCAATGGAGGGGTAGCCATCAGAAATGAGTATGCAGTGCACGTTGGGAACAGACTTTTTAGCTTCTTGTTTCCTTGGCTCAAGGGACTTTATTTAATTCAACAGCCACGAAATGGATTTGAGCAGGTAAGTAACATCAATGTTAGTATTTGGGGGCAGAAATAGCTTTAAACATTATGGAAACAAACTATTTTTGGTAGGTTAGGACACTAAACCTCAGAGTTCCATTAAACCCCTTCCTGTGGTCATATGAATAATTTGTGTCCTTCCCAATATGTCAGGCTGCTCCTCTGGTGTGAGCTATATGCTAGAGCCTAGGAGTGGCTCCAATGGGAATGGAAAGCAGGGGTCCATCCCTGTGGACAGTGTAGGGATGGGCTTGAGTAGATGATACGGACTAGGAACGGAGGTGGCAAAGATATCCCTAAGCTGGATTTCCTCCTTTCTTCATGAAAGTAAGGAAATCAGAGGAGAAACTGCTTGGGACTGTTTGGTGTGGGTGGAGGGGCAATGGTTTTAACTGAACATTATAAGAGTATAGGTCTTTGATTTCTAGATTTCACAAATCACTAGTGAAATGTAGTCATCTGAATGTAAACAGAGGAGAATTTCACTTTCCTCATTAGCATTTTTATACATGTATAGGGATGCAGAAAATTAGGGTTTTTAAATCTCAAGCCTTAGTAGTTATGAAGTATTTGGATTAGAGCTTTACATGGCTTTCCTAGAACTTCCTGAGTCTATGAAGTTATCCCTGATAACTTGCTTTTGTTAGAAACCATCAACTGAAATGCCCAAGATTCACCAAGTCTCTTCAGTAGTAGAATTCCCAAAAACATCATTTGGAATTGAAGCTCACTGGAGTGCAAATGATAGAAACATGATAATAAACATCATGAGACAAGATGATGCTAAATATATATAAATTTTAAAATTAGCCAGCTTATTCCCTAATCCTTCCCTACAAACATACTCCTTCTTGGGATATTTTCAGGACAGAGAGATTAAAGCTAAAGGGCCTCATTATTTATTTTTTTCCAGAACTGCTGTAGACAGCAACTTTGTTGACACAACAAATTTACTCTGAAAAATGGTAATTCTAACGAAGTTCTTCTCCTTTATTTCTTTTTACTGTGAAGATTACTGACATTTGTCTAAAAGAGGACAATATTCATTAATTTATTGCATGAACATTCTTAAATTGTTATATCCTGTGGCTTGAACCCTAGAGCTTGGACCAAATATTATTCTATCACATACTTGGTGACAACAAAATCAACTAATGTCTCCCCAGTCACTTCTTTTCTCCAGGGAAGCCTGCCTTTATGATAGAGGAGGTTCTGTTTTATAGTTTAGGAGATCTATCTTTAAAGGACAGATTCTCTTATGTATTGCATAGCTTTAAAGAATTAATGTGTAGGCTAGAGGAATTAAGTGATTTGAAGAATGGTGTGCTTGTTTAGATTCATATCACATATATGTTTAGCATCATCTTGTCACAAGATATTTATTATCATGTTTCTGTCATGTGCCCTCCACCTAGTTTCCTTCCTTCCTTCTTCTCTGCTTATCAGAGTCCTACTCAGCCTTCAGGGACAGTCATAATGGTTTTATCAGGGAAGTTTTCCTTTTAATCAAAATCAATTGCTCCCCTGTATTTCCTATAGTAGTTTATTATTTTAAATTTTTTTGTTAAGAAAAATTTCAAACATACATGATAATACAGATCGTATTTAATCCAATCATATCTACCCACCACCTTATTTATTTATTTATTTGCCACATTTGCTTCATCTATTTTTTTGCCAAAATATCTTAAAGCAAATACCAGATATCATGGCACTTAAGCCCAAAATATTAAAAAGAAAAATAAAACAAATCCTAAATATGTTAGCCCTTCTAAAAAACTAAGGACATTTCTTAGAAAAATCACAAAATCATCACTTTCTTAATATTTTAAAGTACTCCATGATCAAATTTACTCAGTGGATCTCCAAGCACAGCATTTTAGTTATTGCCCTCACCACAGTCTTTCTTTGGTTATATTTAATGACTTGCCTTTCTTCTCCATAGATTGTAAACTCTTTGAAGGCAAGTATAACACAAAGGAATCTTCTATTCTTTATAGTGTCCTCTTGCTTGGAAGAGCTCCTCTTCAGCCCTTTGGATGAGGTTTAGTCCTCCCTGCAACATGGCAGAGTACTCTGTCCTTGATCCAAGTCAGTGTGTCCTTTGTCTCCTGAGTTCTCAATTTCTGAAAGGTTTGGTTGGTGCTGAAGGTTTAAGTACATCTCAGCCTGTCATTTGAGTATACTGTGATGTAGTTTGGTGGTAGAATGGTTGAAAGATGAAGAACCTGTTTGGCTTTTTTCTTTTCATTGTACTGTAAGAATTTTGTTGTGGTTTTGGTGGTTGCTATGAAGGGAAAATATCTACAGGGGAAACTGAATATGTTTTATATATATGTGTGTATGTATGTATATGCGTGTGTGTATGTATATATGTGCATATATGTATCTCCCCAGATAGATGCTTGGTAGCTCTCTTTGAAGATAATTTCTAAAAGAAAATCACCGAGAGCTTTTAAAATTTCTTCTGCTCTTAATTTTTCACACTAGTGCTATTCCAAGTCCTTTATTCTTACCTATAACCTCCCATTACTTCCTAAAGCACTGGGCTAAGAAAAAAAAATGTACTCCCACATCCAATCACTGAGCTCACATTTCATGCAGTCTCAATGAAAAGTCTGTAGAAAGCAGAGGCAAAGTTTATTAAATTTTCTTATGACCCATGCCCCACATAAAGTTTCAGTGTATAAAGGAACCATGCAAGATCATGTAGCCTAGCCTTTAGTCTTCAGGGAATCTGCCATTCCAAAAATATGGCCTATTAAAAAAATAGCTTCCACAGACAATTCCACAACTTTTCTTGTTAATATTTACAGCTGAATTAGTACACACCAATGTGTGTGTGTGTGTGTGTGTGTGTGTGTGTGTGTAAGACACAGACTCTGTGGATTTGTGATGAGTACTATGTAAATCACTAACTGTGAAAATAGTTAGACCCAGCAAGATGTACTGATAGAAGTTTGGTGAGTTAGGCTACAACAATATGTTTAGGGTAATGGATGAGTTATTAACTTTGTTATTGAATCCTTGCTACTCTCTTTGCTTATGTTGAAAACGAGCCTTAATGCCTCACTCATTGGCTTAGTTTCAGGTGTCTCACTGTATGATCTAGATAATTTTTAGTCTTCCATAGCAACTGGGACAGGAAGGTAGCATTCCAGCATTGGTTGTACCTCATGATGAGTGGAAAGCTCAGTCAACTTGGACAGGATTGTGTTCTTTCCAAACTGAGCTAGTCAATAGTTGAAGACCATTGGCTAGTTGACCTACCTCTGCCGACTACTTCATCTGTAAACACTTTGTCTGTGAACACCTTACTAGCAGGGGTCTACGAATTATTTTGGATCCCCTCTAAAAGTCCTTTAGGGTCTAAAATCTATTTGTAATCTGGAGGGAAAAAACCCTATAAATAAGGGGGAAAACAACTATTAGCAAACAGTTCATCCCCCTAGTTTTTCTCAGTCTTTTTTTTTTTTTTTGAGACCTAGTCCCTCTGTTATAGCAGATGCCCTAGACTTGCACTGGCAGGAAATAGGGTGGTGGGTGCATTTCAGTTAATGGGCCTAGTTGAAACATGTTTGGCTGGGGAGACAGCTACACTCATATTACTGAGCCTTGGCTTCCTGTCTGTTTTCTTTGGGCTGGGTAGGCAATGAAAAAGGAGACAGGAAAATACATTTTGGGGCAAATAAAATAAGGAATTTTTCTTATGAAGACAGCTTATAGTTGGGAAATTCTAATGTTCAACTTAACCCTATCCTGATAGATTCCTCCTGTCCTGTGTTAAGTGGGAGATGAGATATTTGCACTCTCCACAGAGCAGTGAAATAGTGAAGAACTCCCATGCTTCAAGTAGTTTTAACAATACTCCTTCAAGACTTTTCCTTTAGGAGAATAATCCTAATTTCCTTAGTTTTTCTTCAAAGTGCAAATTCTTAATGCAGTCATCATCTCAGCAGTTATTCCTTGAATCAACTTCAGTTACCAGAACATTTTTAGGAAAATGATGGGGCAGCATATTAGATCTTCATGGTTCAGAACGTAGAGAAGGGGGACCCTCAGCGTGTGTGTGTGTGTGTGTGTGTGTGTTTGTGTGTATGTGCGCATGTTAACCCTGAACTCATGTGTGTGTGTGTGTGTTTGTGTGTTTGTGTGTGTGTGTGTGTGTGTGTTAACCATGAACTCACTCACTGCAGAACCACTCTGCAGGTACATTACACTAGGTCACACCCAGATTCTGATGCTTTTCTATTATATTTGTGCCTAGCCTCTGATATATTCCTTTAAGAATTATTTGATGATTTTTAAGAAATCTTATTATCTTGATTATATTTTAATTTGCAGATTTCTTCAATTTTCAGAATTTCCTTAGGTTTTAAACTTGAATAACCTAGAAGAGAAAAAGTTATTTAAAAAACATGATTGTCACATTCACATGTTTAGCCAAAGAGTATTTTCAGCTTCTTTTATAAAACCACAGCAGTAGATTTAAAATTAAAAAAAATGTCTCTGTGATTTAACAGAGTTTATTATATGCTTTTGGGCTTTGGCATATCATGAAATATCTAGATTTTTCTTGATAATTTTATTTCATTGCTTACATTTTTTTCTTTCTTTTTATTTTTTTATTTTAGAGGGACTGTAGGTGTGAGTTTTAATTTTTCAGAACAGGGTTTCAGTGCAAGTGGTAGTTGTAACACAGAAAAGAAAAAAAAGTCAATATGGTCTTCAGGAATATTTCTCTTTGAAAACTATGTTTGCCTCTGCTTCTGCCCAAACTTTGAGATAGCATGTCTAACATGCATAGACTATTGAGTTTTCAAATGAGGTTTCCTTCATCATGAAACAGAGAAACTCTACTTTTTCCATCTTTTCACTGAGAGGCCAGAGGAGGTGTCCAGAGAGCTCCTCTTGCTCTCAACTCTTAAGTTGCCCTCTGGAATGTTCAGCTCTCCATTTATAGAACAGAACTAGAAATGCTTGCCAGCAGATAATGCTTAAAAAGCAATTTGAAAAGGAAGGCATTATATAGACATTATATAGACACATCATTATAAATATCTATATTGATAATTCCTTGGCTTAAACCACCCCATATGTATGTTCACATATCTATTTAGCATGGTCAATTGTTCAGCTAATTAATATGCTTTTATTTTATGATTTGCTGTTTCCAGGGCACAGACAGAAGCTTGATGACTCTAAACCTAGTTTGTTCTCTGACCGCCTCAGTGATTTAGGGCGCATTCCTCATCCCAGTATGAGAGTAGGTGTCCCGCCTCAGAACCCACGGCCCTCCCTGAACTCTGCACCAAGTCCTTTTAATCCACAAGGACAGAGTCAGATTACAGGTAAGACAGACTCATAGGTTTCACTTGCAGACTCTGGCAGGCTGGGGGTGAGGGGCTACCAGATGAGCTGTATTCACTTCGAAACTCTTGGAGCTGTGGAATGGCTTATTTTGAAAGAATTGAGACTTGAAGATACTTATTTCTTCTTTTTTATTAAGGGAATTCTGATATTCAGTAACTCTGGGATAAAATTTTTGGGGAAATTTCTACTAATGCTGTACTCAGCCACACTGTCAATCTGCACATTGGTGGGATGGTTATAACTACACTCTTTGGGAAAATGTTTGCTATAAGTTTCTGTGTTGTATCCAGGTGGCGTAGGGAATAACATCACACCCTCACTGTCAGAAAATTAGTATTACCTACTCAGATCTGGGCTTACATTTCTCACATGTACAACTGTTTCATTAAGTTTGCTTGAAGATTGCTCAGGGCTAACAGAAGCAGTGATTGGTGGCTGTAAGGCAAGATCAACACATGGCTCATCAGGCAGACAGAACTCTATTCTGGTTTACATTTACCTCTAGCTTCTCATACGACATTTATCCTTATACATTCTAATAAGCTGCTTACTTTACCTTTCTTCTTAAAAATTAACATCAGCATTAAATTGCAGGCTAATCATTCACATTTAGTGCATTAAGATCCCCAACTGTTTTTTTTCTGCTTCATTTGTGCAAAAACATCTTGTTTTAAGACTGATTTGATTGCTTTTAGATCATGGTGAAAAGATAGTGTATTAATCATCATAGATCTTTAATTTGGAGATCAAAAGTCTTGAGAGCCGAAAGGAATTCTAGATGTCATCTAATTACTCTTGTTGGCAGAGGTGGACTAGAACAGAAAGAAAGTAAAACAAAATGTGTAATAAACTCTCAATACAAATCTTTTTTTTTAATAGATTTTTTTTGTCTGTAGTGGTAAGACTTAAGTGTCCTTAGTGGTCTCAAAACATAATTGTTTGTAAATGAAATGACTTACCTCTCTTGATCTCTGTCCATACTATGTAAAGGTACTCTTTGATATTTATTTAGAGTAGGTTTTACATTCTGTGAATATATGTTTATTAGTTTGAATGTATAGGTTTGCTTGAGTGTGTGTGTATATATCAATATTATATATATGTGTGTATACATATATATATACATACATACACACACATAATTGATAAAAGAAGAGAACCAGGAATTTTATGTCAAGAAAGAATATTAGAGCTCTGAGAAATATGGCCATGTTTTGTGAAACTTTAAACACTGATATGTAGGACTCAGAAGGTTAACATGACATTAGACATGTGTCCTTGATAACAATATAAGGATGAAATTCACACTAACTTGTGAATTTTAAGCATGTAGCTTTAGGTACCCACTGCATTTATAGTAGGGACTTTAGCTTTTTGATTATGTCTCATAATATGTGTCCTTTGTCCTTATAGTAATCCTTAGTTTCTGTGAATCTGTGCATGAGTGTGTGTGTATGTATGTGTATGTATATTTATATATGATTTGTAATGGACTTAGGATGACTAATTATGTGTGTTTGTGTGTATGTGTGTGTGTATGTATGTAAGTGGGGAGGGTGGATGGGTATGTACACACATCAACATACATACATGTTCTATGATTTGACAAACACTGAGTTCTTTAAATGTTTAATTTCTATGTTCTAGTCTCTTAAGTTTGCTAATTGTTATGTTAATGGCTGATGCTTTTAAAACAGCTTTTGAAATCTGCCTAGTACTAGATTCCCTTAAGATGCGTCTTTTAAGGCTTTATGCTTACATCTAAAAACAAGATCATAAAATAGATCTAGAGGACATTTTAGAAGTTTCAGATGCTTTAGATAGCATCCAGCCAAAGGATGGAAAAGTTGTGTATAGCAGCATCCCTGTACACCAGATGTAGGTGCATAGTGAGGCTCTGAGAAGGTCGGGACACTTTGACGCCAGAAGAGCATCTCTTAGTTCATGGGTGTGGCCACCTCCTCAGGCCTGGCTCATCTCCGGCTGTCAGTTTCTTTTCACCCTCCTCCCTGTTGAGAGACTCAGGAAGGTTGAGTTTATTGTCTTCAGTTGCACAGTAAGTTAAGAGCTGAGCAGTGAGTATATTTCTAAAAATAAAATTATAGTTGGACATGGTGGTACACACCTATAATCCTGGTGACTCAGGAGGCTGAAGCAGGAGAATCACAAGTTTGAGGTCAGTTTTAGCAACCGAGTGAGACTCTATTTCAAAATGAAATTAAAAAAAAGGTGAGATTCAGTAGCAGAGGGCCTCTGGGTTCAATCCCCAGTATTGTGAGTATAAGTAAACAAATAAAATGGAAATATAAAACAAGTTTATTTATAGGTACTGATAGCTTTTTGGAAGTTCTGTAAGAATATTAGCTCTTTAGCTGGGTGTGGTGGTGCACTTCTATAATCTCAGTGACTTGGGAGGCTGAGGCCAGAGGATAATGAGTTTAAAGCCAGCCTCAGCAACTTAGTGAGGTCCTCAGCAACTTAGGGAGGCCCTAAGCAACTAAGTGAGACTCTGTCTGAAAATAAAACATGAAAAGGCCTGGCAATGTGGCTCAATGGTTAAGCGCCTCTAGATTCAATCCCTGGCATGGGTGGTGGGGGGGAGAGTATTAGCTCTTCATTTTGAAATTATAGTACTTAGAATTGATATATAGATCAGTCATTGTTCTTGTCTTCCTCTTCCTTGTTATTCTTATTTGCAAGGTAGTAGATCCAACAACTTTCCAAATTTGCAGATGTACAAATACAAACTTGCCATCTACTTGTTCTTGGTCATGTGAACTTTCTTTAAATGTTCCCATACATTAGAGAGATAATATAAGTACCTGTCCTTAACCAAGGATGGAAAAAGTTCTTCTGGAACCCACATAATCAGGAAAATCCAGGAATACCCCAGAGCATCATTATCACCAAAGTTAATTGAATAGACTTAATTTTTTAATATCTGGATTTATCCTCATATGTATTTAATAAGTACGACCTAGAACCTACCAGATATATAGAGAATAGGGTCTTAGGTAATGTGGGTGGGTAGCAGGGGAGAAAAGTGATGTCCCTGAGTCAGTCTGGGTCCTTCCCACCATTGCACCACATGTCCTGGGCCCCAGCCTAAAGTACTGTTGTTCTTCGAGCACACCTTTTTCTCCTTGCACCCTTTTACTGAGGCTGTTCTGTCTACAGTATGTCTGCTAACAATATTTCATTCATCCTTCAAGGTGACTAATCTGTCTTCAGGAAAGAGTCCTGGAATCTTTGTCCAAATGTTGCCTATCCATCTCTAAAAGTTGATTGAGAATCCCCCTCCCCCGCTTTTTTTAACAGCTTCTGCATATTTTCCTTTTCTATCCTCTAGATTGTAAATTCTCTGAGGGGTTTTTGTAGGGATTTATTTTCTTTTGTGCCTAGCAGAATTTTTCATTAAATATTGAATTAATGAAAATTTATATGAGAAGAAATCAGTGCAAGAAGGGCTGGGATATCATGCCTTTCTTATTAGCATTAACTGTTTTTTTTTCTGTTTTCTTATCCCAGAGTACCATTGTTCCCTGGTGATGAACAATAGCAGAAATAACATTCCAATGTAACAGCATGTAGTTAAACCATTTGGTTTTACTCTAATTTTGGATCTCCATAATTGCATGATTAAATTTACATTCCTGAAACTTGCCTATACTGGATTTTGTAGCTTCTTTGCTGTATGCCATGATGCCACATTTGAATTTTAGTTTATGCCATCCTTTGGACAAAGATGTTTGAAATAGGACCGTTACTTCTTATTGGTTTGTCACTTTTGTTATCTCCAGTTCTTATCTCAAAACTCAAGATAATAGTCATGGTTGTATAGTAATCACTGCTACTTTGACTTGCCAACATAAAAGAAGACTTCTTCAGAGTCTCAGAAGAGCAAAATGAAATTTGAGGAACTTATAAGTATTTAGTGTCTCATAATTAATTTTCTTTAATGCCTCCTGAAATTCTTAGGGCCAAAGGTTCAAGCCAAGGCAAGGCACTGCCTTCTCTGCATGGCCAGTTCAGTGGTGTCACTCATTTTTGAAGTCTTTGATGGCTGATGTTGCACTTGAGAACCCAGGGTCTCCCCAGGGCTTCCTGAGGAAGTGGCTTCCTCTGTACCTCTTTTTATCATTCATACAGCTGCTGCCTGTCTCTGGGCATCAGGAAACACTTAGTCTGTAACAAATGTCTACATCTGATGCAGAATGCTGGTGGTGATGGCAGTAGGGTCAGGATGCTATGTTAGGAGGTATCTCTCAGATAATTACTGTTTTAAACTCAGTACACTCTGGATCGACCAGATATACCGAAAAATAGTTCTGCTAATTTAGGCACTTGGGTCTGACAGGTTGGAACATTAATCTCATCTTTGGAGTGGAACATGTGCTGCTATTTCTTTTAACCATTGATTCAGAAAATATTTACTGAGTGCTTACTATTTTTTTAGGCATCAATATAAGTGAATAAGATAGAAATAGTTTTGTTCATAAGGAACTTATTTTTAGTGACAGATAAATGGGTAAATAAATGTATATACAAGATTATTTCTAATAATAAGTGCTGTGAGAAAATGAAATGAGATAATTGATAGAGAACAACTTAGAGCGGGAAGGAGCTAATTTTGGTTGGAAAGTCGAGAAAGGGTTTTGAAGACCTTTGAAGATCTGTAAGGTGGAAACTCATGCAGAGAGAAAAAATACAGAAAGTTAGGCAGGGGCTAGCTTATGGAGAATCTTGATGGCCATGGTAAAGACCTTTTATTTGCAGTGATGTGCTATTGAAGAATATGAAACAAGAGAAGGATATTATCTAATTATTTACATGTTTAAAGAAAGTCTGTTTGGATGCTGTGTGAAGAAGATTGGATCATAAGGGGCAAAGATAGAAGCAGGGTTATGTTCAGGGAACTGTTAAGGTAGTTCATTCCATCTTGCTGGTGGCAAGGGGAAAATAAAACTTGATGGTTTTTTTTACCTCGGCAACTGGAGGATGGCAGTGCCATTTATTTACATGGGTAAGACTCAAGGAGAATGAGTTGGGATTGGGCTGGGAAGTTCAGAGAAACAGTCAGGTGGAGAAAAAAGAGTATGCTAAGAAGGAGACATTCTCACCTCTGCAGTAGCTCATAAAACTTCCCTGAGAACCATTCAAGGTGTTTTTCCTCCCATGATACTTGCTGGATACTTCCTAGTTTGCATTATTCCCTTTTGTGATTTTCTTTTTCTTTCTTCTTTATAAGTGTCTCTTGAGGGGCTGGGGTTGTTTCTCAGCAGTAGAGCGCTGCTTGCCTAGCATGTGCGAGGCCCTGGGTTTGATCCTCAGCACCACATAAAAATAAATAAATAAAGATACTGTGTCCAACTACAACTAAAAAAAAGAAGTGTCTCTTGATTCTTAGTTTTTTTTTTTTTTGAGCATTCATTGAAAATTGATTTTGCCTGTATGTGAATATCGGAAGGAAGTATATAGGACAGTTTTTTTTTCCCCTTGGCTCAGACCCCTATTTTGAGTGGCCTTTCAGCCAGGAGTAGATTCTTGACACTTCCGCATTTGCTGCTAGTTATTCTATCATGTTATTTCTAGTGACTTTCTCCTTTGGTAATGTACGTGCAATTCATTTGAAGTTTCACCTGCTGTTTCTTTTGGACCTTCAGTTAATGTGTCATTGTATTCATGCCTTTTTCTCATTCTGGACACTCTTCCTTGTATTGTTTTTCCAAACACATTTCTATTCTTTCTTGAAAACTGAGATGAAATGCTGCCACCTCTTCTGACCTACTCAAGCTGAGTCAGACTCCCATAGCACCTTATGCAACCCTCTATTATATCATGTTCCACATAGTGACAATTACTTGATTACATGTCTGTCTCTTCCAGCAGACTTTGAACTTTTTAAAGTCTTGGCCATGTTTTTATCTTTATGTCCCTGTTGTATTAAATAGTGCCTTCTGCTTGAAGACTTTTTGTTTGCTAATGAATAGCTATCTCATTGACTTCTTCAGGAACCCACAGTTGTCCTAGCCCTAATATTTTATAGTACCTATTTGGTTGAATTACCATTAGCAATCATTTATTAAATGCTTATCACATGATGGGCATTGTTCTAATGAGTTTAACTCATACATCCTCACAATAGCTCTGTGAGATAGGTAGCATTATTATGGAAACTGAGGGCCAGAGAAGTAAAATAACTCACCTAAGATCCCACTTACATTTAGTAAATGGTGACTATAGAAATTAAAGCCTGAGACTTGCTCTTAACCACTGTGCAACCTTGGGAGGCTGATGTGCTTTTGACATGACTCAGTTTTTCTTCCATTTCTATATCTAACAACTTTAATTTAAACAGTTCTTTACCACTTACAAACTAGTTTTACATGAGTTCTTATTAAATCCTTAAAACAATTCTGAAAAAAAAAAAGAACATGCTGAAGTCCACCTCAACTCTTATAGTTGACTGTGAACTCCAGATTCTTAGCAGGCAGTCGCCTTTATCCCCATCACATTGGGCATGTTGTTGACAATTTAAGTGACATGTGTCCTAAGGAAATATATTATTTTTCTTCTCTCCATTGGGCATTATTTAGGATCCTCAGAGGTGATATTTTCCTAAAAGGAATGTGATAGAGGTATCTGAATTATTATACTTTAAAATGCAACAAAAATAGTATATGATTAAATTATACTTATATAAGGCATTTATTCAAGGTAATATTTCTAGAAATAGCTTTAAAAAAAAGATATCCTGAGAATAAAAATCTTATCTTCAGTTTTCCTTGACTGAAGTGAAATGATTTCCTTCCAGCTTCAGTATGATTCTTTACCCATAACTCCTTTAATAGTGAAGTGGCTCTCAAGCCAGTTAGGCCATGTTTGGCAGTCGTAGGCCTGAGTTCACTGTGCTTATCCTGAAGGATTTACCAGTGTAACTCTCTCATAAATAGGAAAGCACAACTAAGTAGTGTGTGTTTCAAATTACCATTCTCTTCAAGTGCTGGGTGACCGCATGATTCTGTAATGTGAAACAAGTTGGGAGGTGAAGTGGGCATGGGTGGCAGTGGCTATAAGTGTGAGGGAGAGGGAACCCACTAGAGCCTCAGGAACTGTTGGTGAGCAGGACGAAAGACCGTGGGCTACCTGAAGTGTAGGGGCATGAAGCTCAGGCCCACAGCCACTGAGTCTGACTCACTTGTAGGTAACTTGTGTCTTAAGTAGCTGGAGCCACCATACTCAAAGACACACTGTTGGAAGTAATTTTCTTTACTTTGATGGTACTGTGTTTGAATTTCAGAAGTTACTGGAAATCCTGTCCTGTCTTCTTCCTTTGAGATTCTTTGGGTAGGCTAGCTGGGTAAATACTCTGCTGCCAGGCATATGTAGGAAATCTCTTTAGAGGAAGTTGCTGATCATAATCCTTATTTGGAAAAAAAAAGCACAAATCCTGTGTGTAAACACGTTTTTTTTTCTCATCTATTTAGCTTTGGCATTCATCTTCTGAAGAAGAGTAGAATTTAGGTGCAGCCTATGCTGGCTTTATAGAACAATGTTCCATAGGACCCTGTGAAGGGTTGGTGGTCAATGAATTGTTTTATTGCCTAGCCTGCTAGCAGTATCCACAGATTAGCTTCTTAAAAGTACTCTTGCTTATATTTCTGTCAGTTGGAATTCCCTTATTATCTAAAGATACTCTGGCTTTATCATGATTTTAGAAAAGTAGACAGGGGTGATGCTCAGAGAAAATTAATTTCTTGTTCCACAAATGTAATTTTCTTCTATTTGGAATTGAAAACACATAGTTAATATATATTTGTGATAAGAAGAGTCCATGCATTTCCTGTATAATGCTTCATATTATTTTTCTCTTCCTGAAGACTATTTCATTTGTAGTCCGTCTTTAGGTTTCTGCCCAGAGGAAATCTTGGTCTCATTCTCCCATTTTTTTCCAAAGCATCATCTTTCTCTTTATAGTTTTATGTTTGGTTTTAGTTTAGTACACATCTGTGTGTGTATATGTGTTTACATACATGTATGCTTACCTTTCCCCTTTACTATTTGCCTAGGATCCCTTTTCATTCCTTTTTACCTTTTGCGATGGACTGTGGAAAAGAGGATCAGGAGTACCTTTGAAGGAATCAACTATAGGGGTAGCCCAGGAGAGGGGCAAGTCAGGCCTGCACTTTGGTATGAGGGATGCTATGGTGGTATATCTCAATGTTTAATCATGGTTAGGTATCCAGGGCTTCACACTGTAGAGATACATTGCCTAACGAGGATTAATAGAAACAATAATATATTTAGACTTTTTTAGACTAAAAAAGTATTTTTATTTCATTTATTCATTTTAATATATGGAAAAGCATTCTGGGAATAAAATTGTGTGACACTACTCCCAGTTCTGACTCTCAGATTATTTTTAGGGCTTTGTTTATTGTGATAAGGACTTGCTTTTCAGTGGTTTAAAAACAATTTGTTTTTAATAGTACTGAGAAGAGAGATTTAACCGGAGAGTCAGTATTGTGAACCCTATTTACCGGATAAGAAAACTGAGGCTCTAGATTTCTGAAACCTACAGAACTAAAATTGAAAATGTGTGTCTCTGGAAGGTGGAATCTGACAAGATATAGTTTTAGGTGGGGAAGACAGTGAAGGTGTAGGGGAAAGAATGAAGAGAAATGGTAAGTTTTTAGGTAATTGGAAGGGACAAGCAGTGGGATGTGTGATCATCTCCTGCAGTGGTGGCAGTTTGTGAACAGGAGCAGGCTGTGGTGTGGTAGGTCCTCAGTGTGATGATATCTTCTCCTAGGACTCCAAGGAGGACATAGTATAAGTTAGGGAAACAGGATGATGCTGAGCCAGTTAGCAGGAGATAGAGTGTGGTAAAGAAGGCTTCTCAAGAGGAATTAACCTATGTTGTGAACTTGGACGTTGAACTACAGTTGGGTTAGGAGGAAATATGAGTTCACTTCCAGTGGGAAGTAGGAGTATGATTTAAAAAGGTGGAGGGAAGGTGGGAACTCTTGACTATTCCTTCATCCTCACATGACAGAGGATGTTCCCACACCCTGTTCTGACTTCACCAGGGCTTCAGTCTTATGCCAATTGTTCCTAAAAAATACTCACCTCAAGCCATGTCTGATAAGGTCAGTAGGGGTTTACTGATATTCCATTAAAATATCCTAAGGTTATGTTCACCTTTTGTGATTCCTTCACACTGTGGCTTGCAGTCCAAGGGATAGGCTTCTCCTATCCTGTCTTGCAGTTGACCAAATGAATCATTGTATCTGGTTTCCTCTTTCCATCTTACAGGATTATTTTTATACTTCTGATTCTTTATCCATTATGTTGGTTCACAATTTTGTCTTATTTTGAAGCTAAGAAAGGTTGCTTCTAATGCTTTAAGACTTTGGTGAAGAAACTGGACAGATCTAGGACTATAATGCTACTATATACCTGTTTCTAAGCTGACCATGATCTGTATTTTTTTTTTATTGGTTGTTCAAAACATTACAAAGCTCTTGACATATCATATTTCATACATTAGATTCAAGTGGGTTATGAACTCCCATTTTTACTCCAAATACAGATTGCAGAATCACATCGGTTACACATCCACATTTTTACATAATGCCATATTAGTAACTGTTGTATTCTGCTACCTTTCCTATCCTCTACTATCCCCCTTCCCCTCCCCTCCCATCTTCTCTCTCTACCCCATCTACTGTAATTCATTTCTCTCCTTGTTTATTTTCCCATTCCCCTCACAACCTCTTATATGTAATTTTGTATAACAATGAGGGTCTCCTTCCATTTCCATGCAATTTCCCTTTTCTCTTCCTTTCCCTCCCACCTCATGTCTCTGTTTAATGTTAATCTTTTCCTCCTGCTCTTCCTCCCTGCTCTGTTCTTAGTTGCTCTCATTATATCAAAGAAGACATTTGGCATTTGTTTTTTAGGGATTGGCTAGCTTCACTTAGCATAATCTGCTCTAGTGCCATCCATTTCCCTGCAAATTCCATGATTTTGTCATTTTTTAGTGCTGTGTTAACACACTTTCTGGTAGGCTTTCTAATTATCAATAAATCACATTAGAGATAAGGCATTTTCTTTGCTGAGGTTCAGTTACATAATAGGCAGGTGAGTTTTCTTCTAATCTATTGCCCTAGTCATCTTAGAAAACAAGTTTTTAGTAAAGTCTTTTTGCTTTCTGAGTTACTGTGGTGAACAAGTGTGAAGAGTTCTTTGTACACAGGCTTTTGAAAATGACTTATGTTTTTAGTGGACTGCAAGCAAGTTAACACCAACAGTGGCTCCAGAAAAACAGTTGAAACATTTACCAATAGCAAAGACATTGAAGAATAAGGTAAACGGAGTAAGGGAATATAAAACCTATTGAATATTGTGTAGTCAACTTTGAAGTCATTTACCAACTATCACATGAACATGGAATAGTAAATCCAGAGATCAAAACTAAGATTAGTAGTGAGTAGAATTATAGGGAGACATATTTTACTTATAAGGAAGAACTTTTTAGATCCTGCTCTGTTAAGTAGAAGGCCTTTACCTACTAGTTGCCATAAATTCTTGGGACATAATTCATTTTGGAGCAGAGGCTTGAATTCATTTAAACAGCAAGCTGTTCTTCCTTATTTCCTCACTTCTCTTGGGCCTTAATTTCCTCTTAAGCATGTTTGTTTTGCTCTTTCTATTTGAAGATCATTCTTCTTGATAGGGATGATTAAATCAAAATAGTGTTGGGTAATTTTCCTTTCTAACTGTCATGAATAAAAATTATGCCCATTGTTCTCAAACTTTGGCATGTATTAGCCTCACCTGGGGAGATTGTTAAAAAAGTATAGGTGGCCATTCTTTAACCTTGAGTCAGAACATATGAGGTAGATACAATCAAAATGCTTAAGGCCTATTACCCCCAGGTCACCTTGCCCATCCAAGAGCCAATCTTAATTCAGCCTGGAGACTGAATCTCTCAGGAGCCTCATCCCCATAGTCAGATGATGTGTGGAGGCCACTAAATGCCCTAAATCTGCTTCTGGATTTCTTGAGTGCAGCCTCTGGACACCACCCTATTTCAGCTAGTGTTTTCCCCATACATCCCTGGATGTCTGGTCTGAGTCTGAACTTCCTACCTGTTTCTGTTAAGATACTCAGAGGAAAATTTTTAAAAATGCATATCTGATTATGTCACCTCATAATAAAAAAAAAACTTAAGTTGACCTTCTGTTGTACTTAGGATAAAGACCAAAACTTGTAGCCTAGCCCAGCAGGTTCTGCATAACCTGGCTCCTCCCTGTCTGCTCTGCTGCTCTGCGTCTTCATCTCACACTATTTTGAAGCTTTTGTCAGTTCTCTGCAAACCCACTGGCTTCCTAGCAAGTCCTCAAAAAAAAAAAAAAAAAAAAAAAAAAAAAAAAAGTTGCCATACTGCCTCCTTCTCAGGAACTGGATACATTCTGTTCTGTTGGCCTAAAGTTCTCTTCATATTCCCTAGTCATTTCTGGACTTCTGCTTGCTGTTCAGATCTTGGCTTAGTCATCACCTTAGAGAAGACTTCTCTGATGCCCAGGTGAAGTTGGAGTTCTTATGGTGCCATGGATATCTCCTTTTTAGCACTTATCACAGTTATATGATTGTTTGATCAATGTCAGTCTCTCCTATCTAACTGTAAACTCCATGAGAGCAGGAATTAGGTCTATTTTACTCACTATTAATATCCCTACTGCCTAGCACAGTATTAAAGTGGACACTCAATATTTTTTAAATGCAAGAATGAATGACTGGAAGACAATTTTAGAGCCATAGATATCCTCATCCATGATTGGGAACCTTTGGTAATTCACAGGCTGCTGTATCTGACCCCCTGGATGTTGACACCAACCTGATTCAAACCTGAGTTTACTACAACCACTTTTTTTTAAGGGCTGATTTTTAAAATTTATTCTTTTTAGTTATACATGATAGTAGAATGCATTTTGATATATCATACATACATGGAGTATAACTTCCCATTCTTGTGGTACTACAACCACTTTGATGTTGTGATTTGAACTAAAGGTCACTCCACTTGGCCAGAAATCACATCCCAGTTACATTTCAACTTCTGGTACTACCCATTTGTATCTTATTCTTCTCCTTCTCCTGGCTTAATCATTGAGGTTTAGGATATGCCAAGGCTTAGGTGTGACATGTAGTAGTTCCTCCTGCTTCTTCTCTCAGGTTTTTTTCTTTTAAATAAGAAAAGCACCCCCATTTCTGTGGGTCAGTTGTGAGTCCAATTTAGCCAAAAGTTGGTGATATTCCAGAGGCATTTCTTATTACCTTGTCCAAACAATGCATCTTCCTTCTGCTGTCTTTTGTTAATCATTTCTCATTCTCTTCCCTGCTTTTGTCTCCTACATTTACTAAATCTTTTTTCTTCCATTGTTTTCATTGTAAACTTGTTGTTATGCTTTTATTCTCTAAATAGCACCCAGTTTTATTCAAACAGCTTATTGCTTTTTTTTCTCAAATTTCAGCTTAAAACTCTGTGAATCAATTGGTTTGGTCTCCTGCCAAATGATTCTAGTAACTACCTTAGTCAGTTTGAGAAGGCTCTTGGTGGAGACAAGAAGGCAGTTAGGGGGCTTTGCTGATATGAGCCAAATGCTCCATAAGAAGATTATCAGCTCCTATCAGCCACCCCAGATCTGCTGACTTCAGTAGTTTCTATTAAAACTGATGTCTCCATAAAGAACTGAGTTTAGGGAGCTTGATTTTCTGAATCATAGTTAGAATCATATCATTTTCATAGCTGGAAAACATTTTAGAGATAACTCATCTATTCTTATTTTATAGGTGAAAATAGTGAGACTCAGAGAAGGTAATTTATTGGTCCACAACTGCATAGGTAGTACCCAAATCTCCAGTCTGTGCTCTTCCTATGCTTGAAGAGGCTGTTTGTTTTAAACCATATTTCCTTTTAGTCAAGAAAACCAGGAGTGATTGGAGAGAGTCATTAAAAAAAAAATCCAGTCTAGCTAGAAGGTTTCTTAGAGAAGACATAGAATTTAACATTTAGTATTCAGTGTAAATTGTTTTGAAATAGGAATCTCTGTATGTATTAATATGAAAATATTTATATGATGAATGATAATAATATGACAGAAAAAATAATATGACAGAAAAGGTAATAGAAAATGATAAATTTGCTTCCCTATGTTAAGATTATTGACCATATTTGACCCTGGTAGTAATCAAGAGGCATAGTTCTGAACTACAAGATGCTTTATATACTTTGTTTTAAATACTTGAGTTTTTTTCAAGAAATATTTGAGGTTTACACAGCCCAATTTGAGTGGAGGATAAGGGGTGGGAATATGGGGGAATCTCTGATTGTACCCTACTCCTCAAACAGAGGAGGTGTTCACTGCAGACATACTGAGCTTTGGCTGAAACCTCTGGCTGTTGAGGAGTCATTTTACCCAGAAGCCTACTGGCAGCACAAACAGGAGGAAACATTTTGTATGCTATCTCAGGGTTTGCCCCTGTTGACTTGTTTGCTCCCATCCTACATGAAGTTTAGCACCAGGTCCATGGTGTGCCTCATGAGTGCTTCTTAGGAAAGCAGACCTTTCTGCATACCTACACATTTAACCAAAGAGTTTACCAAGGGAGGTAAACACTTGCTAACAGCAACCTCTGAGCTTACATGTGGACCCATTACTGGACTTTTATAAGCTCTCTTCCTGCTCTGCTTCCCCGACTGAAATCTACCAGAAAGGAATTCTACAAGTCTTCCTGCAGTTAGTTCATTTTCCTGTGGTTCCTTTTTCTCCATAACCATCTGCCCTACTCCCTCCTTTTTTATTGTGACCTCAAGTGTTTAAAGTTCAGTTATGCAGACACGAAATTTGGTTTTCCAGTTATTTGAAAGTTTAAAGACTGTTAGAGCCCATTACTCTATATGTCATTTTAGGAAGTGTGCACCTACCCTATCTTCTTCCCTGTACCTGTGATTGAATTTCAAAAGTGCTGGTCCAGCTCAAAGAAGACAGTTTGATTTCTTATGTCCCAGGTTTACATCAGTGGTTGTCTTCATTTTTGCCTGATGAAAGGTAGTTTGAGATATATGAGCCACCCCTCTCCCAGTTAGAGTTCTCCAACATACCTGGGTACATTCCAGTCTGTATTGTTAGGTTTTGGGGGCTTTGTAGAGTAGATGGCAGATGCCAGCACTCTCCAGGAAGTCTAAGCTGAAGGCACACTACCCTAGAAGGAATACTCTGACACTGGTGCTCCACTGTTCATTCCTAACTCTGGAGCTTTTAAAAAAATAAAAAACACATGCTTGTGATAGACTTTGCCTCAATTGAAACAAATGCTGAAGGAATTCATTATGTCAAATGACTGGTGCCCTTTGCTGGCTTTTGGTGACTTCTACCTAAGACAGGAGAGGAGAATTTAATCTGACTCTTAATAGCTGGATTTGGTCTACTCTCACAAAGGAAACCACAGTTTCTTCTAGAGTTATGCAATTACAGATATAAGGGGTCCAATAAATGCTTGGCCACATATGTCTGGTTGCAGGTTTTAGTTTGCTTTCACAGCACTGGGGACTGTTTTCTCATTTGCATCATCTTCATGGTCTTTAGGAGCAACTCGGTTCTCTGGTGCTTTCTCTTCTCTCTCATTTAGGCATTTTATTAATCACATACTTCCTGTAAATACAGCAGGCCCATTATATAGGAAAGACCTAATTTTGTCTCTCAATTTTTTTACAGTCCAATTTGATTTCCACTTCCCTTGAAAACTCCCTATTTTAGGTGGCAGGATAGAAGTTTGCAGAGAAATGGAGGTGAAGTTATATTTAAATGCATTTGTGATATTTAGTATTTCAGATTTCCCAAGCACATAAAAAATACACTCTGAGGGTTATTTTTTTAAGCTGTCATCTTTTTATAAAAACATGTTGATACTTTAAATTTCTGTAACCTAGTGATAAAAATAACATGTATGTGGTTTGTGACAATTTCCATTGTAAAAAGAATTAATTATAGTTTTAAAATCATCACGTAAGAATATTTAAATTTCAACAACAGTTTTCATTTTTTTGGTGTTCTCTGTGAAATATAGAGTTATATAGAGTTATCTTCTGAAAATAAGTAAATGCCTTCACTTAATTACACGTCACCCAGGATGTAACCTCAAGGCCACCGTCAACACCTCAGATATGTAGAAATCAAGGCTGTACTTATTTATGCTGTGAGTTGTAGTGCATGATACTTCCTCTGAGTTTCTGCAAACTCAGAAAGACAAAGATATATTCAAAGTACCTCTGGCTGGGGAAGGGCATGGGTTATACTTGCTCTGTGGGACTTGAGGTGAGATGAGGACAGTTTCATGTTTATTCATGGTTAATTAGTTGTAGGTTGTTGCATAGCAAGGCCCTATGTCTTCCTAAGGCCCTAAAGTCTTAGTGACTTTAGGATTGATTGTTGAGGGCTAAAAAACAACTATCACCTGCTCTGACTCATCCAAGTTAAGAATGAATCTCAGAAGTCTCAGGTTTCTTCAGGAAGCTGAGTTCAGAAATTCTTCATGAGATCAGGTTAAGGTAACTTTTCTCTACTGTAAGCATTAATAATTGTTCACAGAAAGCAAATATGCTGTAATTATATATTTATGATAGGATTATATTTTTCTTAGTGATTGAGCACTTAGCAAGTCAAAATATTTTATAGCAATTTTTTTTTTTACTACAAATTGAAAAAGTCAAAGGGTACAGTATTTGAAAATATACTAAAAAGATGCGGATTTCTCTTTGTGGGAAGCTACCAAGACTGAGAATGAATGTGATTAAGGTTAAAAGATCATGAGGGAATATGAAATGAATTGCATTCTCCATCATAAATAAATAATTTAATAAAACAAGATCATAAGGGATATCTACATGACTAACACCATTTTATTTTTCAAATTATGAACGTACTAACCTCAGGACTCTCTCTGAAAATTTTCCTCCGCCAAAAGAAGAGGGTAAGGGCTGATTGCAAATACAGGTTCAGTGAAGGTAGAGGTTCTAATTGTAGTCAACATTTATTTGGTTCTTTTCATGTGCTAAGCTCTTTATTACATTATCTCACTTAATCTTCACAAAAACTTTATGGAAGAGGTATTCTTATTTCTTCTCACTTTGCAGATGAGGGTGCTTGAAGCTTAGATAGGTTATATTTGTCCAGTTGTGCAGTCCAAAAACCGTGTAGATGAGATTGATGACGACTCATTCTCAGGGTATCAGACAGTGCATGGGGTATTTGGAGATTCTTGCCTTGAATTTTTTAAGGTTTCTGCCCCTTTTAAACATGCTTGTATCAGAGCTAGGGAATCCCTTGGGGGCATTTCTTGTATTTTATTTTTCTTTAGGAATTCTCTCTCTTTATCATTATCATAGAATCTTAGGACAGTGGCCTTGAAAGAGATTGGCTAGACTATAGCCTGTCCTCTGAGAGTCCAAAAACAAAGAGCTTTTCACTTGTTTAGGGATATTGAGAAGTTATTTTTTCTAATCTGGGATATCTTCAGGAAAGGTCTTCACTAAAAAAGCAAAACTATTTTTTAATAGAGTATTCTAAGTATATATTCTGGCAGCCAGGAAGTTTATGTAAAATCTAAAACCTCAGTGATACAACTGTTTCATAGCTGAAGAGGAAATTAAGGAATGACTAATTATAACCTTGTTTTAATATTCCATTACTCAAGCCACTGTGGAGGTTCATTCAATATCTGTTTATTAAGTACCTATTATGTGTAAGGCCTTACACTTAATTATACTGAACCTGATCTTGGAAATCTTTAAGAAAAACACTAGATAAACCCAGCACCCCAGATAGCTTAAGTCAGATTTTTAGCCTTTTGGAATAATGGTGATGACTTGCCATTCACTATATATTATTTGATTTTCATTCTGAGAATCCAACTGAGATAGTACTATTACCCTCACCTTACAGATGAGGAAATTAAAACTCAGCAGCATTAAGCAAGAACCCAAGGTGACATGGCTGAGCCTTGGCCATGTGAGCTCCTAAAATGCACAATAATAGTTTTAATATAGTACTTTACAGTTATCAAAATGCTTTTACATTTATTATCTCATCTAATTTTCCAAACAATCACAACAGTAGTTATTACTGTAGTCATTTTATAGATAGCATTTATATTTATTTATCTACTTAATTTGTGCTGAGAGTGTCAGATACTTTTATCAGATGTGGCCTAGTTCATGTAGTGCTCAAGAAACACAATAAATATCATTATTCTCATTTTACAAATGAGCCACTGGGGCCCCAGAAGTTTAAGTGACTTGATCATCACAGTAGAGAGCTATAATTCTAGTCTAGGTTTGTCTGCCCAGTCAGTATGCTCAGCCACTTTGCCGTGTTCATGTTGCTGTGTTACACTGCCTAATTTCTGGATGAGAAACAGTAGATTCATAAAGATGGATAACCCAGGTGAAGTCAGATTTTTAGTAGCAGAGCTGAGACTCCAGCTCAGATTCTCTCATTAGAAAAGCCTATCCGTGGGACTGGGATAGTGACTCAGTGGTAGAGCGCTTGCCTAGCATATGTGAGAAACTGCATTTGATCCTCAGCACTGCATAAAAATAAATAAATAAAATAAAGACATCGTGTCCATCTACAATTGAAAAAAAAATCCCACCTGTTTCCCACTGTACTGGGCTGCCTTTCTGCATAAGAATGTCTCTTACATCTAAGTTAAGTACCCTAATTACTTTGTGACATGTTTAAACTAACTTTAGTCATTTTAGTCATTCTTTACATTTCCCTGTATTTTTTCCTCCATTTTTAGGCAAAGGTTCCTATCCCACTACTAGCACCATTTCATGATAAAGAAATGGACATACAGGTTAAACTACTTGCTTAGGGTGTTATCTGATGAAGTTATATTAGAACTCAAATTCCCTGTGCCCACTTCATTTAGCTATGTGGTTCTTGTCATTTCTGTCTGTTGGAAATGTTGCTTGAAAGTAGGCTTGCTTTTAGGAGGTTGCTTTCCTGAATTGTAAGGAATGAATCTTTTTCCATATGAAGACCGTTTACCAGTTCCATGAATAGTGAATTATATTTGTAGGGCAAGGCAAGGAAGTATGTCAGTATCAGATATGTAATAAGGACCAGTCACTCACATTTGAAATATTGCCAGTCTATGTAACCTCAGTGTTGAAAGTTTTAAAACTCAGAAGTTCATTACTTTTTTTAAGTTTTTTTTTGGTAGTTATAGATGGACGGAATGCCTTTTATTATATTTGTTAATTTTTATATGGCGCTGAGGATCGAACCCTGTGCCTCATGCATGCTAGGCAAGCATTTTGCCACTGAGCTAGGCTCCAGCCCAGAAGTTCATTACTTTTAATAATCAAGTATCTTTGAGATTTCTGAAGGAAAAGTTTATGTTGACCATTTATTGCACTTTTTATTCAAATTTCAAACTTAGGTAAATATTCCTTAAAATTCAATTGGATACAATTTTTCTCTTTGTTGATGTTAGTTAGCATGAGATAAATATCCAGATGTAGTTAATTATTTCCACTCAAGGAAGTATGTCCTATTTAGACAGTCTTTAAATAAATTGTTTCTGAATTGAACAAATAAACAAGAAATAGCTGAAACTCAGTTGCTTTGACTGTATAGAAACACCGAGGGACTTTAAGAGGAATCATCTCAGTGAAAATCCTTGTTTTATTATATGCTCCTTTTTATTTTTAGAGATAAACCTAAATTAACTGTTTAAATACATTAATAGTTTTTGAAAATTAAGCTTTTCATTTTCAAAGAGTGATAGGTGATAATTTTAAGTCTATTCCAAATATATTCATTCCAGTTCAGCTGTGTTTTAAACATGGAACTAGCACTATGTTCCTAAGAGCTGTTTTTTAAAAAGAGAATTTATACATACTGAATATCTCCCATTTTAGTCTTCATCATGATAGTTTTCTCATGTGAATCTTACACCCTGTGATGTGGAGTTATTGTAATCCTTCCTCCCTTTTTTTAGATGATGGAGGCTCAGACTGAGTAATTAACTTAGGTCATACAGAAAGAAGTCATCTCAGAACTAATTCTGACCCTAATTCTGAACATTCTGAAGTTCATGCATTTTCTGATATACCAAGCTGTCCTGTAAACAGCCTGGTCTATTAGATTTTTAAAACATATAAGTGAAACTTGCTTATGATTTTGTTCGCCTAGTCTTCAAGTAAACAAAACCGTTTGAAATAGTGCACGCTTTCTTATGTTAGGAACATATAGAAAATTTACCTTTTTTTCTTATATGGACTGAAGGTCTTTTAATAAATTTATTTGGCTTTGAGTTTTTACCTCCAAGAAACTCCATTGAGATGCATCAAAAGACATTGTTTATTCTAAGCAATTAACCCTAACTAATATTTTCTGCCCATTACTTTTATTATTATAGTGACTGTAGGTAATACTAGGCCACATTCCAGATATGTGACATTTTAAAAACACTTTTCAATCAGATTAAAAACATTTCCCTGTTCTCCTGTTTTGAGTCACTTACTGTTAGAAACTCATATGCTTAACATTAAAACTGGATGGCAATGAAGCTTTTTGGTTTTTAATGGAGTTGACTTTGAAATTAAGTTTGCTTTTTTTCTTAAAGGTTATTTTTCTGGTTTAATTTAGCAGGAATTCTTAAACCTGCTCTCCTCTTTTCTACTCCTTTTATATGTTGCTACCTCTGTTCTAACTCTTACCCCATCCCTTGATCTCTATGCTAGAAAGTACTATTCCATTGACATGCCTGGGAAGAGATTGGACAGTGCTGCAATCATGGAATCATGCACTTTAAAACCAAAAAGCACGTCTAATAGTACCTGGATATGTAATAGTAAAGGACACAGTATATGTTCTTTAACCAAGTTAATTTTTCAAAAAATGAAATTCTAACTTTAAAAAAAATAAAAATGTATCAATGGAGGAATTCAAAAGAACACAGAAAATAAGTAAAATAAATTCCACTCTGTAAAAATAACCAGAGCAGATTGTTTTCTAAATGACATTAAACTATCCAAATGGAAATATTTATATATAAGAGAGACCGATAGTCCTCATGTATGATCCATGTCATTGCTTTCAGTAGAATTTGAAGTCTAGAAAGCTTTGTGCTCTTCAGGGCATTCAAGAGTGAGGCTGTAAGGAAGAGTTATTTCTTATATGTTCTCATTTTTTTTTCTGCTTTACCCTTTCTAAATTTGGATTGCTTGTTTCTAAGGCTTCAGTGTCTGATATACTAAAGGTTTTTTTTTTTTTCTTCTTCTTCTTTTTCCCAGACCCCAGGCAGGCACAGTCTTCCCCACCGTGGTCCTATGACCAGTCTTACCCCTCTTACCTGAGCCAGATGACGTCCCCATCCATTCACTCCACCACCCCGCTGTCTTCCACACGGGGTACTGGGCTTCCTGCCATCACCGATGTGCCCAGGCGTATTTCAGGTAAAGACTGAGCTTTAACTGAAAACCCACCCCGGTGCAGGGGTTGGGGAAGTGGGATGGACCAAGCCTGTCTTATCTGTTGTGCTCACAGTAACTCTCTATTAGAGGCATGTGAGCAAGGGAATGACAATAAGCAACTGGGACTTTTGAATTATGGGATTATCAAACATTTGAACATTTTAAGTTCAGAGACTGAAAATCCCCAGAGCTGGCACACTTTTCTTAAGATCGTGTTTAATGTCACCCAGTTAGTATCCTGTTGAGGTGGGGGGGGGGGCACTATCTCGCAACTAGGGCCTTCTCCTGAGGGTCTTATGCCTTCCTATGCTTGTGTTCCTTTCTTTTCCTAACATCTGCCTGTAAACCAAATTACAGATGGATGGTATAGCCCACTATTCCTAAAGACTTATAAATGCCTGGTTTCCATTCTAGCCAGTTTCAAAAGAGAGAGAGAGAGAGAGACACACACACACACACACAAAGACCCTGGAAACTTAGGATCCTTATCAGAAACTAGTCATTTGAAGAGCAATGAAGCCTGGAGGAGTCCCAGAAGGCAATGTGTGGCCCATGAGTGGCCCACTCAAGACCAAGGCAGCCTTTCCAGGAAGCATGTAGCACACTGCTGTCACTCTAATGTGGTAGCCTCAGTACCCACAAATCCACTATTTAAAAGGTACCCAACAAATTTATGCCTCATGGTGGAAATACATGTGCTAAAAGAACATGGCTGCTTCCTTCTTATCCTGGCACATTCATCATAGGGAGCCAGAAAATGTCAGTAAGACTTTAGGCTAACAAGTAAAGAAAAGTTAAAGGCCTTCAGCCAATCATTTGAGTCCTTTGAATAAGAAAAACAATCTGTCCATTCACCCTGACCTATGAACTACAATGCTGTCCCCTGTAAGAATAGCTAAAGACACATGCATAGAAGCACACACACATACTGCATCCCATGTTGCCAGACTGTCTTCTCAGCGTTCGGGCCCCAAGCACCTGAGTGACTCCTGGCCAGGTTAATGCCTTTCTTTCTTTCTCTTTGTGTTTCTGTCTCTGTTTCTCTCCCTCTCTCATTTTCTGCAAAGTTCGAAGCCGTTACTCTCTCCGCTGAGTTGCATCACTGACAAGCTGAAGCTCCACCAGCAGGCTTGCAGGTTTTGATTAGTTCAGACTCCTTTATTTCTTTCACCTTGGGAGGAGGGAAAGCTTTGTTTCTCAAGCAAATAGCAGGAAAGGTCTCTCTGGTCCTAGTGCCTTCACATTTTCTGCAGCAGATGGACTTCCATGGGGGTGAGTAGGGAACAAACAGGGGTGGAGGGAGAACTGCAAGAGTCTTTGGAAAACCACTTTTCATTTATGATTGCTATTACTATTTTTATGAATCACACGGTATTTACTGGAGAATTGTGCAGAGTATAGACTTTTAGTTATCAACTCCCTTGACTGGAATCTCTATCTCCTTTAGGCAGATGTTAATTAAAAAAACAGGAAAGGAGGAGTAGGCACAGAATGGGATAACAAAAGCTGGTGTGGGGGTGAAGTCCCAGAATTTGAAGGTGTTGAGTTAGTTCTGGTCCTTCCTTCAGTATTTCATACCAAGAATCTGTTTTATTTTACATAGGGCCAAAATTTGTGCAAATTTATTGTGTGTAGAGGTCTCTTTGGGCTTCCGTCTGCCCAACCCTCTGCAACTGAAGCAGATTTTGCTCTTTTTTTTTTTTTTTTCTGTAGCAGTACCTAGAAGAAAAAACCTCAGGGGACCGTTATAGTTATAGAGACACTTATCTATAGCATTTGCTTACCGAAGTGTATTTGTATGTGAATTCACCAGGAAAACCATTGACAATAACATTGAAAGGATGCTGCTTGAACAGATAGTCAACACAGCTTATCATTTACATGTGTAGTGAAGAACAAGTCAGATTATTTTGAGTCAGTTTATTGAGAAGTTCTTAAAAATTTCTATAAAACACACCATAACTCTTCCTGTTCCACAGAGAAGTGGGTAGGATAACTGGTTAGTTATACAGCTGTTTATTGATCTTTGGCCAAATGTAGAAATGAACTCCTGCTTAAACTGGTTTAAAAGTGAGTTTAATCTAGTTTTTTTCTCCTCACGAGCATCTCTGTGAGTTATTGGTAAAGAAGTAAAATGGGGCCAAGGTGGGAGGTTCTGTATAAACATACAGAGAACAGAAAATCCCTCTTGTCAGCATGTAGGGAAACAGGAAGAAACAATTAGACATGGACTGTCAGGGAACTGGAGGAACCCTGCTTCACCTGACCTTGCTCTTGGCTGCGGAGTTGTGCCTGCACACTGGAGCACTGCCTGATGGACTTGGGGGTCATGTCTGGAGTGGGCACCTTCTTTACTTCACTGGGACCCATCCTGAGAACCTCTTTGGAGTCGAGCCTGACTCATAGGTTTCTAGAGGCCAGGTTAAACAGTTTCTATTTTATTATTATTCTCCTCAATATCTAACTCCATCCTTAAGATCCATGACTATAGAGCCTTCTACAAGTGAGACTTCATAATGAGGTGTGTGTGTGTGTGTGTGTGTGTGAGCTTCAATGTCTTAGTAAATAAAACTCTCTCGACTGAGACAACTCCTGGGACAACTGCTGTTTCCCTGTAACATGGGCAGCTAAGCTATAAACCTCCATCAACATCCCTAAACAGTCCTGTGATCCCTTTTTGAGATGCTTTCCAAAGCAGTACATCTTTTCATGAACAGAAATCAGTCCTTATATATATGATTTTTGGATGAGAAAGAATACAGTTTTTCACTTACATAGTAAGATTAGAGGTACAGATCCAAGTTTGAATTATAGCTTTTATAAATATCAGGCAAGCTTCTTACTTGTCTGAAACTTGATTTTATTATTTGTAATAGGGATAAATATTTATCTCCTCAATTATTGTGAGGGTATAAAGGACTCAGGATAGACCTGACATACAGTATGTGCCAAATAGATCATAGCTGATATTTTAAAAATTATATATCCATACATAATTTGTTGGCAAGTCTTGGCCTAAATGAATCAAGTAAACAAAATTTTAAACTTTTAAAGGGGATTTAAAAAATGGATCACCACAGAACACATAGAAAATAAAGTCCTTTGGAATATTTAAATATTTAAATGAGCTAATATTCTCATGGCATTCAGAAAGCACTTAACACAGTACATAGTGCATGGAAGTACTTAATACATTTAGAGGGAAGGAAACAGGGAGAGAGGAATAGAAGAAAGGAGAAGTACTGGGGACTAAATTAGAGCAAATTATGTTCTGTACTTTTATAATTATATCAAAATGAATCCTAATATTACATATAACTAAAAAGAACCAATAAAAAGGAAAGACATTGTAATACAATAATAAATTCAACTGATATATTTAAAAAATATTGAATAATTGAAGAGAACCTAAAATAGGAAAAAGTTAAATAAATTTTGGTAGAATTAAAAAAAGTACCCACACATTTACTGTTTTTATTATGTAGATTTAAAATAATATTTAAAGGGCTAAAAGCAACTAGGTGCTATTCCCAAAAGGTCAATAAAACATTAAGAAAAAATAGCTATTTAATTATGTCATAAAATAGAAAATGTTGAGTTACACTTACTTTGACTAGGCATGATAATGTTCTGTTCCAAGGGCTTAGAGGAATAAAGAAAGATTCTGTAGGAAGATCTTTTTAGGAAGAAAGAAATTGTGTTTCATCCTAAAAGAACATGTCAAAGAAAGACCATGATTTAATCTATTTAAAGATCTTTAGAGGACCTAATTTTACAATTTCCTTTATTATTCTTCTTCCTTCAGAATACTGTTTCAAGTGTGGCACAGTGCTAGAACTTAGTGAATTATAATAATGATGATGATATTATATCATTTAATTCCTGTAGCCTTCATCATATCCTTTTTGGAAAGAAATTATAAATGAAATAAAGATAAAATAAAACGATAAAGGTATATTATCTACAATCCCTACTTAACTGCAGAGAAAGATGTATACTACATATTTTAAAGTTCAGAGTACAATATAAAGACTCAGGAATATTTCCTTAATTTTATATACCTTAAATATTGTAACAAGAATCATAATAGAGCTGAATTCAGTGGCATATAGCTGTAATCTCAGTTTCTGGAGAGGTTGAAGTAGGAGGATTACAAATTTGAAGCCAACCCTGGCAACTTGGTGAAATCCTGTCTGAAAATAAAATTTAATTAAAAGGTTTGGGGATGTAGCTCAGTTATAGAATGCCTCTGGGTTCAATGCCCTGAACCCCATCACACAGAAAAAAATAAATATATAACAGTTATAGATTATAGGTTTATAACTGAACAATATGTAATTGCCACACAATTGACAAGTAGGGTCTACTTTACTGTAATGTGTTTGGATTATACTCAGTTAAATTGTAAAGACTAAATACTACATATCAGAAGCCAGTCTGATGACATTATAGTGCTGAAGCAGCCCTGTGGGAGTTGGTCCTCCTCCCCCTCACTTACTATGATAAGTATGGTCTTATCATGTAATAAGCTGTATTTAAGTACCATCCTTTATCCCCCAAATGATTTTATATGTCATCTCAATTTTATATGGTCTTAAAAGAATATTTCACTATACAGAGGTAACCAAAGTTATTTCTAAGTGAGTCTGTTAAAAGTGCATGGTGTGACAAAGCAAGGACCAGCAAATTGTACACAACCCTAACTATTGCATGTCTTTATAATTGTAATGATATCATCCATGGCATTTTGGATGTTCAAAGCACTTGTGAAGCTTGACACAAGATTATAATTACTTTTCTGGAGGTTATTACAAAATAATTGCTGACCTTCAAAGTGTATTTGTATTTATGTAATAATCCTATCATGAAAAGAGGCACAACTGTTTATAGAGTCTGGTTCTTGACTTGAAGGTCAGATATGAACTCTTATTAATAATTTTCCTAAAGAAGAAACTATGTGATTTTTTTTTTTACTGTACATAACTCCTCCCCATCTCACCCATTTGAATGAAATAGCTTTGATTGACCCAACACTGTCCCACTGTTTGGCACACAGGAGGTGGAAGGGACTTACATACATATTTGTCTCTGATCTTGGTTATTGTGTACTTCTCTGATGCTCTCTGGAGGAATCATAGAAACTTTGGAGATATTCATTGGAAATGCATAGGGAAGGGTCATAGACGTTGGCTGCCTTAGTTGCTCTGGAAAGTCACTACATGTTATATGGAAGATTTTTCTCCGTAATTGTGAGATTTTTAAAACATAGAACAAATTTAAGAACTATAATATCTCTGAAAGTTTTTTAAAATACTATTTAAGCAGATAGTCTTGAGTTTCTTCATTCAAAATATTTAAAAAAAATTTCACTTAACTGCACAGGACTATTGAAGAATTATTCCTTTTTCTGACTCTCAGTTATCAAACTTCTCTTTCCAAAGGTCAAAGAATAGTCATTAGTCTAGTAAGTAAAGTTAACTAAGAAATTATTTTATCACTACTAGAAAATCTAGAAATTGCCAGTGGAAAAATGCATTTGGTTACTGGAGGTCTGTCAGGAGGATTGTTTTATGTAATTTCAAACCCAGTGGTGTTTGATATTGTTCACTTAAAAAAGTTCCTTGTAACCTAGTCTTTACCAAGTCCCCTGAGTCAAGTTTTTGAAACCAGCAGCTTCAGTAATGTGCCAAGTATATGTGAGCATTCATTTAACCTAGCAGCTCTAATGCACAGGAGGGAACAACGCCTTAAGAAAGGTTAAAAGGAAAACTCCAGCAATTAATACTAATAAACCAGAAAGTTAAAGTAACCATAATAAAACATCTACTTTTTACTACAGACCCATTCCTTTATTAAGAGCCACCTGTTTGGTAAACATACCTCTGCCACAGCAGCCACGGGCAAGTAATTAAGTTTAATAGGAGCTGCTCTTATTTTGAAGAAGTTCTCTGTTTAAAGCCACAGAGGGGGAAGTTATTAAATTTAATGGACCCTAAACAAAGGCAAAGCCCTGTGTTAACAATGGAATGCTTAATATTCATTTTTATCAACCATGATTGATTGGATGTTTTTTTGCATTCTGTAAGTCAAAATTTATTATGCTTTCTTTCCCTAAAAATAGATTATCTTTTGACAAGAGTAGATGTGTTTTAATCTAACTTGGATCTCAGTTTACTCTAACTTTTGATTTACTTGTGCTGAGGACCAAAGAAGTGGTTTCTATTCCTGCTAGATCAGTTGGAGGCAGTTGACCCTGCTTACAAAATTGACTTAAGTTTGATTATATGACTAATTACAGTTATTTGTAGCTAGACTGAGGCACGAAAGCTCAGAATGAAACCTCTCTACATAATTTGACTCTGGTTTTATACATGGTTCTTGTCAGTTGTTGTTGTGAGGATTTAGTTCTGACACATGTACAACCACCCACACATAGGGAAAAGATTTAGTAATGAAAGGAATCATGCTTATGCAGGAATGGTGAACACATGGTTGTAAATTTTATTGAAAGATTTGCTATAGTCTCCTTTTCATAGAAGTAAACCTGGGAGTGTGAGCCTCATTTCACCAAAAGTATTAATTTTCTCATGATACAATGGTTTCTCTGGTGCACTGTATCTGAGAAGAAGGTTGAGGCAATTTAACTTAGGAAACCAGAGTTTTATTTTCAATGTCATTAAAGATTCTTTGGTATTTGAAGAAAAATCAGTTCATTTATTGTGTCTCAGTGGTCCTGTATAAATGAATTACTCAAAATTGCCCATCTATATGACTCTAGAGGTTCTGCAAGGATTAAGATGACATCTGTCCATTTGTTCTTAGGACTTTTAGTAAAGAAATTTACCTTACCAAGTGAATGCCAGTGGAAAACTGCATTGCATCACTAGTTTCAAAAGAGTAGAAAAATGATATTATGTATGTGTTTTTAAATCAATACATATTTTTTAGACTAGTTTTAGGTTTACAGAAAAAGTGAGCAGAAAGTACAGAGTTCCCACATCTCCCCTATTATCTTCTATTCTACTTTGTCCCCTTTACTTACATCTTGCATTTGTTACAACTGATGAATCAATATTGATACATTGTTAGGAAATTAAGTCTATAGTTTACCTTAGGCTTCCTTCAAAGTGTTATGCAATACTATGGGTTTTGACAATATGTATACTACCACGTATCCACCACTACAGAATCATACAGAATAGTTTCCCTACCCTATACACCCCCTATTTATCTTGCCCTCTCTTCTCTCCTCCCAAGGAGAGTTGATATAAATGACTGCCTAAAGGAGAATGTTTAGAAATGGGCAAAATTAAGAAAAATTAGCAGCTACAGATATTTTTACTGTCTCTTTGGTTTTGCCTTTTTGAGAATGTCATATAGTTGGAATCATACAATATGTAGCTTTTTCGGACTGGCTTCTTTCACTGAGTAATATGTATTTAAGTCTCCTCCATGTCTTTTCATAGCTTAAGAGGAGGGAGCATTTTTTTCTGCTATTTAATAGTGTTATTTTGTAAGGATGCTGTTGTAATTTTAAAAACATAAGGATGTTCTCGTTGCACCTAGAAATAATATCTCCCTAATTCCTTTTGTTACTTTGTCAGTGATCTTTCTTGTTAGAAAATATTTTATGCATTTCTTCCTAAGGAAGTAGTTCCTCTGCCATAGAAACTGTTATCAAATGGTTTTCCATATCTTTAGTATCTTTAGTCTGTTTTTTTAATTAAAATATTTTTCTTAATTTTGCTCATAGATAACATTTCTAAACATTCACCTTTAGGCAGTCATTTATATCAATCAACTCAAGTATAAAATAGACCTAGTTAAAGATAACAATCCATTTATGCAATTACTTAGCTACCTTCAAGAATATTTGACCCTTTGGTTAAAGAGTGCTCCTTTTCTCTTGCAGATGCCTGGCATTTCTGAAATATGCCATATGCTGCTTTCTACTTCCATGCAGCCCACTTCTCTGCATTGGTAGGGAGGATCCTGTTGTTCCTCTTAGGAATTCCCATTTCAGCTACTACTTTTCTCTTAGTGAATCATTCTCTTATCTAGAATCTGCTCTGTGTCATCTCTATATTTTGGACACACCTCTAATGTGTACACATCTTCTTTTAGTATAATATTTTGATTATGTGCTGTTTTCTTTCTATAGAAAGTAAACTTCTCAAGGACAGTGCCTTTGAATCCTTATAGCTTGGCACAGTTTTTGGCATATAGTAGGTGCTTGGTAATGTGCAGTGAAACAAGTATTAGTGAGAAAGAAGATAGGGAAAAAAAAGGAAGAAGGGCAGGTAGAAGAAGAAAGGGAAAGAGAAGAAACAAGATATTGTTCACCTGGAATAAGAAAGGGCAAAACAAGGGAAACTTTATTACTGATAAGGACAGGAAATAGTGCAGTAAGAGTGTATATAAGCAGTATATATTTTTTAAAGTCTCTAAGACTTTTTGCAATGTGTTTCATATTTAGAACACATATCAAGACTACATCTGTTTCCAGAACTGTTAGCAACAGTTAGTAATAATGCCAAGACATACTTTAGGTCCAGTTTGAAATCAAATGATCAAATAGTATTTTTGATTTCTAATTTAGAATCTGACAATAATTATAGTCATCATGTAATAAAGTGTCAAAGTTTTTTTTCTGAGAAATGATAGAAATTATATTAACTAAGTTGTAAACCAAAGGCAAAGGTATTCCTCTAAAACAGAGCAAAAGTTCTGGTTTTGACAACTATTATTTCTCATGAACTCTTACCTTCTTCAAGTTGGAATTTTTATATACTCCTGTTCCATTTTGAATCTTTCCTATGGGATGTGGTTTAATGTCACCTCACTGTCATGGTCAGTGGTCTGTGGGTGCACTGTAGTTTATCAGTGTCCGTCTTAATGCCTGGTACCAGAGTTGAACTCCTCCTTTATTTTTAGCCTTTGCTAGGGTGGGCTAAAATGGCTGTTTTTCTTTTGGTGACAACATTGCACTATTTTTTCATATTCGTCCGCTCAGTCAAGCTGCATTTTCCCCATTTTTTAACTTTTTAAAGCTGCTTTTAAAAATCCGTGTATGATACTTTCCAATTGTTCTTGTTAGGCTTATCACATTTAATTCAGGTGATAATTTTTGCCTACCAAGAGCTTTATAGACTTTAATAATGTCATACGATAATAGCCTCTTGTATTCCTTCCTAGGTAAGAATCCTTTTTTCAGTTCACTTGAATCATTTCAATTTAGCTCAGCAAGTATTTAGCATATACCTAAAATGTGCTTAGGCAGGCAAGGAATGAAAAAGACATAAAGACAAGAAATTTTTAGTCTTACCAAGAAAACAACAGAAAGCCAATATGACACAGTTTTATCATGTAGCCAGCCTGTGCAGATGTTAGAATAAACAAAGAATGCCCAGGATTTTAGTGAAAGGAAACTTTTTGTTTGTTTGTTTTACCCATCTGCTCTATTAATTCACATCTATAACCACTTTAAAACCATTTCCTTTAGGAAAATTTAAAAATCCATTCCCTCTGTACTGATGATACTTTGAGTTGCTTCAATGATTATATTTTCAACTTGAAAAAAATTACCTGTGTTGTGTGTGGCTTCATAATGTTTTTAAAGATATGACCAGAATATATAAGATTATATATATATATATATATTTTTTTTTTTTTTTTTTTTTTNGTAAACCAAGGACCCCATTTGAATGACTGTACTGTCTAAATTACTGTTTTTTTTTTTAATGTGACTCAAGAAATTACTGAATTTCAAATCCCTGAAAGTCATATAAGTTAAAATAAAATGGGGCCCAGGTAGCATTATTCCTTAATATCTCAAAGGATATTTTTCCTTAAATAGGAAGATGTCATGTCTTTTCCAGAGAGACTGTGGCCTTAGTGGCTAACTTAGAAATAAAACCAAGCATGATTGACTAGAATAAGACCAGTGTTTCAGTATCTGAAGTTTACTGCTCTCTCTCCAACCAAAATGTTCACTGTTCCAGCTCCCTGTGGTAATTAGTAATAATGCTATATAGTGAAGAGAATAATAATAACAAATAATAATGATGGTTATAAACACACTTTACCTTGTGCCAAGCAGAGCAGTGATTCATGATAAATCAATAATTAATCCATTGATGTGGTCACAATAAATCCATAGACAATTAAGAAGGATCTTATCTAAATAAAAACTACAAAGGAAATAAAACCAGGCTTTAGAAAAGAGGAAAAAAATCTGACAATAATGTTGTGGCATATAAGGAAACAAACCCCTAATTTCCTAGACTACACCTTGGAAAAATGACATATTCTCAGCATGGCTTTAAAGGTACATGTAGAATTGACCAAAAGATGCCAAAGAGGAAAGAGTTGAGTTTGACCCTCTGAATAGACAACAGAGAAATTTAAAGTTGTCCTCTGACGTTCGAAGTGTCACAGGTATCCTTTTAAGAGTTCATAAAACCTCAGATAACTTCTGTAATACAGCAAATGGTTGAAGCATTTGAATTGGAACGTACATCTCAAAAGACGATTAAATCAATACTGATAAAATAATAGTCATTCCATAAAATTGTGTTGATTTGGTTTATCAGGAAAACATTTTCCCATAGACAATTCCCCAAGATCCAGGCATATGGCCTCATGATTAAACACTCATAGCATTGTTGGCAGTGTGTTGGGCACAGAGCTTAGCTAAGAATTGAGGAGCCTCTCTTTTAACTTTGGATGTGCTCCTAGGTTCTTGAATAGGTCACTGGATTTCTATGGGTCTTAGTTTCCTGTGTGTGAACTGAGTTAGTTGGGCAAGATGTTTTCCAACATAGCATAGTTTTGGATGTCTGTTTTTCTAAATTAAAGCCTGAAAAGGTAGGTTTTCATACAGGAAAGATTTAGTAATCATTATATCAGAAAACTAAATACTATCATCAATAATAACAACAAAGGCTAGGATAGTATTTCATTGAAGAACTAAATTAATAGGAATAACTACAGATTGATGGTAAGAAAATCTTTCTTTTGCACTTCAGTAGATTCTGAAGGGAAGAACCTAAGGTCAGGTGATTAAAGTAAAAAAGTTATACATCTAGAACTTGATGTTTGATTCCAGTAGAGGCTTAAGGTGAAACCCCATATATGTGTGTGTGTAACACAGTCCATGGACAGATTTTAAACCCCAGATTTAATTTAAAGTTAAGGAACTTTATTTTATTGATATTTTATACGATTTTATGTAATTTATTTGCATTAATCTTCTTTACCTGAGAATGGCTATAATGAGGTATAATTTATCTTTCTGGAGAAATGAGCCAAGAGTTACCAAGACACAAGAACAAGTAAATTCTGCTGGGACCAGTAATCCGTATCTGTAATTCTAGCTACTCAATAGGCTGAGGCAGGAGGATTGCTTGGGCCCAGGAGTTAGAGACAGCTTGGGCAGTATAGCAAGACTCTACCTCAAAAAAAAAAAAAAAAAAAAAAAAGTGAATTCTGTTAAGAAAACATATGAGATCAGAGGAAAGGCTTTCTATATTGAAGAAATTAGATATATTTAGAGAAAGTGTGATTTGAATCACAACAGAGTTCCTTTTACTAGTTATAGATTTTAAGTATGTGAATAAAGTATACTCCCCAGAAAAAAAATGAACCATTTTTGTCTTAGTGTTTTATGATCACATGATAAAAATGTCTATTAATACAAATTATTACCAACATTAAATTCACTCATTCATTGAACACTGTTCTACTCACTAAATGGACTCAGTAGATCCTGATGGACAAGACAGAAAAACGCATGGAGCTTTTGCTATTGGCTTATGACATAGAGATTAAACACTTAGTCTTTGGAACCTGATTTCCTGGGTGCAAGTCCAGACTTCTTCACCCACTAGCTGTATCATTGCAGAGTTTACTCAGCTGGTTCGTTCCTCATTTCTTTGTTGGAAAAATGGGCATATGGTAATAACAGTGATAATAGTAATACTTTAAACAATGCCTCAAAAGATTGTTTAAAGAATGTGTAAAGCCCTTAGAGTAATGGCACTCAGTAAATGTTAGCTGTTACTGGAAAGGAAAGCAATTGAAAATACGAAAATATTAACCAGAGATAGATATGTACTATGAAAAAAGTAAAACTAGGTGATGTGATGAGGAGTCAGTCTTTGAGCTGAGATCTTAATAACAAGGACTTGGCACTGTGAAGATCAGGAGAAGGGAGAACATTCCAGGTGGTAAGAAAAGCTAGTGAAAGAGCCCTTAGGTAGTAAGGATTTGGAGTGTTCAAGAAGGATGCCCCATGGCTGGAGTATGTAGACGACAGGAAGTCAGGGACTTCAAGAGCCTCTACTGATCAAGATCAGGGTTTTGGATTTGCTGTTGTGTGCAGTGTTAACTTTGTCAGGTGTCAAGCAGAGCCATGATGCAGACTGATTTCTGTTTACAAATGACCACTCTCACTGTTGGGTAGAGAATTAGAAGTGGGTAAGGAAGGAAGAAAAGAGTGTGGTCTGTAGGTGTGGCAGTCACTCTTATGGAAGGATGGTGGCTTGCCCAGAAGTGGTGGGATGGAGCTGCTGGAGTGGAGAGAAGAGCATTTGGCTAGGTCATCAAAAGCCTTTTGTAGATGCTTTCTCCCAATTGTTAGTTTACTTTGAAAGGAGTAATATTGCATCTTATAAATTTTTAATTATTGTTTTGATACTATTCATACACTCCAAAATGAAGTGGTAATGCAGGAATTACTTGACTTATTAGGTGAGTACAGAACCACCCACCTGGAAAATTCAGTCCAGAAATCTATTTTAAGAACCAAATTGTTTGGTTTGGTTAAAAATTATTAATTTTCAAAAATCAGATTAACAATAATCTGATTATTTCCAGTAGCGTCCCTTCTTTGGCACTGTGTAAACCCAGACTTCAGTTTAGTAGTGTATAATGGTGAGATGAATTTTGAGTATTGTATGTTCTCTTCCTCTTAAAATGCAGGTAGTATGTTTTCTTATCTTTCATAGCTTTTTCACACCAGTTCCTTTTGCCGCTTTTAAAATGGACTGAAATAAAAATTGCCAGGTGTGACTAAGCTGGCTCTGCTGGTCATGTTGGGTGGTGTGTGGCAGTGTCCTTGAAGTAAAGAGAATGCTGAGCAAGAGACTAGTAGTAACTCCAGCTTGTAAGCTAATAACCCTGCATTTGAGAAAAGTTCAAAGCTGAGCAATATATTAGCACTTGTCCTCTACATGAATGGAACAGACATCCAGCACAGCTTCTTCCTAGAGGACTGGGAAATTGGGGCACATCTGAAATAGAAAGGCTCTTTAACTAAGGATGAGGAACTCATTCTAAGCAGAACCTTAACCACAAGCTATAATTAAAAGAGAAAGCTGTCGGCATAACTGTTGTACTAAGCCATTACTCCCTCCTCAGATCCGTTAACTGTGCCCTAAAAAGAGCTTCTTTCTGGGCTGGGGCTGTAGCTCAGTGGCAGAGTGCTTGCCTAGCATGCGTGACGGCACTGAGTTTGATTCTCAGCACCACATAAAATAAACAAACAAAACAAAGGCATTTTGTCCATCTATAACTACAAAAAAAAAAATTTAAAAAAGAGCTTCTTCCTCATGAAAATCTTCAATTTGGGAGATATAGAAATTAGCTTCAAGACCTTATGGATATATGAGCAGTTTTTCCTACATTTCCTGTTTGAAAAGTAACAAAATTCCTGCTGAGCTTGGTCGTGTTTCCTCTTCTGCTTGTAATCCCAAAACACAGAGGTGTGGGTATTGAAAATCACTAGAGCCATTTGTTTGTTGGTTTATTTTAAAAGAATGGAGAACAGTAGAGTCAGGACCTAGAAAGCACATTCCCCAGTGCACTAAGCTACTGAAACTGTACTTGATGGCTTTATTTTGAGTTTTGGAAGTTCAAAGGACCCAGAAGAAGATGCCATTCAAAGGAAATCCATGTAGGAAATAAAGAATAATTCTAAGAGCTCTGAAAACTTTATAGGTTGAAACTGGATGACAAATCTGCTGTTTCTTTTGCTGACAGATGTACTTTTCAACCTTTCTGTGGCCTTTTTATTTAGAAGGGTACAGTAAAAGAGAATCTAAGTTAAAAAAAAAAATCACTGTAAGGAGAGTGCAAAGCCAGACTGACAAATAGCAAATAATGAGCCACTGGATAAAAAATTGTCTAGTAATTTTTAAAAGAAATAAGCTATAAAAAGAGGGTGATATACTAGAAAGATGGGTGTTTTCTCCCCATGAGCCAGAGGGTCTGAATCCTATTGGTACAGATGTATTATAATTAAATTGCCTCATCTGAAGATGAGAGGCTAGGCTTGCTCATCCTCACAGTCCTTTCCAGTTATGGCTTTTTACTGATCTTTTTAACTACATTATTGAAAATCATCTCAAAAATGGGTTAGAGAGATAGGTAACTAAATACATAATTAAGGAACTTAAAGCTAGAAAACTGAAGATACGGTTATATTTCAGCTCTTTGTAGTTTCCGAAGCTGGTATTTGAAGTGTTGGTTTTGGCTTCATAGAACCACAGCTTATGCCATGGGTCCCTAATGGATGCTAATTTGCATCTTTTGCTCTTCTTTACTATGCTTCCTGGTAACTAAAAAACTATTTCATCAAAGTGAACCCCACCTAAGGGTCTTCCTACAAATACTTTAATAAAGTTAAATTTTAAACTGCATATTATAGAACTTCTCATTGAAAATTTGAAAAAATATTCCTGAAGGTTTCTAGAAGTCAAACAGAACCAGTTTGGATTATGTAGAAAGTGAAATAGAGCCATTCACATTGAATGAAAATGCTTAAGTTACCTAAAAATGTGGCAAAGAGGCTTTAAAAATATAATAATGAGGTTATCACTGAGAGAAACAGGAAAAGAATAAAAAGATAAAAATACAGTCTCTGTGTTAGTATTGTTGAGTTCCCACAGCACCACATTGCATGTAAAGAGGCCCATGGCCCATCACAGTTAACTGACAAGTATACTCTGTTAGCCTGTCAAGATACTGTCTCCAAAGGCACCGGCCCAGAGGCAGTGTTAGCCAGGAGACAGAGCCTTGGACAGGTGCAAAGAACATGAAGAAAAGAACTAAGGACTCCAGCAGGAAGGAGGAGGCATCTTCAGAAGCATCTTCTGCTGTAGTTCAGGAACTCCAGAGAGTAAGGAAATTAAAAAGACCCAGGACACTCACATCATCTGAAATAGTAGCTTTTCTGAAGGCAGAAATTATTTAAGGCTTAGAGATGAAGTATACCATATTAGAACCTAAGACAAATTAAGTGCAGAGAAAAATGGGAATAATCATACCAACCAAGTCTAAAGTTGAAAATAAAAATGGTTCCAGGTCCCTCTGCGAATACCAAAAATCCACAGATGTTCAAGTTCCTTATATAAGAAGATGCAGTATTTGCATATAACCTGTGAACATCCTCCTATGTATTTTAAATCATCTCTAGATTACATATAACACCTAGAACAATGTGAATGCTATGTAACTAATTGTTTTAAATACATAGAAAACACTTTGACAGACATTATCTTATTTAATCACTACAACAACTCATTGGAGTATCACTATCATTATGGTTTGTATTTTGCCAGTAGGAAATTAGGGCTTAGAGACAAAGACTTGTCTTGAGTCACATGTGAAAGAGAGGGAGAATAAAAACCTAACCCCAGGTCTTTGACTCCAAATAATATACTTTTTCCTACTATGCTTTATCATAGGAATCTCTACTTCAAAATCAGACTTTTGCTACAGAAGCCCAATTGGGTATCATCCAAAGAAGAATTTTATCTCACTGTTCTTAAAAAAAAAAAAAAAACACCTTTATTTTATTTATTTATTTTTATGTGGTGCTGAGGATCCAACACAGTGCCCCACACGTGCTAGGTGAGCGCTCCATCGCTGAGCCACAACCCCAGCCCAATATTTTACTGTTCTTAAAGGCCACAACTAGATAACACCAGTAGCTCCTACTGAGTAGCCAGCACACATGCTTGATGCAGGTCAGGGGACTCAAAATAAAGTAAAACTTACCAAATCTCTAACGAGAAATAGTAGTGGAAATAGTCTACCTCCCAATTTTATAAATAGAAACATTTTATTCTAGAAGCTAAAATGTTCATATTAATGGCATATTAAAATTCAAAGTCTGTGTTTTTATATATAAGAAAAAGAAATTTAAGGCTACTTAAATTATATATATCAGCATATCCTACCTTGTAGGAATTGAAATGTTGATATAAAAATTATTTAACTTCAGATAACTTAAATCAATTTGCTTAAAGAATCTAGAACAAAGAATAAAGAAATGGCTCACATTACTCATTGAATGTGTAAATCTAACATTAGTTTTAACCTCCATTTACCTTAATGATAAAAGTTTTCTTAAAAAACTAATGGTGTTTCTATTTTATTTTGGCTTGTGTTACAAAGTTTTGTTAATAATTACATATTTTTATTTTATGGGTAAATATTCTAAAATGTTGAATTGACATTTTGTAACTGGAGAGAAAACCTAGTTTTTTTTTTGTTTTTATTTTTTTGTTCATTGGGTATGTAAGTTTATCACCTCATTTTGAAAACTGTAATGCTATTTTTTAATGAATGGGACTTCTCTTTACAGGAATTCTAGTAGAATTTTTGATGATAGTTTTGGAATTCTCAGAGTTGTCTCATTTGTAGCAGAATCAGACTTTTAGATCTGAAAAGCCCATGGAGATAAGTTAGTCAAATTCCCTCCTTTAACTGGATAACATGTTGGTCAGGAAGAAGGAATTCCATTCTCATCATCCTGCTCAGTGGGGGCAGTGTTGAGGCCAGCACCCACATTTCCTACTGTTGGACCAGTGCTCTAGAATTATTTTCTCCTGCTACCTTCCTCATAGGCTGCAGATATTCATTTTTCTTTTCTTTTCTTTTCTTTTCTTTTCTTTCTCTTTCCCTTTCCCTTTCCCTTTTCCTTTTCTCCTTCCTTCCTTCCTTCCTTCCTTCCTTCCTTCCTTCCTTCCTTCCTTCTTTTTTTTTTTTTTTTTTTCCTTCCTTCCTTCCTTCCTTCCTTCCTTCCTTCCTTCCTTCCTTCCTTCCTTCCTTCCTTCCTTCCTTCCTTCCTTCCTTCCTTCCTTCCTTCCTTCCTTCCTTCCTTCCTTCCTTCCTTCCTTCCTTCCTTCCTTCCTTCCTTCCTTCCTTCCTTCCTTCCTTCCTTCCTTCCTTCCTTCCTTCCTTCCTTCCTTCCTTCCTTCCTTCCTTCCTTCCTTCCTTCCTTCCTTCCTTCCTTCCTTCCTTCCTTCCTTCCTTCCTTCCTTCCTTCCTTCCTTCCTTCCTTCCTTCCTTCCTTCCTTCCTTCCTTCCTTCCTTCCTTCCTTCCTTCCTTCCTTCCTTCCTTCCTTCCTTCCTTCCTTCCTTCCTTCCTTCCTTCCTTCCTTCCTTCCTTCCTTCCTTCCTTCCTTCCTTCCTTCCTTCCTTCCTTCCTTCCTTCCTTCCTTCCTTCCTTCCTTCCTTCCTTCCTTCCTTCCTTCCTTCCTTCCTTCCTTCCTTCCTTCCTTCCTTCCTTCCTTCCTTCCTTCCTTCCTTCCTTCCTTCCTTCCTTCCTTCCTTCCTTCCTTCCTTCCTTCCTTCCTTCCTTCCTTCCTTCCTTCCTTCCTTCCTTCCTTCCTTCCTTCCTTCCTTCCTTCCTTCCTTCCTTCCTTCCTTCCTTCCTTCCTTCCTTCCTTCCTTCCTTCCTTCCTTCCTTCCTTCCTTCCTTCCTTCCTTCCTTCCTTCCTTCCTTCCTT
>NW_025999982.1:12787824-12935885 GCF_001458135.2 Marmota marmota marmota
CTTTTTTTTTTTTTTTTTGGTCATCAAAACAAGTAGCTCCTCTCAGACACCTTAATACATAATTAGGTGTGTCTGTTTACACTTGGGAGACAGAAGGCTTCACGTCCCAGAGAAATACAAGGAGTCTGGGAGTAGCCACAAACAGATGTTGAAAATGTCCATTTGTGGCAAGTTTATTGCTATAGCACCAGGAATAAACATTGAGATGAAACCCCTCTGGAGGGGTGTGTGTGTGTATGTATCAGGAAGAGTGTTATCTAGCAGAGGAGAAAGTGAAAGGAGGTCTCGATTTTTTTTTTCCCCTGATTTGCTGTAGTATTTGTTTATCTCCTAAAACAAGAAAAATTTCACTATTTGACTTTGGCTGTTTGAAGGCTTTTGCCAAATGCTTAACAATCTGTAGGGTTTGATTTCTCTCTCTCAAAAAAAAAAAAAAAATTCTGAGAACAAGGCTGTATGTAACTAAGATGTGTTTGTTTTTATTTAAATCACTCAGAAGAGAAATCATCTCTTGTCCATTGTTAAAAGAGAGGTTTCAATCAAAGGAAAATTCTACATATTCTAAAATATACAAACAGCTCTTTGAAATTGATGCCAAATCAAACTCTAAAAGGGACGTTTTTCTTGCAGAAGTTTTGAGTTAATTCCGTGTGCAGGGCTTGAGTGGAAAGACTCTGAGACTGTCAGAGGAACGAGTTACTGCAACACCACATTTGGATTTGGAAGTTACATAAGGAGCATTGTCTCAATGTAATGCAGAGACTTTTGTACTGGTTTTAGACTAAATCCTAGCAACAAGGAAAAATAAATTCTTTTCAAAGTAAGTCAATTTTAAATAGAAGGTAATAGTTTGGTCTTTGATGTCACTGGATCCAAATATCTAATGTGAGAAAGCATACTAGCTATCACTTTAAAAATAAATAGTTGAAATGTCCCTAATTTTTAAAGGTACATTGTTGTTTCCATTATTAGGAATTCTGTTTGGTTGAAAAGTAGTACATGCTAGTGAAGGAAGTATAGTGGTAGTGGGAAAGGAGCACAAATGAGAAACCTAAAGATTTCACTTTGGTTCTGCCACTAAACTAGCTCTGTCCTTGAGATGGGCTTTTTTTTTTTTTTGACTAAGCTTTATTATCAGTTGTTACCTATTGTTCCTCCTTTACAGACTCTTTGTGAAGATAGGCCAGATGTATAAAACAGTGAAAAAAGTAATGTGCAAATTTGAGATGCTATATTTACTTACTATTTTTGAGAGTCAGTCTTGAATGTGAGAACTGATCATTTACTAGGACTGAAAGGAGTCAGAGACAGGTTCAATGGGTCAAACAAGAGGGCAAGCCAGGGCACAGGCTAGAATAAGAGATGCACTGGGTTCAGATACCCAGATGTATAGTAGGTCAAGAATGGCAGTTGAAGATGTACCAGTAGAAGTTTGAAGGTACTCACAAACTACATTTGGAGCAAGAATTTAGGTCAGATTTGGTTTTGCCATAATTTAAAAAATATTTTTATATGTTTTTTAATATGAGAGGGTCTATAACACATTTATTAGAGTTAAGTAGGACAAAGGTTCCTATTCCTAAGAAATTTAAAAGTCAGTGGAGGCAGGTGATAAGGTGCCTACAGGAGAGATACCAATGAAGAACTAAGTAACTCCAGAAGGAGGGATTGCTGTGGTGACATGGTGGGGGAGGTGGGCAGGTAATGCAAGAATGTACAAAGAAGCTCCCAGGAAGAAGGGGATTGTGAAGTAGATTTTTAAAGACTGCTTAGAATTTCAAGAAACTGAGGTAAGGTATAAAGGAGAATACTAAGGGCTGAGAGAATAAGGAAAACTAAGGCAGCAGAGATGGGAAAATGAGAAATGGAAAAGGCCTTAGTTTGACTAGATTGTTAAAGTCAAAAAGAAGTAGAATGAGAGACAAGACTGGAAAGGTAAGTTGGGACAAGATTGTTGGTCCTGCAATGTTTGTGTGTATCTAATGCAGAGATCTAGAAATATACACATGCCTGAGTAGAAAAGCATGACATGAAGTCACAGGCCAGGTAGGCAGCAAAGAACAAGGAAATTCTAAGGAACCAGGAAGTTGAACAAGAAAAAGGATTCAGGAATCCAGATAAGCCACCTGAGTGGAAGATACAACACAAACAAAAGAGGACCTTGCATATAAGGCAGCCCTCTGTCACAATCAGGAAGCCTCTTATATATTTCCTCCTAGGACAGGAACCAATCCCAGGGCATGACCAGTCCAGGCCTACCTTGGGGAACAGGTAAGTGGAAGCATCTGACCGTGGAGGGAGAAAGGACGAAAGGACGAAGATGAGGATCCTGGCAGGATGTGCTTTGAGGTTAATGCCTGTTGTCCTGGGCTCTAGGTTAATATGGGCTGTGTTAGGCCTTGGGTGGAGGAGTCTGCTGGAGCTGACTTCTGAGACTTGAATAGCACTGTGGTAATTCAGTTCAGTTTCTGGATCTGGGGCATTGGGCAGCTTGAGCCATAGGCCTTAAGGTCCAGGATGGCACCAGCACTGTTGGTTCCTGCCAGGGTACGAAGCCTTTCCAGTCTATTTTGCTTATTTTGGGGAATTGCATTTGAGAAAATGGTTCACCAACACTGTCAGGTTTTGCATGATTCTTCCTTATAATCAACTGCCACCTAGAGCTGACTTCTCCTTTCCCAGGGCCTATCTTCTGGATCACTAGTAGATTTGGTTAGACATAGTCTGAGACTGGGCTGATCCTTGATTTATAATGGCTTCTTTATGAAGTGGAGAATTAAAATTCTGAAAACACAGTTCAGGAGTGGTAGAAACTGGCCTTTAAGGTGATTGTTGGCTTTTCTTAATCTCCTTTTTCAACATTAGCAGCATCTCTTTTCTTAGTATTCTTACAGAAGAGTTTTGGTTGAACCTGCCTTAGTTTGGTTGAACATAGGATTATTCAGGAACTTCAGGATTCTGAGTCTCAATTCACATATTTTCTAGCTAGGACTGTCTTTTCTGTAATAATAACCTGAGGAATATAAAATGCCATTTGCTTCTGATCACTGAGAACATTAGTAGTAAAAACAGTATCCAAATTCCGGGGCTGGTTAAGCATGGCAAATCAGAGGCAGGCATTAGCCTCCCTATTCTGTGTCCCCCCTATCTTAATCCAAAGGGCTGTCATTGATAATTGATCAGGAGCCTTTTCATCATTACCCTCCATGAGCTATGGGCAGCTGTTAGAATTCTCTTGAAAATGACCTGAATCTATGCACCTTACAGGAGACTGTAGTAGCAGAGCCCCACAGATCTAGGGCCAGATCCCAGGCCACCATTTATTTACTGTAACCCTGAGGAAATAATTTCATTCCTTTGAGCTTGAGTTTAGTTCCCCACAATGGGGTTGGTGACATTGTGTACCCAATAGAAGGGCTTTGGTGGGGTAAATCTTCTCTGCAGCACTGGGCCATGACAATGGTATCTCAGTTGCTTGGTTAGCCACTCTTTCTTCTTAGTCAATCTTTGCTAACACCACGGGATACTAAGACTATTAAATCACTTATAGGATTCATATGGTTGTGGAAAAGCAAAGACTGGTCTGTTAAGCAACAGTCAGGTCTGGTTCCCAGCTCATCATCAGGCAGCTTCGAGTCAGAGCATTCCTGCACAATGGGTTTCGGCCTGCTACCAAGCTTGAAGGAAATGTGGCTCAGATTTTTCCACTGATGCACCCCAAAGGGCAGAGGAAAACTAAGGGCTCCTTCACTTCTTTACCATGCCTGCTCTCCCCATTCTTCCCCAAGGAGAATACTTTCAAATTTCTTGTTGTATCTAAAAATTCATTATGAAGTTTATGTCTGTCTTAGTTTTAATATAAAAATAATGTTTTAACTTATTCTAATATCAGTTAAATGTCCCCCTCTAGGAACCCTCCCCCATTTGTCCTCTTCTTGTATTTCATGCCTTCCTATCAGCCAGGCTTTGGTGTATAATATATAACATCTCAACCAGTTCATAAATTTCTGTTTTTAATATAGTCCAAGTTACCACTAGCACAGGCTACAGGAAAATACCAGACTGTCCTCTCCGAATTCAGTCTTTTTTGAAAGATTTACTTAGGAACAATTTATCATTCAGTTGCAATTTTTAAAATAATCTTAATTGACCACATATGTTATCAAATAAGAATTGGTCTTGTAGTCTCTGCCTCCCTATCTCTTCCCACCCCTCATGTGTGCATGCGCACTACATTCTGCCAGAATGTCAGAAAATTAATTATGCCACTCTAGGCAGATAACATCACAGGAAAGCCTCCCCTGTTTTAGGAAAAGATTACTAATATTGAGCTGTTACTTCTATGAGGGAAAGAGTATCACTTTTAAACCTCTTTGCCTCTTTTTCCTAGTTCTTCCTCTCTTAATTGTGGCTCCATGTTTTGGTAGCCATAAGTTATTAGTGGTTTTTAATTTTTCTGTAACCGAAATAAAGTCTGAAAGGGTGGATTTGTCCCTTTTTTCCTCCTCTTTTCCTTTTTTTTCCTGGCTAATCGGAGGAACGCAACCACATCTGAAGCCACTTGGCTCATTATGAATTTCATGGAAACTGATTCTCTGAAAGTGTTTCCATATGTGTGTTCCCAATATATCCCATCCTCTCTAAATGGGAGCACAGACGTGTGCATGGGCTGGAAATGGCTTCAGGATGTGACAGAGCAGTCATATGACCGCCACGGCACCGTGGGTGGCCCCTTCTGAAAGACACGGTGTCCTGGGTGCTGGCCTCCTTCCTGCAGCGGATCTGGTTTCAAAGACTATCCACCCTTCCTAGGATTTAAAAAGTTCCTAATCAAGGCCTAGAAGGATCTCTTTTTCTTTTTCCCCAGTTCTGTCTCCTATCTCCTTCTCCTTTGGCTCCTTCTTTCTGTCTTAGTCTCCCTCCCAATCTGCATACATGTTCACTCGCACAGCTACTGCCTGCCCCCTTTCCCTTTACAAAAAGGAAATATGCTATTCCAGCAATATTCTTAACATTTGGGTGGATTGAAGGCATGGTTTATGTTTCTGAAGATCGCCAGTCTCCCCTCCCTTTCAATATTAACATACTTTCGCCTTAGAATTAAGCAGTCTTTCAGAATTTGTGAGCATGCAGTGGAAAAGTACAATTCATTACAACACAGAAAACAAATATTTATACTGGATAGTTGAGGGCACTTTTCTCTCTCTTTTTTAAACTATGAAGTTTGCTAGTCATTTCATTATCTTAAAAAGTTGATTTCTACTTTCTCATTTTGCTGGTTCCTTCTCCATCAGCATGATCCATTACATTTCTCCCACATATGGCATATTTCCCTAATTATCATCTGATGAAATTAGATTTAATTTAGTGATAAATACTTGATTATTTTTTAGTGTGGAGGGATAAATTCAAGGAATTTCAGAGAACTAACTTAAAAACCCCTGAAGATCTTCATATGGAAAACACAAAGTAATATTTTGCATATAGTTTAAATTTGACTTTTAAGTAATGTTTATATAGCATATCTGCTTATTACATGTTGCCTGCTTGAGACTATGCATATAACTCATCTGTTTAGCAATTTTTTCGAAGTTCTGATCTTTTTCAGTACTAGATTATGTATCAGGTAGGGTCTAACAGAGATACTTTCTTCTTAATTTTTTTTTAGTTGAAAAATGAAAATATTTACCAAAAACAATGATAATACCTTAAAATAAATGGGGTGGCAAAATTAATATACATAAGTGTCCAAGGTATGCATGGTAAAAAATGATGCTGATAATTTGTACATCACATTGGAAGTCTTTGTGTAACTGTGAGCTCTGCAGAGAGTGCTTGCTTACATTGGTCTGGCAGAGAGGAGAGAGGCTTCTGAGCGCTGAGGGGAAGCTGAGCAAAGCTACTCTGAGGCTCCTGACTGTGTCACACCATGAGGAAGAGGAGGTCATTCTAAGGAGCAGTGGGACATGATTTTAGCAAATAGGGCAGAGGCTTCTCAATATGCCTCCAGTTGCCTCCTTATTTTTTACCTCTTTATTGCAGAGTTGTTTAGTTGTGCCTTTTAAAAGACGGTGGACCAATGCTTGTGTAGGGGATGATATACTCTAGTTTTAAGGTTCTGCCACCTGTGTGACTTTAAGTAGTGATGTGAATGGAAGAATTTCCCATGTCATGGGTATTTTCATGGAATGTAGATCTGAGGAAGCTCAAGGCAGATCCTCTACCCTTTTCCACTGGCATGCTGTGTTAGACTAGTGTAGAACACTGGACTTGAGCTGGGAGAAACATGGAAGAGTCTCAAGCTGCCTCTCAGATCCACCATGTCTGTAGGCTTCCTGTTTTAACTATCAAAGTCATCTACGATTCTTTCTTTTTATTGGTGGTGCTGACCCGTATACTTACTAGGTAGATACTCTACCATTGAGTTATACTCCCAGCCCGTACCTATGATTCTTGATACCCTACATACTGGCCCTATACACTTGTCTAGAAAGTCAGAGTCAGACATGTGAGAGTTTTAAGTTTTACCTGTTACTTTGCTCACTCCAAATAAATGCATGGCCTTAATGGCAACATTTAACCCAGGATGTGCTAACCTTCTGATAGGATATGCATCTCCTTAGAGCTCCCAAACCAAGGGCACCTGTTTATTAGGGGCAAACAGCTACTTGTGGGGCCCTTATATGCAGTGTGAAGTCAAGTGATATAATCATAGACAAGAAAAGCTTTGAACTCTGAAAGAGAGCTGTACAGTGTTCTTTCAGTATGGAACACATTTTAGGTTTGACATCAGCACTGCTTAATACTTCAAATATATTTCAATATAATTTCTTATTTAATGTGTCAAAAAAGTACTAGCTGTTGTACAGTTACTGATCCTTAGACTCATTAACTTATTCATTTGTTCATCCTTTCATACACCCACTTTTTCTTCATTTAAAGTTCTTACAATGTGTACTGGGTTCTGAGAGAGATGTGAGAAAAAAAATAAATCTTTTACCACCTAAAGCGGACTATAGTTGAAAGTATAAGAAATAGCTAATAATTTAATGAAGTAGTAAGGGCCCAAAAGAATGATATAGAAATAAATACTACTGGAAGAGAAGTGAAGAAGGAAGTTACAGAAGAGAGCAGTTGGAAAGGTCCAGCCAAAGTGTTGCAAAAGGGGAAGAAGCTTCTTAGTTACCCGAGAGCAGCTGCTTTGCAAAGATCTTGTATATGTTCCAATAGAAAGGCTGCCATGAGGGGGTTAATAAAACATTCTTGGGTTTTATTTGAGATTTGTTGAAGCAATAACTCCTGCCATTTAAAAGGCCCCAATGAAGCTTTGAAGTTAACACCTCATTGCTGAGAAGCATGATGGCTTTTTGCATGAAAGAAATAGGACAGAGGACTGTGAATGTGCCAACATATGTTCAGTTGGGATTCAAAGCCCTTTTCCTTTTTTCTGCCCTGCCCTGCCTCTTCAGCTGGGATGTGTAAATTCTGCTGCTTAGAGGGAAAGGTAACATGTTTGTTAGCTGATAGCCCTAAATGGCAAGTACCTCATTGGTCACTCTTCTCAAACTTGGATTTCCTTTTATTTATTTTTTTAATTTTAATTTTAATTTTTTGTGGTGCTGGGGATTGAACCCAGGGCCTTGTGCATGCAAAGCAGGCGCTCTATGAACTGAGCTAGTTCCTCAGCCCCTCCCTTTAATTCTTAATCTTTAATCTTTAATTCTTTAATCCTTAATTAAGATCTCCTTTCCCACTTTAAATAAACCTTCTATTATTAAATGAGACAATGTATGTTAAAATAAAGGCCTAGAAAGGTCAAGTATTAGCTGTTAGTAGGCTCCAAAGGGGAGACAAAGCAGTATTAGATCTCTGTCCTCAAGAGCTCACTCTTCAGTTGGGAGTTAGACATGACCCAGGGTAATAGCATTAGAAAGCAGTGTGTGCAAGATTCAGTGGAGGCTTGCAGGCTGTGAGAATTAAAGAAGTGCAGGGGGTTTCTTTTACTACCTCTTGTTTTGGTTCATCCAGTTTCCACTTTCTCTGAAGACCCTAGGACCCTGATTGGGTTAAGAGAGACTCTTTTCCTTTTTTTTTCATAGACTTTGTGGGGAGGGGCAAGATGTTTTTACTTTTAACATTGATTTTATTTTTATTTGAAATTCATAGGCATTTTATTAACATTTTCCCTATGTATATTAGGCTGTGAAAAATTGCTGCTGCTGCTGTTTTAATGAACAAGGATCTTGAAGCTCTCTTTATGACAACTCCATTTGTTTGCAAGCTGTCGGGCTGTGGCTAGAGGTGTAGGCAACAGCTTTGGAATGAAATGCATCTGTAGGAAGCCAGCAGATCCTAAGGGGATCAAACCCTTGACCTTGGTCTCATTCACATTATGCTCTGGGCAACTGAACTAATTGCTCACTATTTAGCAGATTAGATCAACATCAAGGCTAGAAAGAGTTGTTAATAGTATCCCCAAAATAGTAACTCTTATTGGGGCAACACTTAGGCATCAGAAGGATCTGGTTAAGTGTTTTTCATTTAGGCAAATATACTTCTAAGTTGGTAGAGAGGCAGGGAGAGAGGAAGAACAGGAGGGGAGAGAGAGAGGAGTATCTAACACTGCATGTCCTTTGTTGGAAGTCAAGAGTGGTCTATTTAGATATGGTTCTGTGTGGTGATGTTGAGTGAATGGCTCCCCTTCTCTGGATTTCAGCTTCTCTATTTGTCAAATGGGGATTGATTGTAGTTATCTAAGCAGTAAATTATGAGTTTAGACTTTGCCATGAGAATATCTCAACTAGCAGAAGGAGTTCATGGCTAATTTAGGAGTTCTAAGGGCATAGCAGAGTTTTGTTGAAGTCATTTTTATTTATCTAAAAATTCACCTCAGTGTTGAGTTTTCCTTCATATCATATTTACGTTTGTTGTTTAGTGGACTTTTTCTTCAGGGACAGGCACTGTGTTGATAAGGTTTCAGTAACTTCCATCAGACCCTAACACCCCCAAATGTAGATTCATGTTCTTTTGAAACTCTTAGAACCAAAAGATCTGTATTGACTTGGTACCTTTGACTTCTGAGCAGTTTACATGGTTCAGCTTAATGTGCTTAATGTGCTGGACATGGAAGAGGTACATGGATAACAGCAGGAAGAATACATTAGTGTTAAGTCATTCCTTGCTATTTTATTTACTCAGCAGATCTCAGTGAGGAGTTATAAACTGGCTCTGGGGAGCTCTGAGGTTACCACGTACATTACTGGGATAGTTTGGGGGTTACATTTATGAACTTAGATTGACGTAATAGCACTTTTGGAACTCTAGACTTTCATCTTGATGACTCTTTTGTTAAGTCAAATTAACATTTTTCTTTAATTGATTTAATATACAGTGGGTTTTTTTTTTTTAAGCTCAGTTGTCATAATGGGGCTAGTGACACAAGGTATGAATAGTTAGGACACAGTGTTGAAATAACCAAAGAAAGATCTCAAGGAAACCATGAGTTTATCTCTAAAACAAGGATTGGAAATACAGATACATACCTACCTATTCAAGGAGAAAGATGTAGATGTTATTTGCTTTGGTAACAATGATGAAAAATAAACTGAAAACTAGAAAGAGATTTATATTCTTTATTTTTAAGCTTAGGATTCCTCCCACCTCTTTACCATATGTTATTAAGTAAGGAATTACATCATACTACAGCAAATTGCTGATGTTTCTTCATAGAACACTTTGCAGTGTGTTTCAGAAACATTTCTTGGTAACATAAAATGACTAAGCAAATTCCAGGAAATTTTGTCATTTGTAAATTGTAAAAATTATTCTGTAATCCCTATAAAGTTCACTTTAGTTCATTTTGTCAAGAAGGGTTAATTCTTAAGATATTACAGTCTAAAATGACTAAAGTGATTGGTCAAATACTGTAAACCTAGTGGAAATTTGTTGCATTGTTTTCTATAAACCACAACCAGAGCTCATTAATTGAAAAATGAATGTCAATTTGTGTTAGCTAGCATCCATAAACCAAGAAGTTTCAGTAGTTCTGGCATGTGACGGGTAATAAAAATATCAGCAGAATGTATCAGGTAAAAATAGAGAAGGTGGGGGTGGCAAATTCAAAAACATATTGGAGTTTACTAGCAGGGCCCCCATAAAGGGTTTTAATGAGGTTTTTGCATCAAAATAAATGAAACCACATGGAATTTTAATTATTACTGTAGTATATTTTAAGTACAAATGCTTATGAGAATCTTTTTTTTTTTTTAACATTAACATGTCTATCTGTGTGAACTCTGCTTCTGTGGGGGTAAACATTGACGTTTTAAGTGCAACTGCTTTCCATTTTAAATTGCTTACATAATTCTGTTTTTTCTCATGTGCTCTAAGTATTGAACTTAATGCATGTAGAAGTGACCTGTCTATAACTATTAGCTCTGCTGACTCAAGTTCACCTAGATGCTCTGCAGTGAGAGTCTGCTAAGGAACAGCTGTGCTTCCACTTACTGCTGTAATATTTAGAATAGTGCATAAACATTGAGGGAGATCTCAATCTCATCTGTTAAATCTCATCTGCTCCCATTTCTGATTCTGTCATAATCACTGCTTCCACAGTTCAAAACTCAGAATTTCATTTTGGGGAGGGATGAGGGAGAAGCAAGTTGAGTAGGGAGGGATTTGTGAAAACCCTAGAGTAGCTGCCTGGCTGCTTAGGTTTTGACTTGTCATCTTGAAAGCTTTTGCTTCTGGTGTCAGAAGCTGCTCACTTGCTTTTCACCCTTAGCAGATGGGCCTGTGGGTTCTGGGACGGGACTAGTGAGGGTGGGAATCTCTGTCTACTCCTCTCCTGAGGCTGTTGCTCCTCCTCTGTCTTGGAAGTCATGGTCATAGGACATTAGAGCTGGAAGGGAACTTAGAGCTCCTCCCCCTCATTTTACAGATGATGACACTGCCACTTCTGACTTCTGCCTCTGGCCTTCCACTCTCAGTAAGAAGAGCCAGGCAGGTGAGACTTTCAAACAATTGTGGGGCTGGGTAGGGCTGGGCTGGGCTGGGCTGTTTGACTGGTACTGTCTGATTTGTGAGAAAAAGTTTTGTTAACTATATGTTGCTTTTATAAGTCACTTTTTATTATAAATGCACATCGTGATACTTACTACTAGCATTTTATGAAGATTATAAGCAATGTGCATTTTAACAAAAATGAAAAACCCTCAATCAGTACCTTTAAAGATAAATATTAGGATTATTCCTTTAAAAGACATTATAATATCCAAGAACAAAGGCAGAATAAAAAATGTGACTGAAGGAATAACCTATTCACTTAAGGTCTTAGAGAATTGCCAAGTATTTTCCCTTTATAGCTAAAAGATAAAAGGAAAAGCAAATATATGAGACCTAAATCATTAGAAGATTTTAGAAGGGATCAAAATCTTAAGAACACTGGTGTTAGGAAAGGGCTCATCCCAGTTCTGTCAATTCTAGAAAATTATAATTAACTCAATCTTTAGATATCACAACTATGTGTTTTTAGGCATTTCAGAAAACAAATTTCTACATGTGTTCATTTATAACTATGGTTGGGCACCAGAAATAGCTGTTAAAGAGGCATATTGGTAACGTGAGAAGTTGAAGGACTTCACATTTTAGGAGAAGTGTCATAGCCTGTAGGTCACTGCATCAAATTGACCTAAATGTAATCCTGTAGGACTTGGTGCCGGGGGCCTGGTAGTTGGGTGGGGAGGTGTTCTGCTCTTAATCTACCTGGGCAATGAGCCTTTTGCAGAAGCTGTTGCATGCTCCTGGCCTAAATCAGGTCCTGTGTCTCCCATGGAGACTTGAAATGCAGTGCTAAGCCTCCGTGTCCTCCCTCCTTACATACTTTCAAAACCTACTCATTTAGCTTATGACCCTAGGGAGATTTTCTAAGGACTAGACTCTCCCTTTTGCCCCCAGAAAAGCAAGATTGTTTCAGATTACATTGAAAGCTGGTTTGGTTCCACTGTAACTCAGATGAAGATTGTAACAAGATTTTAAATTCTTTTAAGGGTTTGAAGGAAGTGGTAGGAACATGTTAGGGTATCTTTCATGTCCCTTCATTGAAGAAGGAGTACTGCCAAGAGAACCAATAATAGAACTAATCATTTTAGAATTTCTTTACATTGGGTTAAAAACAAATTTGCTTGACTTAGTAAAGGTTTCACTTCAAATATTTGAAGTGCAAGAAGAAACAAAAAGAGGGAAAAAAATCAATGAGGATTTGGTCTTAAAATCTGGTGAGTGAACCTATCTAATCAGTGTTGGGTTGGCTTACACATATGACCTAGCACACATTTGGATTTTTGAAGTCCTTTGGGATTCTCTGGGGGTGAAGAGCTTAAGGATCAATGCCATTAACTATAAAAGTGGAAAAAAGACTGTAAAGTGACTGGTGCGTTTGAAAGTCTTGTTTGTGACTTGCTGTTCCTTTTTGAGAAGGCTAAAGTTTTCTTTTTTTTTTTCTTGTAAAAATTCTATCATTTTAATTGATATTTACAGATTTTTTCCCCCATCTTCTGTTGTAATTTTTAGGTGCTTCAGAACTGGGCCCTTTTTCAGACCCCAGGCAGTTCCCAAGCATTTCATCCCTCACTGAGAGCCGCTTCTCCAACCCACGAATGCACTATCCAGCCACCTTTACTTACACCCCGCCAGTCACCTCAGGCATGTCCCTCGGTATGTCTGCCACCACTCACTACCATACCTACCTGCCACCACCCTACCCCGGCTCTTCCCAAAGCCAGAGTGGACCTTTCCAGACCAGCAGCACTCCATATCTCTACTATGGCACTTCATCAGGATCCTATCAGTTCCCCATGGTGCCGGGGGGAGACCGGTCTCCTTCCAGAATGCTTCCGCCATGCACCACCACCTCGAATGGCAGCACGCTATTAAATCCAAATTTGCCTAACCAGAATGATGGTGTTGACGCTGATGGAAGCCACAGCAGTTCCCCAACTGTTTTGAATTCTAGTGGCAGAATGGATGAATCTGTTTGGCGACCATATTGAAATTCCTCAGCAGTGGCCCAGTGACATCTGGGGGGCCACATCCCATATGTGTCAATATATACATATATAAAGAGAGTGCATATATATGTATATCGATTAGCTACAAAGTGCCTATTTTCTAGAAGATTTTTCATTCACTCTGTCATGATCTTGCAACCATAAGAGGGTAGATATTAAAAAACAGAGGCCCAAGAGAGACAATTATAATTGGTTTTCAGATTGTTTACTACTTAAGATGTATTTTTTACAAAGGAACAATCAAGGAACAGGTATTTTTGTTGTTGTTTGGTCTCTTATTATAAATAACCTGTTCATAGGCCAGTTGAGAGAGGTGGACTCCAGACTCAGGAGGAAGAAGAGCAAAGCTGCTTCCTCTCTGTGTTTTGAAACCACACACTTCATGGTTGCAGCTGTGTGTGGACCAGTGTATCGGCAGGCCAGCTTACAAAGCCAGTCTTGGTGCACATTAAGGGACAAGAGATAGATGGATGCTTCCCTTACGGTACCATCCATTCAGAGTAACTATTCCAAACTTTGCTTTCAGACTTGCTGCAGGCACTCATTTGAACTGTTTAGTTCAGTTTTTACCCCCCTATTCTAAGTGACTTCAAAAATACTCCCCCCCCTGTTCCCATTGAACCAAAAAGAAATCCCACCCCTAGATCCCTCTCTCCTTTTATGCAAAACTGAAAATGGCAATACCTTATTATAGCCATAATGGTATAGATAGTGTTTGCGTTTGGCTGTGTGTTATTTGTTTTCTTTTTTTTTTTAAATTATGAATATGTGTAAAATCTGAGGTAACTTGTTAACGTGAATGGTCATATAACTTTAAAGATATATTTATAATTATTTAATGACATTTGGACCTTTGAAACATTTCTTAGCATATTGATATGTTGACTTCGGTCTCTAAAAGTGCTCTTTATTAAGTAACAAATTTCTTCAGTGGGCTAGAGCCATATCTGAAATATTGCTAAGCAATTTCAGTTCATCCAGGCACAATGTGATTTTTAAAAATACTTCCATCTCCAAATATTTTAGATGTAGCTTGTCTTGTAATGTATGAAGGAAATTTTTGTTTAGTTCTTTCAAATCTTCGATTGCCTCTAACACAGCTTTGCCTTTTAAAGCAATAATTAGGAATTTACAAAACTACCCTTTGCCCTTTATCACGTGTGTTGCCCTTTATCAGCATGAAATGCTGGAGTTACGTGGTTTCCTAATTTCTTTCAGATAATTATGACTCTTGTCATATTAAAAAGACAAGCACAAGTGAGTCATTGAACTGCAGAAAAATGTTTTGTGGTTTTATAGTTAAGCAAAACTTTAAATCGCCAGGTTTCTTAATGAAGACATAGTCATCTTAAAGCCACTCATGTGGATAAAGGATCAGTGATAATACACATACTACAGGAAAGTAAAATTACACAGTGGATTCTTAACCAGCCTTATTGAACAGTAAATCAGGGGAACCTAATCTGCTTTACCAAGGCCCCTCTGGCAGCTTTCCAAATAATTTGCATTTAAAGGAACAGAATGTAGTCATTGACCTAGGGGAGCTAGTCATCTGAGTTCCAAGTTCTAGCAGGTAGCTGATGTGAGAAAACCTAGAGCTGTGGGGACCTACATAACCACTTTTGACATTTATATTTCTCACACAGAAGGGCCAAGAGCAGGCTGAGTGTGTGGATTGGTGTCTATCACCATGTACAAATTTGAGCTAGAGCTCTTTTGAGGATGTACTTTGACCACTCCTGGCACCCATGTGGCCAACTCCCACGAGTGAATCCTCAGTCCAAGTCAGTATCATTTAATGACATCACCAGGCAAATCCCCAATCTCTCACCCTCACATCAGGGCACTTTCATCTGAATCCCATGATTTTCTAAATAGAACTCTGCAGAAATTTGCCTTTGGTCCCCAGTCGCCCCCTTGCGCTCTAGTCCTTCTCAAGGCCACAAACAACGCAGGACAGCCATGGGGCAGGCAGACCTATGTTTGCTTCCTGGAGAGTCTCCCTTAGAATTCATCCTAATTCCTAATACAAATTAAGGGGAAACAAACAAACAACCCCTACCCCGAACACTTTGCCTTCTAAAGGTTGTATACCAAGTATGCTTAGCTATATAAGCCACTTTTCTATCACTTAAGATGGAAGTAGTAATTGATACTATTTATTGTTTGTGTGTGGTAGCTTGAAGCACACCACTGTCCATTTATTTGTAAGTATAAAATATGTGTTTGTTTCAGCAGCACTTAAAAAAGCCAGTGTCTGGTTACACATTTCAATTTTTAATTAATTGACATAAAAATGTTACCATCAGTGCCCGCTGCACCCTATTTAATAAAAAGGTACTATATTTGTACATTATTTTTTAATGTTAAAAGGGCTTTTTTAAGTTTACAGTACACATAGTAAGTGACCATAGGGATGCTTTAATGTTGAAGTGTTATGATAGTGGCTGCAGGCAGCAACCCAGAAACACTTTAAGTTTTTTTCCTTGGGAAAAATTCAAGCACTTCTCTCCACCCTCACTCTGACCGCCCCCAATAAGCATAATTCACGTTGTTTTAGAACAAATTCTGTCTTTTTTGGCTTGGGGGCTAAAATTCATTCATTCATACCCCTATCCCCCATCCCTTCCCCTGAACCCTTACTTTGCACTGGGTCATGTGTATGATTTGTGATTTTGAGACCAAAGCACTCTTCCTCCTACTATGGAACCATGTACCAAGTCAGCATTCTGCTTCCTTGGGATTAAAATCACATTCTTTATGTAGCACAAACATTGCTGGAATTCACAGTGTGACCAACACAGCCATAGTTTTTTTTTTTTTTTTTTTTTTTTATCTGTTCAAGTTGTCTCACAAATTTTAACCTATGTCTGAGTTCCAGAACAGGTGCCACAGCTTTGCTTTTGGATTAATTGAAGTGACATCCAGGCTGGAACTGAGTCTTAGCAGGTTAACTTGTTTGGTCTCTACACTGTCTCATTCCCTGCCCCTTACCCCCTACCCCTCACTCCCAGAGCCCTTTTAAAATAAGCAGAGAAATAAATCCACATCATTAGAGACTATCCACTGTAAATTCAGAAAGGAGGAGATATGTGTGATGACTTAAAGGGCTCCCTTCATACTGAGGAAAGGGCCCCCAGAATCGAGGCTAACCGTGAAAACACAGCATTAACAAAATTAATCATCATACGTATGATATTTGAAAGAACAATAAACTAAATAAAAGATGACTCTTCCAACTTGAATTTGTTGTTCTTAAAAGATAATGCATTTTAAAAATACTTTTCTATGTGAGAATTTTTTAGTTGTCTGTTTATTTCATGTTTACAAATAATTGTTTGCTTTTTAATGCAGTACTTTAAAATATATCAGCCAAAACCATAACTTACAGTAATTTCTTAGGTATTCTGAATAAAATTCCATTTTTTTGGATATGTTTTACCATTTTTAGATTTCTGTGGAACAAAAATATTTGTAGCATTTTGTGTAAATACAAGCTTTTCATTTTTATTTTTTTTTTCCAATTGCTATTGCCCAAGATTTGCTTTCCATGCACATATTGTACAAATTCTGCTTTGTGCCACAGGTCATGATTGTGGATGAGTTTACTCTTAAATTCAAAGGGACTATTTGTATTGTATGTTGCAACTGTAAATTGAATTATTTGGCATTTTTCTCATGATTGTAATATTAATTTGAAGTTTGAATTTAATTTTCAATAAAATGGCTTTTTTGGTTTTGTTATGTGTGTACATTGGATCTTTTCTCATCCGCGTTTTCTTCAGTCTGATGCCTACTCTGCCTATACCTGGGCACTTATTGGTCTCAGGGCTGGCAAGGGCTGGGTAAGATCAGAGATCAAATGTTACTGGTGAGAGGAAAAAATCTTGGTAAGCACTATGCTTTTGTTTGTCCTATGCTTGGAGAGGGGTGAACACAGAATCTAGCAGTGAACTTGTGTCCTTAACCTGTCAGAAGAAAAGTAGTGCTTGCTCTGTCCTTGGGTAAAGCTGTATTCCACCCATGGGACCAGTCATGGCATATAAATGGCAGCCTTGATGGTTTCAGTCTCCTAATCTCTGGGAACATGAATAGGGCCCAGTAAGTGAATCCCTGGCTGTAGTCAGATCTCAAGTAGCCTAGATATAGAGAATATTCTATTTTCCTTCCCATCTCTTTTGAGTTCTTAAAAATGAAGTCAGCCAAAGCCCAAGGATAAGAAAAAAATGTACCGTGGTCTAGAGAGCTCTAGCCTCAGAAAATTTCTACTAGTGAACAAAACTGTAGATTGGAAAATTTTAATTTCTTGGCCACTGTTTATTTTTGGTAAGTCTCTCCCCTATGATAAGGTTGAGGGCCTGGGAAAGGGGGTTTCTTGCTTCATGACCTATGCTTTTTATATATTTTGGCTTACCATAGTTCTAAAAGAGGGACCCAGGAAACCATGTTATGGAGAAGTGTGGTCACTCGCCAAGCTGGCTCACATCATACTGAGAGTTAGGTGCCTCCGTTAGGAAAATGTGTTCAGTCTTAACCCTTCCCTGTTTTCTGAGAAGTCTGGTTTCTAATAGGAATCTCCTAGAAGCACTTGGATAAGCTCAGGCCAGGGAGTCTGTTTGCGACTTTTTGAATATGTATATTTACTTATTTATTGAGATTAAACATCTGTGTGACTTTAAAGGTCATCCACAAGGGAGGTGGCATGGGCATTTCTTCAGATTTGTGCAGCATCAAGGTATACAGCACATCACTTTTCTGTCTCAGTTTCTTGGCTTATGGAAAGGTATTGGGCTAGACCTTGGCACTATTGACCTTTCAGCCTGGATAGTTATTTGTTGTGTGTTCTAGGGGTGCTGTCCTGAGCATTGTAGGACGTTTAGCAGCATCCCTGGCCTCTACCTACTAGATTCTAGTATCACCTCCAGGCACAGCAATCCAAAGTATCTCCAGACATTGCCAAATGTCCCTGGGTGAGGGTGGGGGAGGCCAAAAATCTCCATTGATGGGGGACAGTTGGATTATAGGTTCTGTCTGAATTCTTAGGTCAAACTTTATTGCCAGAGCTATATGAGAATACCTTGCTTATTAAAAAGTGGTCACCAGGCAGAAGACTGAGAGGCTTTTCAGTAATAGATGTTCATGGACCTTTTCTTTTCCTTTACCTGATGGACCCTTAGGTTTGGATGCAAAGTGAGGGTGCTTCTGGCTTTTCCTCTGTGCTTCTTCTCCTGTCTGCATCTTGATCTGTAACAGTCAGTGAATAGCACAGCTGTGGGGCTTTGCTAGGCCTAAACTGGTTGGCCAGATTTATCACGGCTTCTCTGTTCTCACTGAAAGGATAGGCAGAAGAAGAAAGCAGTTTCTTCAGTGTTTTTGACTCCTCATGTCCCAAATATTTAATCATCAGATATTTCTGTGAGAGTGAGTATTTCCTGTTAACTCAAACCCGCTTGAGTCTGGCCCAATAAACACCTTAGCTCTCTGTTACAGAGTTTATTTGGCTGGGAAATAGGTATTACCATGTAAACAGGAAGCCCCCTGAAGTTATTATCTACAGATGTGGTTGAAGAGCCACATGTTTATATTTATGGGATGTGAAAACATTCTGAAAGGCAAAGGAGGATGTTGAGGAAGCCCTCATTCACAGTCAGTGAGAACAGGTCTTACAGACTGTCATGAGTTGGTTTTTTTATGCCCTCTGGAAATGGGTGGTAAATAATAATGACACAGCTAAGAACCACTGCAAAAATGGAGAGACCGAGTCATTTGATTTAATGAACTACATTCTTTTAAACTGTAAGCAATCCAATCAATTGGCCTCTCTGTCCCAACTACTTGAAAATCAGTTTAGAGATCCTTCCAAGGAAACAATTGGTTTAGGGGCATCTGAAAAGGTAGAAGGCTTATGATAACGCTGTTGCAGTCTAAATTTTTCTAGGGAGGTAGAGGACAAAGAGTGGTTGCTGCAATTTTGGTGAGTACGGGTCAGCTTACCTGTGAAATTGCAGGCACACTCTCACATTTGCTCCCAGAGACAATTTTAAGAGGCAGAGTTGTCCCAGCACTAATGACATGACTTTGTGGGTGATAAGATGGCCCTCTTGCACCCTATGACTACGTACCCCAGATATGCTCCAAATAATTCCCCAACCATTTCTCTGCTTGTCTTCCATGGATTATCTCCTTGACCTTGGAAAAGGTGCTTAATAAAGACCAAATAGGAACAAATACATGGAAAGCTGATCCTCTATATTTAAGTTATGGGCTCTGAATAAAGGCAAAGTAATCTTCCCTCCTGCCAACCCTTCCCATGCATCCTGGTAAATCTCTGTGTGACTTCCCAGGGGCTTTTCAGCAGTAGCTATTCAATTTGGAGGTCTTGGAAATGTGATTTTTAAAAGCTATGAATTGAAATTTAGCAAAGAAAAGGATCCACTGAAGATACAAAGAGTAATATGCTAAGGTGTGTGTGTGAGTGTGTGTGTGTGCAGGTGTGTATGTATGCATGCTCACCTGAAGGGAGAGACCAGGGTATGAGGAGGAAGAATGGAAAGGGAGATGAGGCTCACTGTCCCCATAAACTCACTTCTTGGCACAGCATTGATTTGTATTAGCTGTTTGTTTGTTATTCCTGCAATTGCTACAACAACAACAAAAACAACAACAAAAAACACCACCTTCACTCCACAAGTGGTGAAGAAGTTACTTATTCTTGTTCTGATCAGTTATTAGGAAAAGGGATCCTGGACGGTCCTTGAGATGTCGGTTAAGGGAACATGGTGGAAGCTGACATTTAAGAGGCTATTATTCATTTTTGTAAAGCTGTTATTCAAAAGCTTCTTTTGACTCAACCCAGTCCTGCTATTCAGATATGCTCAGCCAGTCAGAAAGCAGGGGGGTCAAGTTTCTGGAAACTCACTTAACTTTTACTAAAATGTATTTCATTTTCTTACTCTTATGTTGCAATGATGTTGGGCCACTTAGTAGGGTTTTCTAAAAAACTTGCTTTATGTTTTAGCATTGCAAGTTCAAAGCCAGCCTCAGCAACTTAGGCTAGGCCCTAAGCAACTTAGTGATACCCTGCTTTAAAACAAAAACAAAAAAACCCAAATATATATATTTATATAAAATAAAATATTATATATATATATATATATATATAAAATAGCTGGGGATGTGGCTCAGTGGTTAAGTGCCCCTGGGTTTAATCCCTGAAACCAAGATAAATAAACAAAACAAAGAACATACAGCAAAATGTTTTTTTAAAAGAGCAAAATTCTTCTCTTGAGCCCTTCAAAGAGTAGTTCTTGGAGCTAAGTTCTAGTCTTGGAACTAGACCCAGTACATAAAAAATTCAACCAGGTCTCAAGTGGCTCTGTGCTCCATAGGCCTCAGAAACTTTCTCCTGGAGCACCCAAAGTAATAGTATTAGCCTGAATGTGGAAAGGGAAGGAGGAGGGAGCAGGTTTAGTGGGATCAGAGATAAAGTCTACAGTGACACAACACAAGGGTGTGCTTAGAAGAGTACCAAGAACCCCCAAAGCGCAACTGGATGATGGATTGAGGTAAATGTGCAAACCATGATTTAAAAAACAGCAAAAAGCTGACAACAGAACCACATGAAACACGAAATTGTGGGAATATTAGTAAAACGCCTTTATTATTTAAATTTCCTTTGATATACTTTCCTTACTAAATCAATTCATTTTTCAAAAATGATTCCATCCGTCCCCAGCAGGGAAACCACTCTGACCAGTTTCACTTTCTGTTTCTCTATTTCTCTACATTCTTTTGCCCCAAACAAGGGGATCATTCCATATTCTAGTAATACCTTCACCTCATTTTGTTTTCTGTAACAGTCATTTAATATTTAAAATCAAAATGACTTGACTTCTTTCTGCCTAAAGAGTCTTTTTTGGCATAGTAGATCTAGGGACAGAGAAAATTGGTCTCCTTATAGAAATCCTCTCATTGGTACACTCACAGGCGACAAGTGCGGAGATCACTATTGAATATCATTCCCAGCCACATCTTCTGGAACACAAACTGTGAACTGCAGAGAGGTTGGTGGACCAGCTTTCAGTCCTTGTGACCATGAGGGACAGAGAAGCTTCCAAGAAGGAGGCAAGTGCTGAGCTTTAGTAAGGAGTTAAGTGGTTAATAGGAACTAAGTTTTTTTTATTAGCTAATAAAACCCTCTTAGGGTTTTTCATATTATATGGTTCCTTCAGGCTCCAGCCCAATGCTCAAAAGCAGAAAAAGACAAAAACAACAACAAAAAGCTGGAGCCTAAATACCAATGCTGTCCCAGTCTTGTTTACTTTTTCATTTCCTCAGTTGTAAAAAAAAAAAAAAAAAAAAAAGAGAGTGAGAGAGAGAGAAAGAAAAAAATTCCTCTGGTAGTTCAACTTTATCACACTGCAGGACCAGATCAGAGTTTGAACAGCTCCAGAGTTCTTCTGCCTCCCTGTGAGAGGAAAAAGTACACTCTGTTTCCGAAAAAGGAGACCAAATGATGGATACATCAGGAAACTTTAAAATGAAAGCAGTGGTGGAGGAGGGCTAGCAGATATTAAGCCGAAACCCATCTCTGGAATCCTGAATGCAAATGATCTCTGTCCTTTTATTGCCAGTGGTGCTGTTCTCCCAGCAGAGCAGGATGTTCTTGTTTTTAATAATAGCCAGACCAGATGCTAACTTCTCCCCGGCAACATGCTGTATAAGTGAGAAGGCAAACAGCTGATTCCTGTTAAGATGAACACCAGGAGAATAAGCCAGAAAGTATGAGAATTCTCTGGAGGGTTTTGCTTTGTAAACCCCTGTTTGGCAGAGACATCACAGAATCTGAGCTGAAAACACAGTGTGTCCCCCTGTCCCCCCTGCACCCATTCCTTGGCTGAGCTGCTTACTGGGGGCCTTTGAGCCTCTCGCCTTTGCCATCCAACCCTGTTCTAAGTTATCCAGAAGACCAGCTTCAGCTTTCCCAAGAGGGAAAGTCAGAAGCCCTGGGTCTTTGGGCTTTCAGTAACTCTAGAAAATACTCATCAATAGCAGGAATTTTTACTTGCTCCTTGCCATAGAAAATAGTGAAATCCTGAACATAAGCCAATATTTTAAAATGGCATCTTTGTTCCATCTTTTTCACTCCTGTGTCTCCAGTAAGATTCTATCAAATCTATCAGATACTATTTTGTTTTAGAATATGTCATGCATGTAACATGCTGCTTTCTTTCCCAGAGAGCTACCAGAGCTAGTGGGGGGCTCCATGGGGCCAGGATGACCAGAATGGACTGTGACCAGGAGGCACGTTGTTGCCAGATCATGCCTCCTTGGAATGCTTCCCTGATGTCACTTCTGGAGAGCAGAGGTGCTTCCAGGGAGGGGTGTACATAAAACTTTCTAGTCTCTTTTGGGGCTTGGCACCCAAGGCCAATGGGCAAGTGAGAGAGAGAGAAAAGGAAGGGATAATAGAAGCAGGTGGGGAGCTCACTCCAATAGTAAGTTCCAAAAAGCCGCCTTTGCTACCCTTCCTCTTTATTTCGGCCTCCTAAGCCCCCATCCTTCCTCTCACCATCTGTCACTCCTTCCCCTGCTGCACAGGCTCATCGCGCTTTCCTCACTATTTTCTTTTTTGCTTCAAGTTCATGTTGCCTTGATCTCACCAGGATGAACATCCTGGGAGAGGAAGGAATGGGAAACCAAGATGTGTTTCCTCATTCTCCCTTTAGGATGGTACTGGAAGCCATTGTTTTAATTTCCTTCTGGGGAAAAGTCAGAGCTGCTTCCAATAGCATAATGGCCTATGTACCTGGCACTTTCCTTAATATTTCACAGGTCTTATCTCAATCTTCCCAGCAACCTATGAAGAAGCTGGTACTGTTTTCATCCTCATTTTACTGATAGGAAACTGAGGTTCAGACTTGTCCCAGGCTACATAGCTATTAAGACTCAAGCCCAGATCTGCCTGATCCCAACGCCTGTGTTCCTAAGCTACAACTCTGGGCACAATCTCCTCTCATCTGTCTAATGGAGATCATGAGAAGTAAATGAATTAGTGAGATAGCAAAGTGTCGAGCACATAATAGATGTAAAATAGATGCCACCTATTATTATTATTTATAACAATTAAGATAGTTATTTTTTAAAAGCATAAATAAAATTTTTAATTAGTTTGCTCACAATAGAGCTGAAGTCCCAAGTGGAACAATTTTGTAAAAATATTATTTTAGTATTTAAAAAATATTGCTCTTTGAAAATGATATTTTTCACTTTCAAACTTTTTTTTTTCCCTATTGCCCATCAAAGCTAAGTTTGGCAGTAGATTTATTATGGGTACCTTCCATAAAGAACACAGAGACATCTCTTCACATAGTACATAAATACAAGAGACATTTTGACACATTCAGAACAGGAATGTTGACTCTACCTTGATCCCAGTCTCAAATCTGTGGTCTCTTCCAAGGTTTTCCATTTAGTTTCATATAAACATTGCTACTGAGAAAAATCTAACTTTTTTTAGTAAAAAGTAACTTAATTTGTCAGCATTTGTCTCATATATATAAGACAAAGACCCAAACCAAGAAACTACTGTCAGCTTCAACCCTTCTTTCCCATGAATGGCGTTCAGGTCCACCTGATGAAGGGGCGCCCCTGACTCCCCTGTTTTTGATAACACTAAGAGTGTGGTGGAGAGGGCTGGGGTGCAAGTGAGAGGCTGAGAAAAACTGGCTGAAGCCTGGAAGGGGACTTGGAACCCTATGGTGGGCAAGGCTTTGTGCCATGTGCAGAAGCCAGAGGAGCTCAGGGCTGGGCTCCACTACATCACTGAAGTCACTGAATGAATAGGTGGGTATCTCCGTGTGTATCTTAAAGCATTTAACAGACTATTGTCTTAAATATATTTCATATGGAACTCATATTCCATTTTACTAAAAGTCCAGATAATGGAAATGACCACTCTCCCTCCCATCTTTTCTGCCTTCTTTTCTTTCTCGTCCCTATAAATATTTATTGAACACCTACCATAGGCAGGGCAATATGCAAGAAGACTACCACCATCAGAAAACAGCGGAAAGCATTTCTGTTCAGATGGAATTTCTTATTCCATCTCAGTAAATGAAGCCATTATTTATTTTAAGCAAATTCAGAAGGCTAAAAACAGATTGCCAAAAATAGAGATTAAAAAGTCAGCCATTTGTTTGTAGAGAGAATTTAGGTAGTTTTGATTTCTGTTTATAGCCAATTTCATTTCCTATTTCTCATTTCCTAAAACACTTATGTATTTGTAAGGTACTTAGCATCTATATTTAGTCACATGAACCTTTCATTCCCACCACATGTATGGGTGGTGTGGTGTTTAAAAACTGGGTGATTTTCACATAGTCAAAGTGGGAAAAGCTACTTTTCCATTTTCTCCTCCCTGGTGTAGCAGTTATGAAGCCAATTCTGCATTAAGGGATTGAACAGTGTATCTAAAGGGAGGCAGCAGGAGGTGGCAAAAGATGTGGGCTCCAGATCCTTAATCCCTTCTAACTTGCTGCATTATCTTTTTTAAAAAAATATTTATTTTTTAGGTGTAATTGGACACGATACCTTTATTTTATTTATTTATATGTGGTCCTGAGGATTGAACCCAGGACCTTGAACATGCCAGGTGAGCGCTCTACAACTGAACCACAACCCCAGCCCATGCTGTGTTATTTGAACTAGCCACTTAACCTCTCCAGACTTTCTCCTTAAATGTGGATGGTCATCAATTACCTGTCAGATATTCCCTTGAAGGACCATGCCACTCTTACCTACAGAGGTGGAATGGAGAAACCATGGGAAGTTTTGAGAAGCAGTTGGAATTGCCTTGCCTCAGGAGAGAGAAGAGGGTCCATTATTTCTAGTGGAACTGGCAAAAAAGTGTCCATTTTATAGAGAATGAGGAAATGAAGTCCCAAGTCACTGAAGCAAATCACCCTGTAGATAGATGACTGGAAGTCAAGGGTTAGGAAGTCCACTTCCAAGCAGTTCCTAAAATTGCTCAATGAAAGAGATATTTCCTTCCTTTATAACAGTAGCATCTTCTGCTCTGTTTTCATTAACCAGTTATACATATTTACTTTTCTAGTTTTCATGAGCCTATTTCAACTTGTTATAAACTTAGGCATTAAACTTAGATTCATTAAAACTTTCTTATACTCATAAATTAATTTCCAACAAACTGATTCCACACACTCTCTAGCTAACCTAAAGAAGACCTGCTGTTCATTACTTTATAAAAACTTGGTTGAAGTTTGTCTACCAGGCCTACCTTATTGGTGAAAAATTCAGTCTGAGAGCATTGGTGCCGTTTCTTCTGGGTCAAAGATGACCTGTCCATTGGCAACATGTTTTGAGCTTATTTTCCCTTAGTAGACAGGAGGGCTTTTCTCACGCAAGTCCCTTGCCCTCTGTACTAAGGACAGATGCCCTTGAGATGGAAAGGCCTTTCTAGTTTTTCATGCTTTGTTCTACAGAGATGAGACTTAATGTGATTAACACTATAACCTAGCCACATAAACAAATGTAAGTGCTAATCTTGAAAAATACTTCTCATCTCAATTGTACCTTTTATCTGCTTGCTATCTGAGTTACCTAGAGCCAATGTCTCTTCAATTTAAAATAGAACAGGAAACCCATGCTAACAGGGCAATGACAGTGCGCACAGATAAAGTGTAGTGTTTTTTAGACAAAACTAGTAACATAATCATGTAACCCTCCTGTTTAATGATGGACACAACCGTCACTGTGCCAACTGATTATCAGATACAAGTACTAAGACATTTACATTTATAAGGCAGAAGGAGGGGGAGGCTGAGAAGAGGAATTTATAGCTTCACCTTATCCCTTATTTTAGAAAACAGTTGTTGGGCTGGAGATGTGGCCCAAGTGGTAGCGCGTCTGCCTGGCATGCGCGAGGCACTGGGTTCGATACTCAACACCACATAAAAAATAAAATAAAGATAGTGTGTTCACCTTAAAACTAAAAAAATATTTTTTTTAAAAAAGAAAACAGTTGTCATTTCTTTGCTTCACAATTCTCAACTCCAGTTTGATCTTAAGAGAAAGGTGGCATTTTATTCCTTCAATAAACATTGAACACTTGCTTCACTTTATGGAAATGAATGAGACATATTTCTTACCCTCATGAAGCTTATCATCTGCTCAGAGAGAAACAGTGTGGAAGGTGCCTTGACAGAGATGTGAACCAAGGACAAGGGGACACCAAGGAGACAGCAACTCCTGGGAAAGTCAGGAAGATGACATTTGAATTGATCTGAGTGTGTTGTTCTGGGTCTAACACTGAGCTGGTGTCAGCCCCCCATCTCCCCCACAGCACAGTACCTGGGAGCAGGCAAATACCTCCACCTCGGAGCTCCCAAGGACTGCTCTTCAGAAAGAAAAAGAGACGAGAGTAACCCCAGGCCCTGTGACAAGAAGAGCAAAAGGGATTCTGAAAGGAGTTGGAGTGAGTAGGGCGGACTGAGCAGAATCAGAATCTCTGTGGGATAAAAGTCATACTTTGGGAAGCCATATTCAATAGTAGAATGTAGTAATTAAAAGCCATGTTACCAAAATGTAGAAAAAAAAGAACATGAAATTTTAATGTTTAACAAGAGGATATAGATCTAACAAATATCGAGATGATAGCATAAAATATCACATTTTCAGTACAGAGCATGGATATATTTTATCCAGTTGCTTGCCCAGCATCTACTGCCAAGTGAAAAATTGTGGCACATAGGACCCTTCAGTATTTAATAGGGAAGGGAGACAAACATAAATGGTTGGGGTAGGTTTACACTCTGAATGTCATTCATTCAGAGAGCTCCACTATGGTATGCCTGTAACTCACCCTAAATAAGATTTAAAAGCAGGACCTTGAGGTCTTCTCTAGCCATATATATGAACCTCTCTTTGGGAGGCCCACTTTGCCCCTAAAGGACAATATGGAGACTTATCCTTTCTCCCAAGCTCATACCTGCTAACCATGTCCTGTGGACCTCCCCTTTTATGAAACAAACCTGTCCTGACTTTGACCCTTGAGGAAGTGTATTTGTATTCCAAGGGAGTTTTTCTGGAATCACTAAAACCTCACCCCCAAAGCTCCATAGACTGCTGGGAAGATTGGAAGTGCTTTGAGATGCTTTGGCCTCTCTCATCTCCCATCCTGGGGCTGCTCTGTGCTTTCAGGCTGCTCTTGCCTGTCCAGCTGAAGGCCAAGCCTCATTCTCCTCTCTCTCTTGCCAAGTACACTGCACAGATCACTTCAAGTAAGGATCTGTGCCCTTAGCCACCAAGGGTTAGGGTGAAAATGAGAGTTATGGTTTTACCTGAGGCTCACTTTGGAGCCTTGCATTTATTTCTGTTCCTGTGAGAGTCACTTTATTGATTAATGGAATCTTTATTAGAGTTATTAGGACAAATAAAACACATGCACACACACATAAATCCATCTCTACCCCCTCCCAAACCACTGGCTGGTAAAATGAGTTCTATTTCCAGCCCTAACATCTTGCCAGTTTGTCATTCTCCTTCCTGGCCACATCAAGTTCCATCGGGTTTGAGTTTATTGGCTACACAGCGAAGTTTATGTTGTCACAGAAATTAGCCTTGATGGACAGGGATATGGCCAGGGGTTCAGGAGAGCTCGGCAGCCTCGTGATGTTGGCATGGCTGAGATGGTAGGGTGCCTGGAGCCCTCTCCAAGAAAAATCAAAGCTGGCTCTTTGCAGCAGCAAACGAGTGCAACAAGACACCCCTGAGGGACAGGAGCCTGGACGTGATTGTGAGCCGTCCAGTTCCCATTCCACCCATCTACCCACCCTCCTTCCTCCCCAACCCCCCAGTGCCAAAATCCTTCCCTATGCAATGGAGGCAGGACCGGGAGGCCTGAGGTTAAGCCGCTCTCTTCTACATTTCGTGGTTAGCTTTCGTAGGTTCTTGGCTGTTTGACAAAGTTGGATAATAATTCAATATTTCTTACTGAAATACTTGACCTTATTGTTAGCTTTTTTGACAAGGGGAATTTAAAGGAGCTGCAAAAATGCAAGCAAGTGTGGCTGAAAAAGGCCAGGGTATGCCACTGAGCAGTGCACAGTTTCTTTTTCTGACATCTATAAAACTTAGGTGAAAACAGGTCAACATTGATCTTGGCAAATGGAAAAGCCAGTTCTATTGTTAGCAAATGAGCTTCAGATATAAATGCAAGTCTGGTTCAATCAAAACCATGTTTCGTTTTAGAGACTAGTGATGTGCTTTCTATATAAAAAAATCAAGAGTATTTATATAGACACACAAAGTAAAAATATTCTTCTGCCAAAAGGATCATTTTCTAAATATCAAGTCAACTTGTTGAAGTAAGAAGGACCCCTTTCATTTTCTTTTTAGGTTTGTGTGGTGCACGATCCCCATAGCCTCTCTCCTATTTATTTTGAAATGGATTGGCAAGGGCTGTTGAAGATAAAAATCACATATTAAAAAAAAATCCTGAACTGCCTGATGTAGGCACTTATTGCTGACTGCTAGCTAATGGTTGAGAAAGAAATGAAGTTATAGGATTCAGATATATAGCTCTCCAGGTTTTTGAGTCTTATAGTCATTTTTATGGACTCCTCTCCAGAGTCTCATAAGATATGTTTGAGCTCACAGAGGAGGAACATAGGAGAAGTTCAGCCACTTGCCAAATCCACCTTGTGGAAGGCCAGTGAATTTTAGCCCTGCTGGGCAGCTTGCTGATCTTATTTTCCCTGTGTCCTGGGATTATCTGAAGTCTTTGCCCAACTAGGAATCAGAACTATCAGAGAGAGCCACAACTGCTCCTTCTCCTACAACTTCCCATTAGCAAATGGGAGACTAACATCCAGGGTGAAGGTGTGTTGGCAGGTAGGATTCTAGAGGGTTTTTTACTTTCTTAGGATTTTTTTTTTAATTGGGGTAACATTCATAAAACTTTTTTTAAAGTGAAGGATTTGGGGGCATTTAGCATATACTCAACATTGAACAACCATCATCTCTATCTAGTTCCAAAACATTTTCATCACCCCAAATGGAAACCCTGTATGCAAGAAGCAGTTGCACCCATTCCCACCTCTAGATTACTTTTTGAACACAAGTTTGGCTCAGTTAACTTGGTTTCCACAAAGTACCTTATTAGGGCTCCTCACTTTTAAAAAGCTGCAGCTACATTTCCAGATAGGACTGAGAGGGGAGAGAGAGTAATTCTTGTGGAGAGCAGTGGAGATCCTGGGCTAGGGCTGGGTCAAGAGGGATGTGTGTGTGCACACAGAGGAGAGAGAGAGAGGTGGGAGGGAGAGGGAGGGAGAGGGAGGGAAGGAGGGAGGGGATGGAGGGAGAGAAACAGGGCCTGGAATTTCACAGTCACACTGAATCAGCCTTACTGGACTGGAGGGCACCATCTGTTGGGGTAGCTACTCTGTCTGGGGCAGATTTTTGGTCTCCCACTGAGGTGATGATCCCTTTAAAATTCTTAGCATTCTCACTCCAGCATCCTCCTCCCTGTCCAGGGGGCATCTCAGTCCTCTCATTTGAGTTGGTAGGCATCCAAGTCTGGCACCAGGCAGTCCCCACTTGCAAAGCAGAGAGGTAGTGTAGGCTCACCCAAGTCTAGAAAGCTTTCTCTGGGATGCTAACTGCAAGCTGTCTCTTTTAATACACATCACCCGCTCTGATAATCATTTTCAAATGGCAAACAATAATAAAAGCTTTCCTCTATTTTGCTTCCAAGTGTCAACATCCACAAAAGCTATAGACATATATGTGAATTGCCTGAAGGAAAAAAAAAGTTTGGGGAGCATTGAGTACATTTGGGAAGATAGAATTGCATTAGGTTGCTTTTCAGACACTCTGTAGGTCTGGGGACCTGGACACGACTAGTTCAGAGACAACTGGATTGTTTTTAAGCCATGTCTGGAGAGGTTCATCAAGTGGTCTCTTTGACTGGGGTTCCTTGTTAACATAAGGCTAGCTTCAAGGTGGGACTGAGCAAGAGTGGGGAACCCAGAAGCCAGTTCTGGCTACTGGAGATGTGTGACTAGACCCTGAAAGAAAAATCCCAAGTCTTTGCCCCCAGAGGAAGGGAGAGTCTGACAGAGACTCAGGTGTCATTGTGACCCCTTTTTGAGAGTATTTATTTTCCTTGGAGAGATTTGTGTGGATGGGGCAAAATTAAGTAATTTAATACGTAAATAATTTTTCGATCATTTTTTATATTTAAGTATAGATGAAAAAATTACATGATGCAGTGTAGAATTCATAACAGTTATAAAGTTAAAACAGGACTTTGGAGAAACCCTTTTACTTACAGAGATAATTTTAAGCCAAATTCAGGCCCAGCTCTCCAGAGTTAAGGCTGTTAGGTGGTTGCAGTAGAAGTGATTGAAAATTCCTGTCCAAAATGTTCAGGGCATTTCCCCAGAGGCCTAAGGAGTGGATCTTGTAGAATTTTCTCCCCTATACCCCTGTCCTTTCACTTGTACAAGTCCACTCCTTTCCCACAAATCTTTAGGTCGCTCCTCTAGAGAGATTCCCTTACATTTCTGACCCAATTGCTCATTGGTAGTATGTGTAGGTTATACCATCAGTTTGGCACTCTGATCCTCTTGACTCTGTTTTAGTTATCCATTGCTGGCTAACACATTATGCCACAACTTAGTGTTTAGAACCACAGTCATTTTGTTGCTCACAAATCAATTCTGTGGGTCAGGACTTTAGGCAGGCTCAGCAAGATGGTTCTGCTCCACAGGGGATCCACTGGTGTAGCTCACTTGGCTGCATTCAGTTGGAGCTGGGCTGCAACGACCAAGAAGGGTGTGTTTAGTTTCTTGGGAGTCTTCCACAGGCCTTTCCCCCTCCACACATGGCTGGCTTGGGCTTCGTGACAGGTTCCAGAGCAGCCAGAATTCTTTCATGGGACAGATTTCTGAGAGGCACCAAAACAGGAGCTGCAGATCTTTTAAGGGCCCCCTTGGAAGAGGATAATTTCCACTGTGTTCTATTGGTCAAATCTAATCACAGAAGCTAGTGCAGAACCCAGGGGGAGAGGAAGCAGAGAATTTTCTGTTCTTTGTAAACCACCACATGTAGTTGAAACCCATCTCATCTGACTTTGAAACCCATGGCCTTGACCATTCTGCAATGATTTCTCTTACATATCACAGTTCTCAGTGATCCCTCTCAGGTCTGATTGCATGGGACTTGGTCAACATTCTGTGATTCCTTCAGGATTCTAGCATCAGTAGCAAGGAAAAGGGATTTAGGGGCAGGAGGTATCTCTGCACAGGTAGACACTTCTTCTTCAAATACAAGGGTAAGAGGCACCATGGTAATGGAAGAGGTTTCTATTTGGCAGCAAAAAGTGAATCCCCTACAAAAAAAAAAAAAAAAAAGTGAATCCCTAGTATTTTGTGGAAGGAGTCATTATATGCTTCCTTGAGTCCTGAGATGAACTAAGTATATATCAGAAAACCAACACTTGAGGGATTCTTGTTAAAGGAAAAAGGCCAGTTTATATCACAGTTTCAAGATCTGCAGGGAAAAACTGGGTGACAGGATTCTTCTAGACTTACACAGACAGAGCACCTGGGATCAGTGGTGCTGGAAGGGCTTCCCTGCTGTCACTTAGAGATGCAGTGGGGGTTCAAAGAGCCCCCCTTTCAGGGAAGCAGAGCAGTGACACTCCAGAAAAAGATGCTAACATTTCTTGTCACAATCCCCTTTTTTTTCCCCCCTCTTTTTTTTAATACTGGGGATTGAATCCAGAAAGGGCTCTACACTCAGTTACATTCCCAGCTCACGATACCTATGTTCTTAATGACAGTATATAGGTGTGTACTTAGGAGCCACCCAGCCCCCCCAACCATGGAGGATTAGAGACTAAGGAACCAGATTCTGGAAGCCTCTGGGCACAAGGGATGGGAAACACTGTGGAACCAGTGTTCCCTGGAGGTGTTCATGCTGATTCTAGAAATGCACCCCTCCTCTTCCCAGCAATGGGACTCTTCATTTCACTAGCCCTTGTTGTCCTCATATGCACAATAAATATGGTGGCTCTCAGAACTTTTTTCTTAATGAATAAATAAAATAATCTCTATAAAGAGCCTTGCATGGTGCTTCCCACAGATTAAGCTATTCTTAATAAATATATCAACTTCTTTCTTTCCAAAATATCAGAAAAGGGACCTTAGAATTCATTCAGTCCAATTTGTGAATGCCCACCCTGAGGCCTGGTGATGTTAAACTGATTTGCCCAAGCTTCAGCAACGTGTTGGTGGATCCACATTTCTTCCTCTTGTTTCATAGACAATAAAGTCCCTTTAAATGCATAATGTATTTTTTTCGTCATAGCCACACTGCAACTCATAATGTCCACTTTTTGCCTTTATTCTGGGGTATATTCCATGTGACTCGAAGGAACATGGAGTGACCAAAAGAGAAAATGCTAGCTTAATAAACAGAGCAAAACATTAAAAAACAAATAAAACCAACAAATTTCAACATGAAAATTTCCAAATAAAGCCACCTGCTTAAATTACATTAGCAGGTCTTCATTCCTTTCTATCAGTTCCTGATTTATTTTAAAAAGTAAAGATCCAAGTTCAGAAAATAAAACGTAGGAAGTCTTCCTCCTGGCTGTGTCCTCCTCCCCACCAGCCAGTTCTACTCCAGATGACTTTTATGCATGTCCAACTTTGCTTCTTTTTTTATTAACAGGTAGAAGAACCACATGAGTCCACTGACAAGGAGTCAGGGCACTTCAGTCAATGGAATTTAGTTTTCCAGACGGGACATCATATCAGGCCCTTGTCTGTCACAGCACAATAAATCACTCCAAAACTTAGTGATGCAAGAGAACAACATTTGATTATGCTCATAGTTCTGTGGGTCAGAGTTTTGAACAGGCATAGCAGGAATGGCCTCCACTGGGAAGACTCCAAAAGGCAGGGGGATACTTGACAGGTGAGTGCTAGAATCTTCTGTGGTGTCTTCCCTGACATGCTAGGTTGGTCAAGGGGTGGTCCTAGCTGAGACTGCCTCCTGGAGGACTCTTCCTGCCTTCTCCAGGGCAGCCGTCTCAGTGAAGGTCACTAGACTTCTGCCATGGGGCTTAAGCCCCTACAGCAGGTGTCCCAGCCCACCTGCAGGAGCACTAGTCTTTCATGACAGCCTCAGAAGTCACATGTTCCTGTTTTCTCTGTACTAGATTGGTCCAAGCAGTCACATGCCCACCTACTTTCAAGGGGAGGCCCCAACTCTAAAGTGGGAGTGTCAAGAACTTGCCAGCATGTTGTTGAACTTCCACTCACAGTGAGTGCTGGCAGAGTTCACTACTCCACAAAGGGCTTTGGTGCTACTTACAGGGTAGAGAGACAGTCTGAGAGATGAGATTTGGGCACTGATGGATTGGTCTCTAGGTTTGCTTAAGATTTTCATTTGCTACATTTGTAACCTGGAGCCACCCCACCTGCTTTTTTCTTTTTTTTTTTAGTATTTATTTTTTAGTTTTAGGTGAACACAATATCTTTATTTTATTTTTATGTGGTGCTGAAGATCAAACCCAGTGCCTCATGCATGCTAGGTGAGCACTCTATCACTGAGCCATGACCCCAGCCCCCACCACCTGCTTTTTAAGTGGAGTGGGGCTGCCCCAGCAGACACCAAGAGACCCTTTCATTCAGTAGCCCCTGTGGGGCTGAACTAGACTTTGCATTTTTTTCTACCATCAGCAGAGGAATTGGTGGTGCAGGGAAATCTCCCCAAGAGCCAAGTGAAGGACAAATTGATTCTGAGGAGGTGGTTGGGCCCCACCCTCAGCCTTCTCCCACCTGTGTACATACCCAGAAGGAACATCGTTTGTATTGAATCCAAAGTGGAAGCTTTGAAGCCTTCAGAGATCTTCAGAGCAAAGTACTGGGTGAGGTCAAGGCATTCAGAAGACTGAATGGAGGGAGGAAGGCTGGGTGTGCGCCAGAGGGGCTACTTTGGGGCTGCAGCAGCTGGAGTGATGCCCCATGTGCGGCTGCGCAGCTTCAATCAGCAGCAAGGTCAGCAGCCAGAAAGGCTGCCGTCCCCACCTCCTTGTGCTCTCTAGTAGCAGAAGGGTGTGGGGAGAGGAGGATTAGAGGGTTCAGAGTTTGCTCTGTGTTAGGGATTGTGTGAGTCACTTTGTATCATTAACTGGTCTCATTTAATCTTCACAGTAATCCTATAAGGTAGGCATTCCCATTTAACAGTAAAGAGACCAAGGCTCGGAAAGCTTCAATATCTTGTCTAAGGCCATGCAACAAATAAGAAGGAATTTCAAAGGGACAGATTGCATTTGCCTTTTCAAAATTGTGTGGCGATGGACAAAGGAAGCCACCCTCTGCTATCCTTCTTTTCTGGTCTTCATTCCATGCCACACTTTTTCTTTTAAACCACAAGATTTCCATTCCGTCACCAAGCTTCTTGATTCTTGCAAAACCTAATCCCTTTATAGTTAGGGCTTAAAGGAGCTTTCTGCAAAACAATGCCTTAGAGCTGTGTTGTCTGATAGCATAGTCTCTGGTCACATGTGATAGCACAACTCTAATACTTAACAAAATCAATAAAATTTAAAATGTGGTTTCCTAGTCACACTATGTACCTTTAAGGGCTCCTTAGCCACATGAGGTAGTGACTGCTGGATTCGATGGCATGAGAAGTTTTCCATCATTATGGTAAGCTCTGTTGGACAGTACTGCTGTAAAGAGTAAGTATAGGAAAATTGCATTTTTATAATAGTACTGTTGCTATTTTAATTAATAGTTCAGTGGTACTTGAGGTATTTATTTTTCCAAGTCTTTCTCACAGGTAAAATAATAGACTATATTTTTGCAGTACTTTATAGTTTGTAAACTATAAAGCATTCACATACTTGATCTTTTAATGTAGCAGCTTTAAAGTAGAGTAGATAATGATGTTACTAGGAAGGTAACAAAGGTTCTGAGAGGTTAAGCAGCTTGGCCAAGGTCCTATAAACAGCAAGTGGGAGGGCCAGGATTACAACACAGCCTCTCTCCACGTGCACTTTCCAAAGGGAGAATTTGTGTATATGATGCCTGAAATTATCCTCAGGCAAAATTATTAAATCAAAAGTAATTTACCATAACTAGGTGTGATGGAGAATACATACACATGACAAGATAACCAACAATACCCAGTCAGGCATGGCCCATGCCAAGTTAAAATTTAAAGAGTAATTTCTTCATTCGTGTGTATATTTCACATGAAATATGTGCCATCCACTGTTGAAGACACTGTAGGTAACAAAGACAGGTAAATAGTAAACGCATAATAAAATAAGATAATATGAAGTTGTAATAAGGGCTTTGCATAAATAAAAAGCAAAGAAGAAGGAGTGAGTGGGGATATTGCAAAGAAAGGGGTGTGGTGGGGGGAGTTTGCTGGGGATGAAACTGGGCCTCCTGCATGCTAGGAAAGTGCCTAACTTATACCCCCAACCCAAAAAGAGCTTCCCAAAGAGGATCTACTTGGATAGAAACCTGAAGGAAGAGAGAGTGAGCTATAATTCTAGGCAAAACCATCCCAAACAACAGGAGTGGTAAATACAAAGGCCCTGGGGCAGGCAAACACTTTGTTCTTACATTTACAAAACTAATCTTGTAATTCTTTATCTGATTATATATTTGTTTGTTTCCTTAGTTATTATGCCCAGGCTTGGCTCTGGAAACAATGGGGAGGTTTATGTGTTTAGAATGTAGCTAGAAAATAGAGAGTAAGTGTAAGTGGTAAGAGATGGAATCAGGCCAGACCATGGAGGATCAGTAGACTTGAAAGTCTTCAGATTTTATTCTGAGGTGACTGGGCAAGCCAGAGTGGTGGTAAATGGTGGATATGAGTTACCTTAGGTTTGTTATATTTTTTTTAATCCAACTTCATTAGAAACATTTTCAAAGCTTCAGAAAAATTGAAAGAATTTTACAAAAAATATTGTACACCTAGATTAATCACCAACTGATATTTCACCAAATTCTCTCTCTCTCTGTGTGTGTGTGTACACATGTGTACATTCACATATGTATGTGTATTTTTTCTCAAACATTTTATAAAGTAACCATTATGATTCTTTGTACCTAAATACTTATTACATATATATAAGATATGATGATCACACCCAGGAAACTTTAATAAAACATTATTTACCTCTACTTAAATATTAAAGTAATATATCAATATAGAAAATAATATGAAATGTATTAAATAGTAATTTTTTTGGGGGGGGTACTTGGGATTGAACTCGGGCACTTGACGACTACTGAGCCACATCGTAATTATTAAATTTCTCAAATTGTCCCAAGAATATTGCTTATAGTGATTTAACAAAAATTCTAGGATTCAATCAAAGATCATACATTGCATTAGCTATTGTGCCTCATTAGTCTCTTTTAATTGGGAATGTCCTCTGCAGACAACTCAGTGAGGACAAAGGGTTGGATGCCTGAGAAGAGCTGCTAGTTGGAAAAAAGGAGATGGGCTTGAGAAGGGAGATTGAGGCCAGATAAGGAGACTTCAGGTGCAAAGCTGATTTGGGCCAGAGGAAGCCATTGAAAGTTTTTGAGGTGGCCAGTGAAAGTAATGTTTTGGGGATGGCTCATTTGGCTGCAGGGCATAGAATGGATTTGAGCTGAGAAATCCTTCATGGCAGATATGTGTGAAATGGAGGCCTTCGCCTCTGCCCACTGGCTGTCCTCAGCCTGACCCACTCTTCTTCCTTATCCTGGGTCCCTCAGAAAAAGCGATACTCCCTCTGCCTCTCCTCTTCAGCTTCTGGCTCCGTTTTGTTTGTGCCCCATTTCTCTGCCCTTCTTTCTTTCTGACCTTCCCTCCACCTCTCTTTCCTTCAACTCCTTTATCTAAAATGTAAAACTGAATAAGAGGGAATTTGGGGCCTTTGCTAGGAAGGATGGGACTCCACAGACCCAGGAGGGGACTAGAGAATACATCTGGGTTTTCAAGGAAGAGCAGTCCTTTCCTACAACTTGGAGAGGAAAACATGAAAACTCTAAACCCAGAAACTTTGTCGTCTCCAGTTTTAACCCAGTTTCCTGCCCCTGCAAAATTCTTTCTGACTTTCCTGCTGTGCCTGCAGGTTTCCTTCCCCCAACCAGGAATACAGAGAAGACTTCACTGCTCTCCTCAGCATGGAGTCATGGTCCCTCTGTGTCTTTGCCAGGTGCACCACTGCTTGCCAAGTGGCAATTCCTCAGAGGTAGAGCCGTACTGGTGACTACTTTTGTTAAGGTTGGGAGAAGGAGGAGGAGGAGGAAAAGCCTTGACCACAAGTGGGGTCCTAAATGGGCATGGTGATCTGGCCTGGGAGAGGACAACATGGCAAATGGGCCTGGAACAGGTGGAGTTTGCTGGGGGTGGGGCATGTCACTCAAAGCCTACAAGGAAGCCTCTATTATTTCCATGATATATATTTCTGAAAATGCTGACAAATATTTAATAACTATCCCTCCGAGGGGAAAAAAAGATGAGGAGGAGAAGGAGAAGGAAAAGACAAAAACTCTTGTTTGTATTGTTTGCTGATTTTTGTGATATAAATGCTATCACATTAGCTATTTTAAGCTACCAATATGGCGTCACTAAAACCAGTGTTGAGAAGGATGCACACACAATGGGCTCACCGGCTCCAGCATCTCTCCTCTTTCTGCTCCCTCAAAGTTTTGAGACAATTTTCTTTAGGAGATTTCTGGATTTCCTTGAGACTCTTCCTAATTTTTGAGTCTGTGTGGAAACCACAAATGAACTTTCTAGGCTAGGGTACAGTTGGGATCGGCTTGTGCTTGGGATCATATGGCTGAGGTTGAGGGGTTTGTTATTTCAGGATTGCTAATTGCACCACAAACTGTATTTGTTCATTGGACTGCATCTGCTTTCCTGAAGGCAGATCCTTGATTGTGGGCTTCAGTAATATGACGAGAAAGAATTAACTAAATACAAAGGTCAAGGAGAAAACCTGGCTTATGGTGAAAGTTCTTGTGCTTGGCAGACGTCCATGGTAAAAACTGTTTTCCTGAGAACACTTGGTGGAATATTGAATAGTGCACAGGCTTTGGAATTAGGTGTATATGACTTGAATCTTTCGTTGATCTGTTAAACACAATACCTTTATTTTATTTATTTATTTTTATGTGGTGCTGAGGATGGAATCCAGGGCCTCACACATGCTAGGCAGGTGCTCTACCACTGAGCTACAACCCCAGGCCCAATTTCTGTCCTTTTTGAGTTTGATTTTCTTATTTCTTTGTGTAAGAACATGGTGAGGATTACATGAAATAATATAAAGTATATCATATATGAAAAAATACAAAAAGTGCCTAGCATGGTGTCTGGCATGGAATAGCTACTTGATCCTTGATACTATTTAGTGTAGAGAGCAATGGGCTATGAGTGTATGGGAAAGCAGCCCTGAAGCAATCCTCCTCAGAAGAACCCAAGGGGAACAAACCACAAAGATGGAATGAGGAAGACCTGACAGTGAGTGATATTGAAAGGATGGAGGATGCGATAGAACAGTGTGGCAGGTCAGGCACCTGTGAGACTATAACAGCTGTGAAAGCAGTGTCTCATTAGTCATCATACCTGTCTGGTGGCTTTGACTTCCTCCTCAACCAAATGCTGGGGGTAGTAGCACTAGATGGCTGATTCTGAGGGGAAGTAAGGAATAAGAAAAAAGTTTCCAGTGGTTGGTTCATTTGTCAAGCAAAATATAAATTAAGAATTCTACATATAGCATGGGTCAGCTGCAGATCTGTTAGATGGAATTTTCTACAGTCTTACAATCTGTAAGTGTAGACACTGATCATGGTTGAGGCCCTCTCTTCAATACTCTTTGACACTGAACTGTTATAGGAGCATCCTATTGGCTGAGAATGAAATACGACATTTCATAAGCCAATCAAAACATAAAAAGTAAATGAAGAACTAGAGAAAGTCCAAATGGATAGGAAGGAAAACATCCTTTGAAATAGGAGCCAGGGAGGTTAGGCCTGAAGTGACAGAAGATCTGAGGTCCAAAGAGTTTGAGTGTATGAACCAATTAGTAAGACCAGCAATAAGATGGTGGCCCTAATGAGGGACATGACTGAATAATGGGTGAGGTGGCCTAGAAACAAAAGCACCTTTCCTCCCAACCCTGTCCCAGATAATGTGGTGTGTTTAGAAGCAGGACAAGCCTGAGGCTGAGCTGAGGATACAGGCCACAGTGAGCTCCCAGGGGCATGCCTGGTGCACACTGAGCATGCATCTCCCCTCTTAAATGAAGACATTCTCTGGGGCTCATACCAGCCTTCAGGTGCTCCTTGCACAAACTGCTGCTCAAGGAACTATGCCTTCAGGGGGCTCTGCTGGGGTGTTCCCTTGTAAGGAAGGGAATGGACACTTGGTACACTACGCAATGGCAATGAGTGTGGCGGGGAGTGTGGAGAAAACAAATGTGTAGACAAAATATCCTCTTAACTCAGGTAGACTGGAGAGTCCCTTGAATACCAGCTGCAGACAAAGGAAAGTCAATAGGTTAAGGAGGAATAAGAACAGCTATGGACAGTTAGAAAGCCTTGGTTCAATACAGGAGGCTGGGTGACGTTCTCTGCCAGGGGCCTGGGTTCTTAGCACTGCTCTGCCCTGGCTAACCTTGCTACCAGGGCAGGTTCCCTCAGTCTTGAGGCTTTAGCTCCCATATTTACAAAATGGTGGTGATGGTGGTGATGGTGGCAGCCTTAAATCAATTTCAAGTTTCTTTCTTATTCCCCACTTCTCTCTTTTTAAAAAAATTTATCTATTTATTTATTTTTTTAGTTGTAGATGGACACAATACCTTTATTTATTTATTTATTTATTTTTATGTGGTGCTGAGGATTGAACCCAGGGTCTCACATGTTCTAGACAAGCACTTTACCACTGAGCTACAACCCTAGTCCCCCAGTTTTCTTTTTTAACCAAGGCAGTGCTAAGACTGGCTTCTGAGGAGTACAGGGGTGGGCTAGGTCCAAACAAGCTGACAGGCTCATGCGTATGAATACACTAGCATCACTATCACCACCAGTCCAGCACCTGGTGTTTGTCATTGTCTTGTTAGGTCCACTTGGGAATGGCCAAGTCTTGTCAATATTGTTTTCAGCCAAGTTGGAGACAGTCACTACATGGCATTCACATTCTGTTTGCCACATCATATACCAATGGTGCTAAATAACTCCTGATTTCCTGTTGTGTCTGGATTAGGTGCTAGGAAGTTTAATTGTATTGTAGGTGAGCAGTTTAGATGAGCACTGTGCCTGGACTTGGTGGCCAGACTTTAATATTTGGACTGGGAGAAAGGGACCTTGAGTAGAGGTTAACCTTAGATGAACTCCTGATTTTCAGAGAGCATCTATGATCTCTAAAGATGTCCTTCAGACCTACTGAGATCTCCTTCTCACGTGCCACCTTCCCACTCATCACATGACTCCTTGCTCACAGAGTCAGTCTGTTACAACATTGTCTTAACTTGTGACATGGGAAGAATAATATTAATCCTGCCTTCATTTTAGGATTCCAGGGAAGTGATTGAAAAAAATACCCAGTGGGATGTAACTATCAGGTAATTAATAATGTTACTATTCTACATTTGAATTGATGAGATTTTGCTAATGGGAAACTCTCCCCTCCCCTTGCTGGCTCACAGGACCCATTCTCAAAAGCAGATCTCAGTCTACCCTTCAAAGACTTCCTTTGGAACCACATCTTAGTGTGGTTCACCCAGTAGAAAGCTGCGCTGGCTCCAAGCAGGCTTGAAAGTTCATCACAACATTTGCCATCAATAAAAACTCAATTCTTTCCATGTGAAAAGTATTACTGCTGTCGAATGGTTATTGAGTGATGATACCTGAATAATGAGAATACAGGAACAGGAAAATGTACACAGGGAAACATCACAGGGATGCCAAATTGTGAAGGTAGAAATGCTGCTATCAGGGAGAATTAGTTTAGCAGAGCAGAGGACGTTAGCCTGCATCAAGTAGGAAGGATGAGAATAGGAGAGGTGGGAGGTGGAGAGAAGCAACAGGTAGAAATGATAATAGAATCAGTGCTGCGTGTTAGGTAAGTCACAGATGGGGGTGACACAGAGTTACCGTAGTAGGACACAGATCATAGCTGCCTGTGGCCAGCCCTCTCAGTCTAGAAACTTGTATAGAGTTATCTTCTGAAAGATTCTATCATGACAGCTCATGCTTTTTCAGTTAATCTCCTTTGGCCACATAGGATCCCTGGAGCTCATTGTAGGAACATCCATACCTGGGGGCAGAGCTGGGAGAGAACGCAAGGCTGCAGCCATTTTTGAGGCTCCTGGAGATGCTCAGCCTTCCACACGGGGATGTCCTGGCCACTCACTGGTGCAGCTCTGTCCTCTGCCACTTGGGCTCTCATCTACCTCACAGTCCTGCCAAACATGCTCACATGCTACCAACCCACCCTCTGCCTGACCAGGTGTGTGGGCCAGTGTGGTGGGCAAAGAATAAGAATAAGAGAAACTGGGGCTGAGCGAGGCTTTATCCTCCTGGTTTAGTGTAAGGAACAGATGGGAAGTAATGAGTCCCTCACAAAAACCTGTGAGGCATTGGTAGGGTGACCATACTCTGGTTTGCCAGAACAAAGCCTGTTTAGGAATGTTGTTGGGGTAAAATCAGTAATGGAACCCCATTTCATTTTCACAAGTGCCCTAGTTTGAGTGATAAATTGTATCACCCTGGGTTTTGGGTCATTGACAGATCAAAATTTGGAAGGATTAAATAGAGCTGGGAATGCTCCCCAAAGATGCCCAGATCCTTGGAATCCTGTCCTTTCCTCCTGTTACACCACAGAACTTCATACCCACAAACCCTGAGTCACTTTCAAAATAAAAATTCTTCAGTTAGTGCACTAAAAGAAACAACAGCCCTGTTTTAATTTCAGCAACGGCCTTGGAATGAAAAGACTACTAATTACTCCAATTAACCAAGCACATTAAGTGCACATGTTCAAACAAATATAAAAATACCATCAATCTTGGTCCTGAGGTTCTCGAGATGCTGGAATGCATAAACATTTGGTGGAAGAAATTGTGACTTCAGAGAAAACACAAACAAAGCTGCCTGTTTGTTTGTGTGACTGCCTACTTGTGGAGAAACTGACCAACAGACATGGAGGACATGAGGGTGTCTCCCCTAGTTTATGTTTGCAATTATTGCCCAGAGGAGACAGAACAAAGAAGTTCCTATTTATAGCTGAAGTCTGAAGGGGGTGAAGAAGCTTAATCATGAGAATAAACATAATCCACTATTAGCATTAATAAAATAAAACCGTAGTTTATCAAGAGAACAAACTGTCTTCAGGAAAATAAATACCTCCTTCCATTTCCTGATTCCATGTACAGATTCTTGAATTTGACTTTACATACCAGTGATGAGGGTAGGAGTTGGCTAGTGCCATGGGAACAGGCAGACTCTGGTGGGAGCTGGGCTTGGAGCAGGGCAGGCACCAGAGCTTCAGGGTCAGACTTGCCTCTGGACCCACAAAGCAGCAAAAACAATGAAGGCCACTTCCTTTGTGCATCTTTTTAGGCCTTTTGTCATTTTGCAGGGCTCAGACCTCCAGAAATGCCAGGAGGAGGCAGGGGATGAAGTCTAAGAAAATGCTGCCTACTGAGAAAGGATTCTGATTAAAATGCACAAATGGCCTCGAGGTTCAGAATTCCATCCAGCTTTTGAATGAATGAGAAGTTGGTGAGGGTGCTATGGGGCTGCCTCCTCCACCAGCAAGGCTGACAGGCAGCCTTAGGAGGAGGCACTTGCCCCGGCCCCCTCCACCTCCGTGATGGTTTGCTCTCCTTTCCTTCCCTTCCTCCTGCTCTCTCCCATTCTTCCTGCTGTCCTTTCCCCTGCACTCATGTACTCTTTCACTTGATCATTATTTATTTAACAAATGCTTTTAGTTTTTCAGAACTGAAATAATGTTTGACCTGTGCTCAGTGCTGTGGTGAGGAAGCAGAGTTTCTTGCCTCAGAGATCCTGTCATCTCATTGCAGAAGCAAGGCTTCCCCTCTTGACATATTTACCTTGGTCACTGATAACATGATTTCCATAATAGGACAGGCTTTTATTTTCCAAATTCATAAAGACTCCATCTCTTTCATCCCCTTTAATAAGTCCTATTGACTACATTTCTTCCATATTTTTCCCTATCATTTGTATCTCCCTTTTCATTTCCACTAGCATTTCTCTAGAAATGGAAAGACTCTTAAAATCTTATTTAAAAAAAAAGTATTAAGTTAGTGAACTAGCCAATGTACTTTGCCAAGTAATTTTTTAAAGATATTTATCTGTATTTTCTTTATTTATTTTTATGTGGTGCTGAGGATCGAACCCAGTACCTTACACGTACTAGGCAAGCTCTCTGTCACTGAGCCACAACCCCAGCCCTTGCCAAGTAATTTCTATAGCATTGTGCTGTTTATCTCTCACAACAAACTAACGAGTCTGCTATTGCCATCATGATTTTACAGATGAGGAAACTAAAGCCCGGAGAGTCTAAGTGACTTGTGCTAGTCACACAAGTGGAGCTCTAGGAGGTCTGGGGAATGGTCAGTTTGGATACCATTCCAAAGGCGCTGAAAAATGATACCATTCCAAAGGCGCTGAAAAGGTGCCTCTGTTTTCAGCTGTTTCTTTTCCTTTTGGTTGCCTAAGATTTAGTACCTAACCACTGGAAAAATGTGATTTCAGGAAGAGCCTGGTTCAGAGTATAGAGGGTGTGCTTGCCAGCCCCATTAGAAAGCTATGACACAGTTGGGTTACTTACCTCTCCTTTCCAACAATTTATGTGAAAGTCCAGGGTTATTCCATATACTCCAATATTATGGTTTGGGATTGGAGAGGGTCTTTGGGGAACATTCAGATGGGGTTTTTTCTTGTAATTGACTTGCATATTAGGAGGCTTTGAAAGCCATAGTGGTACTTTAGCTCCTGTTATTCTAGACAACTGAAAGGAAAGATATCAGAAAGGGGGCCACTCTTCTGTATGGAAGCTCCAGAATGTGCAGGAAGTGAGCTTCCCACCAGAGCAAACTGGAGAAAACTTTGATATCATGATCATGAAGTAATTTGCTTCTTTCTTCAATTTCATTCAGTTGCTCTTATTACCACTGAGCTGTAGGAACAAGAACAGTCAACAAGTTCTGTCATCTCTTTACTTTTACTTTATCCTTTCCTTCTACACACATTTATCATACTGGTTGATTTAATTGTCCCATTTTTCTTCTCCAACTTTACTCTTTGTCTCCTGATCTCTCAGTCTATCTTGTGCTCCTCTCCCCAAAGAACACTCCTTTCTCAAGTCTTTCCTGATTCAAAATTCTATAGAAGCCCATTGCCTATTTTTGAGTTTTTAATAATAAAAAAGTTATTAATTAAATTAATTAATTAGTTAATAATTAAAAAAAGACTTCTCCCAAGGCCAGACTCTAGCCTCATTGTCTTTGTCTTTTAATTGGAAATTTTAGTCCATTTACATTATTTGTAATAACAAAATGCTTGGATTAATTTCTGTCATTTTGAGCTTTCTAATAGCATGTATCCTTCTTTTTCTATCTTCCTTTTGTTTCCTTGTTTTACATTGATTGCTCCTATTCATCTTACCCTTTCAGGTTCCCCCTCATATTCTAATTTTTTTGTGGTCACCATAGAAATATTAATATACATATTTAAAATAATATAATTATAGGTTAATCAATATATTTAAGATCTTTATGAAAAATACAAAAAACAAAGAATTCTTGCATTCTAATTTCTCACCTCTAAATTTTGCGTGTAATTGTTGTCCAGTATTTTAATTATCTCTTGATTTTTAAAAACTCATAAATTATAAATTATTTTTGTTTTATGACATAAGTGTTTATTTGGATGTATCCACCTGTTTACCTTTACTTATTATCTTTAATTAACTAATTAAAGGTAATAAATTTGGTAATATCTAAAGGTAATAAATAAACCAATTAATTTTCCATTGATTCACTTAATTTTAGACCTACTTTCTAGGATAATTTCCTTCTTTCTGAAATGTACATCCTTTTAAAATTTGTACAATGAGAGTGTTCTGGTATAAATTCTCTCAGTTTGCAATGGTTTGAAATTGTGTTTCTTTGACTCCCCTCCCCCATTTTTTGAAAGATAACAGTCCTGGCTTATAATTCCAGGCTGTTATTTATTTTACATTAGATAATTGATTATTAATATATCTATTTTCCCCTGCTATTCTTGAGAACTCAGATATCAACTTGTAATTCTTTTTTAGATAACCTGCCTATTCTCTCTGATTGCTTTTAAGAATCTCTTTATCTATTTTGTTCTACATTTTTAATGTAGTATATCTGGGAATTAATTTCTTTTTATTTATCTTGCTTGATATTTTCTGGGCTTTCTCAATGTGTGAGCTGATGTCTTGCATTAATTATCTTTTGTAATATTTCTACTCTCCATTTTCTTTATTGCTTCCTTTAGAAATTTTCAACTGGATTTCCAGGTTTCTTAATTGTTTTAGTATTTCTCATTGCTCCCCACTCCTCAACTACTAGAGTCTGTGCAGTCTCTTTAGTATCCCAGTCTATTTTATCCTTTTTAGCCTATTCATTGAAATTCTAATTTATCATATTTTTATTTCTGAATCTATCTTATCCTTTTTCAAATGTGGACAGTGATGATGGTCTCTTTTTCCCTTACTGTGCTTTCAATCTCTTCTCATATTTTGGAACATATTAAACATCCTAATTTTATATTCTAGGCTCAGGTAATTCAAGTGTTTGTGACTTCTGAAGGCCTTGTTTCTGTTGTCTCTCACTCAGGGTGGTTTGTTTACTTGTGTGTTTAGTGATTTTTTAAAAAATGAACTTATTTTATTTTTAACTTAATATGTAGGAATTTGTTGAAACGCTATTTAAAAGTATTTTCTTCCTGAGAAGACTGGAACATGCTTCTGCTAGATGCCTGAGGGTATCACCAACTTGGAACCAATTTAAACTTTCAGGGTTTTCTTTTGGCCACACTAGCTGTATATATTTAGGCCCAAAACTCATAAAAGTGCAAATTTGTAATTAGAAATAGGAAGAGGAATTTTTCTTTTTCTGTTTCTTCTCTACTCAGAGTGAAGGCCAAGTCAGGCATGTATCTCCATCCTCTGGTTTTTGTGGGTGGTTGTTTTGCTAGTTCACTCAGTAGTAATATTGTCCTTCAGTGATCTTGGGTTTGTTTGAGAGTCTCCATTCTGACCTTTCACTTATCATGGGACTCGGGTTTTATCTCTCATGTGTGGGAGATGCTAACTCTGTCATTTGATGATGACTCTGGATTTGGGATTTCTGGTAATTTGTGGAATCCAAGGAATTATTCACTTTCTAGCTAGATCTGTCAAATGTCTTAAACAGTTTTTATATTTTTCCTCATCTTCTGAGGGAGTCTTTAAAAATCTAGTCTACCCTATTGCCAAAAAAAGACAAGACTTTACTTAATTTGCATGGTAATATTGGACAAGTTACATGTCTGAGTTTCAGTTTATGTCATCAGTAAGGTGGAATGATACCTACATCATTAAGATTTTTGTAAAGATTAAGTAAGATAGTGGACATAAAGGCCTTCCATATAAAAGATTAATATATGATGGTAGTTACCATTACTACTGCTATATTATACTGCCACTGTTTACTATTAGTTCAACTATTACTACTAACTAACCACACAAAAGGGCCTACAACTCCATGAGATCGACTCTCAATCTGTATGTGATCAATGCTTTTAGATGCCACATATGAGTAAGATAGTGAAGTACTTGTCTTTTTTGTGCTTGGCTTACTTCACTTGACATAATGATCTCCAGTTCCATCCATGTTGTTGCAAATGACAGGATTTTATTCTTTGTATGGCTGGATAGGATTCTGTTGTGTATATGTAATTCATTTTCTTTATCTACTCATCACTTGATGTACCTTCTTGTCTATTGTGAATAGTGCTGTAATAAACATTGCACTATAGATGTCTCTTTGACATACTGATTTTATTTATTTTGGATATATACCCAGTAGTGAGATTGCTGGAATATATGGTAGTTCTAATTGTAATTTTTTTTTGGGGGGGGGCGGTAATATAACCAGGGATAGAACTCAGGGGCACTCAGCCACTGAGCTACATCCCTAATCCTATTTTTTGTATTTTATTTAGAGACAGGGTCTTAATAAAGAGTTGCTTAGTGCCTCATTTTTGCTGAGGCTGGCTTTGAACTCGTGATACTCCTGCCTTAGCCTCCTCAGCTGCTGAGATTGCAGGCGTGTGCCCACACTGGCTCTAACTATAATTTTTAAAGGAAACTCAACACTATTTCCCTTAATAGCTGTACTAATTTACATTCCCAACAGCACTGTGCAGGTGTTCCCTTTTCTCCACATTCTCACCCCCTTGTTATCTTTTAGTGGTACTAGGGATTTAACCCAGGGGTACTGCACCACTGATCTACACTCCTAGCCATTTTTTTTTTTTTTGTGGTGCTGGGGATCAAACCCAGGGCCTTCTGCATGCAAGGCAAGCACTCTACCAACTGAGATATATCCCCAGCCCCTCTTTGGTCTTTTTGATAATAGCTATTCTTATTGAGTGAAGTGATATTTCATTGTAGTTTCGAAAAATTAGTTAACTTAAATGTACATATTTTTTATGGGGGAGAGGATTTTTAATTGCAACACTGCTCTAAAGTGTACGGTAGACATGAGGCCTGTGACACTTGAGCCCTGTACTTTTTGTTAGTGATTCTTTGAGCTATACTTTTGATAGTGGTATGTGTGGACTAGAAGTGAGGCTTCAGTTAGAGCCATCATGGAAGCACTTCCATTGTGTGTATCAAGGGTGGGCAGGCTGAAGGAACACTATTTATTAGAAATAAGGTGCTACATATGTACAACAAGGAGTTATATTTACTATTTTTATTTTAAATTATCCATTGAAGAAAGAAGACATGGCAAGAATTTATGAGGCCTAGGGTCAAATTTGGTTCAGAAACCCAAAGGGATTCTGTCTGAGATGTGTATGATCTTGGGCAGCTCAAGTAATCTCTTATAGCCGCATGTGAGAGCAGAGTAAAGCAGAATAGTGTAAAACAGAATAGTGGCAAACTTTCCTCTGCCACTACTGACCACGTGACTTGAGGCAAGCATCCTAATTTCTCTGGGCCCCCATTTCTTCATCTACAAACTGAATATAACCAAAGAGAGAAAAACAGTTCATGCATTGCACTTAGAATATAGCTAGCATTCAATAAAAGCTATTTGTTAATTCCACAGTTTAGCTATTGTGAATTGTGCTGCTATAAACATTGATGTGGCTGTGAACCTGTAGTATGCTGTTTTTAAGCCCTTTGTGAATAGACTGAGGAGTGGGATAGCTGGGTCAAATGGTGGTTCCATTCCTAGTTTTCCAAGGATTCTCTATACTGCTTTGCATTTTAGGGAACTTCATTTAAATTCTATGATTCTCATCTCTTTATTCTTAACCACATCTCTTGGGTTCCTTAGTTCACTAATTTCTAGGACCCATAACCACAGCTGTGCAAAGTAATACTGTTTACTCCCAACAGTGTCTTCCAAGAGTCACTAGTTCACTAAGTGAGAAACAGTTATCAGAGCCACAAGATAAACCCTTCATGTGGGTTTGGCTCCCTGTCATCTGTCCCAGAGGTGATCATTTAGCTCACATGTGTGGTTGGAACATGAGAGGCTACATACAGCAAGGTGCCACAATTGCCATCTAAGGAAGGAAGTAGTCAGAAGTGATGCCCTCTGAGTGAGATTGGCCATATGTAAAAGTTGGCCACACCTAGAAACAGTTTGTTGTTATGTTTTTAAGAAGACCCAAAAAACAAGTTCATACCACCAAGGGGACTAGCCCATATCCCCAGGCCTGGAAGCAATTCCATGGAGTGAAACTACAGGAATGGAGTGTGACCTGTTAGAAGAAGGGAATCACTAAAGTATGAGATGGTCTCTGGAGTCTGAAAAATAGCTCAAAAGCAAAGATGTAATTCTGTTGGTAGGACATATTGGTAAAGGGCAGAGAGGGTAAGGGGAGATAAAAACCATACTCCAGGCTTGGCTCTACATCTATCTTTTGAAGTCTCTTATTTCTAACTGGAGGCCAGAAGCAATGGCATGGATACTGCCCTGTCATGTTCCCTAAACTTGAGTCATTTGAATGCCGCAGTCAGGATGTCAGACTGCACTATCTAGCTGCAACCTGCTCTATTATTTCCATTAAAATTTATTTCTTTTATTTAAATGTTTATGTCTCACTGCCTATACTTACACACACACACACACACACACACACACACACACACACACACACCAGTGAGAAGAAAGCAATGTCCTATCTAGGGACTGTGGAAGTCTCTGGGCCTCAGGATTGCTCTCTTTTTGTTCAAGTGGGAGATTCACAAGTGTTAGATTTATCAACAAATTCAATAGAAGCTTTCCTCTTGGACTAATAAGAAAATCTGACCGAGGATAATAGAGATGGGTAAAAGTTGTTGAGTCCCTCTCCAAATATCTTCCCACTAGCACTTACATGATCATATGAGAAAGGAATCTTATTGTGTCCATCCATTTTTCATAAGAGCACATCAAGATTGAGAGAGAAAAAAAATCACTGTTCAGAACACACAGAACACACAGCTAGTTAGGGGTGTGGACAAAATGGGAACCAAAGTGATTTGATCCTGGTCCTGGAGTTTTTCAGCATGAACTCTTTCTTCTCTCATGCGTCAGTCAGTATTATTAATGCCTTCATGTCCCCTGAAAGCATCTCAGGTGCATCCTAAAAGCATCTCCTGCACTGGGAGTTGTAGGCAGTCTACATGGAGGTGCTCCAGAAGGCTTGTTCCCTGCTCTTGAAGGGAGGTGGCCACCTCAAATGGTCACAATTCAAAATACTTGCCATTATGACTGGCTCTGATGACTCCACGGTTTTAGGCAACCTTCTTACGGTGACTGACTTTCCATAGAGGACTGTCTAACTGGGGAAATAATGAACACATCAACTAAGAGCAGTACTAAATATATGGTTTATAAAGGTACCTCAGTGAGGGGTACAGGGCCCTCTGTCACTGTTCACTGAAAGAATGATGAAATATTTGGCAATTATATTTCTGATAATACTATTAATGAAATGGCTACCTATGGTACTCTTATGCTAAACCTGGCTTTGTACTGAATGTTGCCCCATGTTATCTTTTTTTTTTTAATATTTATTTTTTAGTTGTACTGGACACAATACCTTTATTTACTTATTTTTATGAGGTGCTGAGGATCAAATCCAGGGCTTTGCAAGAGCTAGGCGAGCACTCTACCGCTGAGCCACAATCCCAGTCCCTGCCCCTGTGTTATCTTATTCCCTCAACAACTCTATGAAGCAGGTTCTATTGGCTCATTTTACAAATGCGGTTGGAAGTTGAAGAGTCAAGAACCTGATCCTAAGCCCACGGGTACTCCCAACATGAGCTCATTATGCTTCCATCAGAATTGCCCAAATAGCTCTGAATTCTGATGAATGGGGTTAATGGTGGTCAGACCCTTTGAATAACAATTCTTAATTTTACTGACAAACCAAGTCAGTAGCCTGCAAAGCTCACACCATGGTGTGGAGATCACAGGCCATTGCTTTGGTCTTGGACAGACCTGTGTGCAAACATTCCTCTGCCACTACTGACCATGTGACTTGAGGCAAACGTCCTAATTTCCCTGGGCCCCCATTTCTTCATCTACTAGACAAAATATAACCAAAGAGAGAAAAGCAGTTCATGCATTGCGCTTGGAATATAGCTAGCATTCAATAAAAGCTATTTGTTAGTTCCACAGTTTAGCTATTGTGAATTGTGCTGCTATAAACATTGATGTGGCTGTGTCCCTGTAGTATGCTGTTTTTAAGCCCTTTGGGTATAGACCAAGGAGTGGGATAGCTGGGTCAAATGGTGGTTTCATTCTTAGTTTTCCAAGGATTTTCCATACTGCTTTCCATATTGGCTGCACCAATTGGTCACCCAGCAATGTATGAGTGTGCCTTTTCCCCCACATCCTCACCAACACTTATTGTTGTTTGTATTATTAATAGCTCCCATTTTGATTGGAGTGAGATGAAATCTTAGAGTAGTTTTGATTTGCATTTCTCAAATTGCTAAAGATGTTGAACATTTTTTTCATATATTTGTTGATTGATTCTATATCTTCTTCTGAGAAGTATCTGTTCAGTTCCTTGGCCCATTTATTGATTGGGTTATTTATTTATTTATTTATTTTTGGTGTTAAGATTTTTGAGTTCTTTATATATCCTAGAGATTAGAGCTCTACCTGACATGCATGTGGTAAGAATTTGTTCCCAATTAGAAGGTTCTCTATTCACCTGATTGATTGTTTCTTTTGCTGAGAAGGAGCTTTTTAGTTTGAATCCATCCCATTTATTGATTTTGATATTAATTCTTGTGCTATAGGAGTCTTATTAAGGAAGTTGGGGCCTAATCTGACATGATGGAGATTTGGGACTACTTTTTCTTCTAATAGTTGCAGTGTCTCTGGTTTAATTCCTAGGTCCTTGATCCACTTTGAGTTGAGTTTTATGCATGGTGAGAGATAGGGGTTTAATTTCATTTTGTTGCATATGGATTTCCAATTTTCCCAGCACCATTTGTTGAAAAGGCTATCTTTTCTCCAATGTATGTTTTTGGCATCTTTGTCAAATATAAGATAACTGTAATTATGTGGATTAGTCTCTGTGTTCTCTATTCTGTACCATTGTTCTACAAGTCTATTTTGGATGCCCTTGAGTAGATGGATAAAAAAATGTGGTATATATACACAATGGAATATTATTCAGCATTAAAAGAGAATAAAATCATGGCATTTGTACATAAATGGATGGAGCTGGAGAATATAATGCTAAGTGAAATTAGCCAATCCCCCAAACCAAATGCCAAATGGTTTCTCTGATTTAAGGATGCTGATTCAAAATATGCTATGGGGGGTGGAATGGGAGGATTGAATGAACTCGAGATAGGGCAAAGGGGAAAAGGGGAGGGAAGGGAAAAGAGGGGGTAGGAAAGATGATGGAATGCGATGGTCATCATTACCCTAAGTACATGTATGAAGACATGAAAGATGTGACTCTACTTTGTGTACAACCAGAGATATGAAAAATTGTGCTGTATATGTGTAATATGAATTGTAATGCATTCTGTTGTCATATATAACAAATTAAAATTTTAAAAAAGCTATTTATTAGCATGGAGAGGAAGCAGAGAGGACCTGAGCCAGGAAAGAGTCATTTAGGAAAACAGAAATGGAGACAATGCTCTTTCTGTTTCTTTGTAACTTTGGTGAATGTGTCAGACAAGGACTCCAAGTGTGGGTTTCCTCCTTTCTCAGAAATACCCCCACTGTGCAAACTGTTCCACCGCAAGTACCCCCAGAATGAAATCAGTACCCATAGTTTTTAGTACACATCCTACTAAGTCATATGGTCCACTCTGTTCCTGAAATGGCCTGCCAAAGCTTTGGCATTTTAGGAAGTGAATTCCCAGAGGTGGGTGGAAAACTCAGAAGCATCAGCAGAATTGATGCAGGTGCAGTGTGTGAGCACGGGGGACACACGGACGAGCTGGAGGGTGGCCTGGAGCTGCAGGGAGAGAGGGAAGTAACATCTGGAGTTAGCCACAGCTTGGCCCTCTCTGGCCTAGAAGCTAGAATGGTACAGTCCTTCCCATGTCAGCATCAGCAACCTGTCCTGGCATTCAAGGATCATCTCCACCATGGGGCATGGGAACTCTGAACTTGAGGAAGATTCTGTTATTGAAATGGGGCCTGTCATCCTCCTCATCCTCCTCACCCACCCCACCCCCTTCCTTCCCATGGCTATATCAACCTTCCTTTGCCTGTTTACTTGGTTTTGTGGTTTTAACTTAGATGTGGTTAGAGGGAGGTGGGGTCAGAAGACATGCTTTCTATCCCACTCCTCCTTCCTTGCCCCCACAGAAGTGTCTTGCTTGGTCTCAGACCAGAATATGATACTGTTGGCATAGCTGATGGGAACATTTTGATTCAGTTTCGCTGGGGTGGGGCCTAGGTACTGGTATTTGTTAAAAGCTCCCAGGTGATCAGAAGCCACTGGTCTAGTTATTGAAGGAAACAGATGACTCACTATACTTAGAAGGCACATCACTGGGGAAGAGTTGGGCCCAGCCATGCTAAGAGTTAGCATTGCTTATTGCTGAGCAAATATCAGCTAAGGATGGCTTGACTATCTAATGCCTCTTGGCAAGCTTCTCAAAAGTTTATTCTCAATACTTCATGGATGTAGACAAAGGGTATATATTGTCTGATTTGTTTTTCACCTGACAAAATGACATGCTTAGCAAACCTCTGGAGAAAATAGGAAGTGATGACAATGAAATGACTTAGCCCAGGTGGTGGTGGCGGCAGAAAAAGGGACCAGCCAGGACAGAAAACCTCTGATGAACAATCACTCCAGAATTCTCTGAATGTTGTTGAACCAGTAGGTGTGCTCCATCTGTTGCCATCTGCAAGATGCTGGAGGCCGTGTTAAATCTACCAGGAAAGCTCAGGGGTGCAGACAACCTAGAGAGAGGACACAGCCAGTGCTTGCTGCCTGCCAACGGATTAATTGAAGTGATTATGGGCCTGGAGTCTCAGCAAGACTCCAGGGAAAGAAATTAGGATGTTTAAGGATTTTTTTTTTTTTTTTAAGGAAAGGTGAATTACTTGGTGGGTCGTGCTTGTATGGTGAGTTTGGATAGTCAAAGTGGTGTCAGGTACACAGACATGCTAGGTGCACAGGCACAAAGAGCATAGAATTGCGATTGGGAACAGATAAGAGATGTCTCTCCCACCCTCACCTGTCTGCTCTGCCTTGTCCCAATCTGTTAGATCTCAGGTTTGGACTGAAACTCCATACTTTGCAGTACAGTGGTCAGTAAGAGAAACCTCTGTTGTTTGATTTGTGTCTTCCCTTCTCTGGCAAGTTTGCCTTATTCAAGAGTCATTATCCCCTAGCAATAACTAGAAAAGTTGAGAAAATGCAAGATACCATTCACAACAGCAGCTAAGCCCACAACATATCTGAGAGTTCACTTAACATAAGGTCTTTGGACAATTAACAATAATCAAAATCTTTTTGGGAAATTAGGAAAACAATTCTTAAATAGTTGTAAAGGAATGATATCACAGCAGAATGTCTTTAATGTAAATTCAAACACATCTGCTCTAATTTTGAAAAAGGATATAGACATATCAAGGACTTATGATAAATAAGTTGATGCCCCTGGAAGAGAGAACAAAATAGGAGATTGCAGATATACACACATATACAATACCCAGTAATACTTAATCACATTTTCTCAGCAGATAGTAGTAGTCACAGTTGCTCTCCTGAATGGTCAACCCAGTGAGTCAAATCTGCATTTCTCCCATGGTGTTTAGCTCAGGCCATGTGTGGAAAGGTACTCAATAACTTTCATACATTATAGAAAATTTGGAACAAGTCTATTATAGAGAACATTTAGAAAACAGATATAGAAACATATAAAATACAAATAATCAAAAGTACATTAAACTCATTTGTACACCACTGTTATGGGTAACCACAATGAACATTTTGGTATTTTATTCCAGTTTTCAATTAGGGTATTTTCAGTGATTGATTTGATGACTTTTTAAGTTTTTCATCTAATAGTTTTTGTCATATTATAATTTGAAATGCTCCAAAATATTTGTTCTGAAAGAAGTGATGTAGCCTGTGTAAGGCAGGAACAATTAGCCTGGAGTCAGTCAGAAGGGGGATCTGAAGGGCAGCCTGGTTGTTCAGCTTAGTGTGGGGAAGGCACATTTTTTTGTGGTTGGCCAGGGGAGGTTGAGAGGGGGTTGACACACTTTTTTTTTTTTTTTTTTTTTTTTTTTGTGAAGAGCCAGGTAGTAAATAGTAGCAGGTCACACGATCTCTGTCACAACTACTCCCCTGCACTGTAATGGTCTGCAAGCAGCCGGAAATGATAAGTACAACAGTGAACATGGCTGTGCCCTACAAAAACTTCATGTTTGGGCATTGAAATTTGAGTTTCATATAATTTTCACTTGTCAAAAATATTATTATTCTTTTGGTTTTAAAATAAAAACATTTAAAAATGTAGAAATGATTCTTAGCCTGTGAACCATACACAAATAGGTGGCAGGCTGGGTTTGGCCTATGCGCCATAGTTTGCAGACATTTGGGGTAATGTTTCAGGCTGAGGGAAAAGACCAGAGCAAGTTCCTCCAAAAGGAGATTATTACAGGTTATGGATGGGAGGCAAGAGGTGAGGGATGTGGTTGGAGAGAGGACACTGACTGCTTGGCTCCGTGTGCCACTGAAAGGTTTGAAGTAGTGGAGGGTGAGTTTTAGAAACATCCATTCTGAGATTGCACCAAGATTTGAACCATTGCTCAAACTACTTGAAGACAGGAAGTCTAGTTTTAGGTTCTTCTGAACTCCCTCAAGAAGAAAAAGCAATACCCAGGAAAAACAAGGTTCCCACACTTTGAGAACACCTGAGATTTTCAACTAACCGACTTGAGGTTGTAGTGGAAGAGGTTTATATAAATAACTTCACTAATCAGGCCGAAGGTCTATGGGAGCCTTGTAAAGTCACCAAGGATTTGTGTCCCCCCCCCCACTCTCTTTACAATTACAACCTTGAACTTCATTTCTTTTCCACTTTCCAGGGTCCATTGCCATTGTGCTCCCATAAGTCCTACCCAACTCTGCTGACTATAAAGTCAGATCACATTGTAGAAATGATCTGGTTATTGTCTGCATCAGTCACATCGTGATTTAAATGTTACTTGGAAAACTTCACAGAGGTTCAGCATTTCCATAGTTATTTCTTGCCCTCCTTCCCATACCTCCTTGAGATCCCAGCCTGCAAGTATATGTCCTGGTCTAGGCAGAGGAAAGATTATGTTTGTTCTCATTTAATTACATTTTACTGAAATTACATGGGAAACTCAATGAAACATGACACATCACAAAATCTCAGCAGACTGTTTTTCTACACCTACTCCCAATCTTAGCCTGCTCTCTTGCACCTTTTTCCAGATTTCCTGGACATGATGTTTTGGTGCAGTACCTGCATATTTGAACTCCATCACTTTTCCAACTGCAAGAAGGTGTTCAGCATTTGGGGTTTAAGATTTGATTACTCAACCAGGGGAAACATTATGAAGTGATCTCATAGGCATGGTTTGCACCTTGCAAACTTGCTCAGAATTTTAAGCAGGGGGTTTTCCAAGTGGACTTGCCTCACTGTCCTGGTTTGCAGGCCTAAATTATGAAGCAATTAATATACAGCACATAAAACTGTCCAGTCTGTTTGTTCTTGCTGTCATATCATCAGTAATGATGGCAGGAACTGACTAATGAACCGGCCTGAGTATCTGTGTACACAGAGGAAGAAAGAGGAAGAAAGGGGGGCGAGCAGGAGTAAGCACGCATAACAAATATAACTCATACTTCTCCAAGAGCGCCACTCTTCCATTTCCTAATGCTTCTCTCATAAATAGTTCAGGTCTTTTTTTTTTTTCTCTTAACCTTTATGAAATTTAAGCCCTGTTTCTCATTTCATTGAAAAACCTTTAGGAAAAGACATTTTTCATACTTAAGACTTTTTTCAAATCTCTCCTAACCAGCTACACTCTGTATTGTATCTTTCATAGCTGGCAGCCATCCAGTGACAATCCTTAAAAATCCCTTTACAGTTTTGAAGGAAAATACAAGCTCTCATTTACCACTGGATCGAGTCAGAAAATAAAAGCTTAATGCCTTGACAGGCCTGGATATTTTTTTGAGGCCTAAGTCTGATTTATGGCAGTAGCCGGCAAACCAGGCTGGTGAAATATTTGCTGCTGCTCCCAGGGATATGGAAAAATGAAGTGTGAAGTTCTGGGGAGAGCAGGCCACAGCCTTCCAGTCACTAAACACTCCCACCAAGTTGGCAGGGGAACAGAGCCTTGGGCTGCAAGATGAACCTCAAAGGAATAGGGGAGGAGAAAAGGACTGTGCACCGTGTCAAAATACTGCCAAGGCTTAGCGCTCGCCATACGTTTTGTGACATGGGGTGGGATGTTTATGAGGGGGTTTAGGGAGGAAAGAGAAGAGAAACATTTTCTTCCCTCTTTATTTATTCTGTTTTCTTTACAGCTTCCCTGTAGGGGTCTCACTGCAAGTAGAAGAAATTAAGAGCAACAACAGGAATGTAGGAAGTCGCTTAAGCCCCCTCCATAAAATCGTTCAGATCCAAAAATATGATCTGGTTAGGGAGAAAGCACTGGCTCGCCTTAGGGCTTGTGGCTTTCTAGAGGGGAGACAGACCCACTTTCCAAGGCCATGGTCTCTAGACCTGTGAGCGTGGGAGCCGAGACGTTCATTCCCATGAAAAGGGAATTTCCTAGAGGTAGAACTGAAGTGGGCTTCCCCCCCAGAATGCTCTGGAGGTGAGTCATTACAAACACGTACTAGGTAAAATGCTGGGTGTTTTTAAATTTTTCTTTCCTTTATTTAAGAGAAAAATAAAACAAAGTAATAGCCACTGTTTAGATTTGTTTTTAATTTTAGATTTCTTAAGTACAGTATTGGATACCCAAGCTCACTTCAAAAAGCTTTATCTGTGCTTGGTGTTATTCACAACTGTAATGGGTGCGGCCCCCATGGAGAGACATGGGTTGATTTTTGTTGTTTCCTGAAGTGAAAAAAAAAAGCCCCCTTCTAGGTGATATTTTTGATAAACCAAGGCAAGAAAGGGCAAAGATGGAAAACATGCAACTCATTTTCTCCCCATGCAAATTTATCTTTGGAAGATCAATGTCAAAATCTGATTCATTTGGGAGTTTAAATGTGCCTTTCTCTCTGTTTCTCTCTCTCTCTTTTAATAACAGCATCTCTGTCTGCCAGATGGAGATTTATGCTATGGTGAAGTCTTTGGGTCAGTTCAAGCAGTCTCAGTAATTACAGAAATGTTTATACCCTGTGCAGTAGCCCCCCCCCCCCCGCCCCCCGTCCGTTGCTAAGTCACTAATAAACATACCTACTCTCACTCAAGCAGGCTCTCCCAGGCTCACTTCAACACCCCCACAAAAACTGCTTCACCCATTTACTCCTTATCACAAAGTTAAACTCAGAGATAATTCGAGCCAATAAACATTTTATTGATGGCTACCATGTATAAGAAGCTATTAGGCAATGGAGAGGACTGGGATACAAAAACAAGAGTTGGGTCCTAGGCCTAAAGACATTTGCAGTTTAATGGAGGAAGAAACTGGATGTGATCCATTTGCTTTTTTGGTAAAAAATTTAAAAAATGAAGTGTTTCTTTTCGTTTTATTTTTTTCCACGTTGGGAGAGAAGAGCAGAAAACAGAGGCCTAGAGAAACTAAGAGGTTCCTTGACCCCTGCCATGTCATAGCAGCTGTGGTGGAGCTGTCCTGTTGGGGGGGGGGCTTGAGGCCACACTTCCTATGAGATGGGCTCCTCATTCTCCAGATGGGGAAACTGAGGCAAAGGGTGGTTATATAACTTATCTAGATCACAAAGCAAGGAAGTGTGGAGCCCAGATTCACACCCTGGAGCCCAGATTTACCCCTAGAGCCCCTTAGTCCTTCCACAAAGCTGACTTAAAACTTGGGTCTTTTGCCTCCTGGTCCAGTGCTTTTGCTATATGTCTCCAGTCCTCAAACTGTGATGAGGTGAAATTTAAAAGAAGAAAATTCAACTTTTTTTTTTTTGCTTATTTTGAAGAGGCTTGGGTGCAGAAGTTATGGAGTGCTTTGCAAACTATTTTTGTTTATTTGGAAGCACTTAAATTTCAGACTTAAGGAGACTTATGGAGGGGAGCCGAAATGCAGGGCATGTCTAAGGTGATTGGACCTCCATGTGACTGCCCTGGGTTTTGGTGACCAATGTGCTGAAAGAGATCATCTAATACTAAATTTCCTCAGTGGTGGCTACCACACACATACAGGCCTTAAAACACACACCCACAGTTCAAATATTTTAGCAAATGTCCTGGCTTTCCTCCACCACTAAAATGAAAGTGAAGGTGAAATCATTTGGGGGCCACTAGAGTAGAATTCTCACCCTTGATAACTGCCCATAGATTTAAATGCCTCACAGGAGACCCAATTAAACATTAGCAAGATCCCAATTCACCAAAGGATCATATTTTCTGGCCTTTTTCATCACTCACACTTCCCAGCAATTTAATGATGAGTTTAGGATATGACCTCTTCCCTCAGGCACCCCTCCCACCTCTACTATTTTATTTTACTCGAGGTCTGGAATCTAGATGGCTTGAGTGTCTGGAAATACTGCAGGCAGATTTTTTCTGACCAAGTAACCAGTTGCTGTCTACACATGCCCTGGTTTTGTTTGACAGGAAGTTATCACAAAGGATGGCTTGTAGGCGTCTATGTATTTTGATGGCAGTGACCATTCAAGATGATCTCTTTACTCAACGTCAAGGGAACATTCAAAGCCCTGTGCCTCACACAAAGAAGATGTTTGTTGAATGAATAAGTGAATGAGGATCCCTCAGGGATGCCCCTTGCCTGTAACAGCTGAATAACAGGAGGAGATGGTGCTTCTCTGGGCTTGCCCCAGAACAACCCCCATGTTGTGTGTTTTATCAAGCACAGTCATCTTTATGTTGAGAGGTGGTGCATCCTTCCTGGAGTACCTGAAGATTTTCCAGAGGTTATATGGATGCAGGTGGTTTACTGGCCTGGATTTCCAGATGCTCAATTTCCACGCACACTCTTTTCTAACATTTGATGGCCTGAGAACATACTTCTCGTTTTCCTTTCCAATCTTCCCTTATACTTTGCCCTTCTCATACTTTAAAAGAAAGAAAGAAAGAAAGAAAGAAAAATAATTCTCCCACCCATCCCAATCTCACTCTAGAACATTACATCAGGTTCTAAATATCCTCTAGGTCTCTAAACAATGGGATCATTTGAGAGGCATTTCTCCCAAGGCGGAGGCCCAGGAGAACAAAGCAAAGAACTATAGGGAGACATATTGCCAGGGGGAAGAAATTATTTGTCTTTTGACAAACCTATAGTGAACCTATATGTGTGTGTTCATGGTGAGCACCATGTATACCTGTATGTGCAGTAACTATCCATCTATCCACTCATTCATCTGGTCTGTTAGAACAATTCAGAAATAAATTTTGTGGCATGGAACATATATTTAAACACTTAGTTGAGCTGAAAAATGGAGTTAGAATTTCTTTGTGAGAAAGTGAGTCTTATTTGGCTAGTAGGGTTGACAATGAGACTGTTTTGCCATTTAGGTCATGTAGTAGACATTTTCCAAGTGCACAATAATCTAAATCTGTTGCAAGAAAGTTTTGATGAGAATAGAGTTAAAATACTAGTAGAGTGCACAAATGGCCAGTCGGTACATCTTTTATAGATCGAAACATACCATGATGAAGTTTAGATGCCATCTAAAAAATTTAATAAAAAAAATTAGGGTAGACACAAAAAAATCATTGGAAGATCCCAGGTTTAGAGAAAGATTAGAGACAGAGACAAGGAGGAAACTCTTTATTAGGCATAGAGGGGTCTTGGGATTAGAAAAACATGCTCTCAAAATTATAGAAATATGAAAAGAAGTGGACAAAGGTAAAAAGAATTGAGAGATCCTGGGAGAGGAGATACTGAATTTGTCTGGCAATGTGAGTCTCAGCAAACTGTCCAATCTAGAATGAGGCTATCCTAACCACTCAGGTCTATTGGTTTTATCTGTTGAACACTCTGGAATTAAACTTCCTTTTTACCAAATTTTATTTAAGCGGTTGGTAATAAGAACATCTCGAGCTTGTTAATTTTCTTTTTTTGGCTAGTTAGAAAGTGTAGTTCTAAGTCCTCCTAAGAAGTCGTTGATGTTACATATACATTTAACTAACTGTTCAGCCCACAATTGGCTGTGGCCATATATTATGCATAGTAAGCAGGTGATTCTGAAGTAGGGCAACGGAGGGATGCATGCCAGTAGGACAAGCTCCCCACAGAAGTATTTGTGCTGAGGTGCTTTAAAAAGAAATACCTCATAAAACAGATACTCTTTTAGGACTCTGAGAACTGGCCAGCACACTGCCAAAGATGTGCAGTTTAGTGCCAGTGTTCTGCCCAATGTTGCTGTGTTTAGTTACCTAATTTACTGCTCTGTGGCCTTTGCTGCACCCCCATTAATCTGTCAGCTGAATGGGTTCTAATTATGCATCTTGTAACTTTGTGTGCTATATCATGCTGCATTCAAGGCGGGGCGGGGGGGCGGGGGAATAGATCTTCAAGATTTACTGCATAATTGCTGATAATCTCACAGAATCTCCAAACTGGAAGAGAACTCGGCCTCCTCCCTATTACTATGAACACCATCGGAGACAGAAAGAAGCAGATAGGCATGGCCGAAGAAGCCTGACTTCCAGTAATGACTCAGTGCACTCTCACAGCTTGACAAAATGCAAGTCATTTTGGCATGTGGTTTTAATCCAGACCACATAGAGTCTAGAATATATACTGAATTCAGTTTTTTGAGGGGTCGCAAGAGGCTTCACTCTTTCCACAGCCAAACTGGCTGCCCCTTACCTTTTGCCTCCGTCAGTGACTGGCCGTTTCTAGATGGACATGGAAAAGGAAGGGTTTAGGATCAATTATTTTGTTCAGATCATCTCCCTGAATCTTGCAGGCATGGTGGTGCAGACCTGTAATCCCAGTGATTCAGGAGGCTGAGGCAAGAGGATTGCAAGTTGAAAGCCTGCCTAGCAATTTACCAAGGTCCTACCTAAGCAACTCAGCTAGACAGTGTCTCAAAATAAGTAAATTAAAAGGCTGGGGATGTGGCTCAGTGGTTAAGTGCCCTTGGGTTTAATCCCTGGTACTAAAAAAGAAAAAAAATCCTGTGAGGTAGTCACTGTAACCCCAGTTTTTAAAATGAGGAAAACCAAGTCATAGGAAAGTTCAGACTCTCTCTCTCTCTCTCTCTCTCTCTCTCTCTCTGTGTATTTTGGGGAAGGCATGTAAACTGCAGCTCTTAAGTTCTTGGAAAACTGGACACCTCTACTTCTTTCTCACCAGCTTGCTTTCTCTTGGGTCAGTCACTTTCTAGCATGAGCTTTCTGAGTTTCTGATTGGTATCCCCATCTTCACTACTGGCTTCCCCTCAAATCTCTCATTCTACCAGATGGTCATGGGATAAGTCAGGTATTACCCATAAAAGCCTTTTAATTCCTTAGGAGAAAGTTCCTTACATACAAATGCTGTGTTTGGTAACATTTCCACATGGGTTGATGGTTCCATTCATCCCCAAGGAACCCGAGACAATCTTTGTGGGGAGTCTTCTCCAACTGCTGCTGTGTTTATTCCTCTTGGGATACACAGTTGTACCGGACTGACTTGGTAGTACTCCAGCTCCCAAAACATTTTTGTGAGGGGCAAGAAAAAAGTTCCCATTTTACAAACACTTCTACTGACTTTTCATTTTCTTCTTGCCGTTGATCCCTATCTCAACCAGTGTTATAGCACTGACTTCGGATGGTGTGACTTTGACCTTCACAGAAGACCACAATGCAGGCTTATTTCCAGTTTTAGTATTAAATCTCATTTGCTTTTAGTCTTATTTCTTTTAGGTTCATCTTGGCTTTTCTGGCATAGAAAGCAAAATATTTCACTTCATTGCAATTCTATGGACAAAATAAAAAAAAATATTAAGCCCGGGTGTTTGGTAGAGACTCAGACAGGCCCCCAGGCACTAGTGGGAAGGATCATGGAATCTTTAAATGACCCCAAATATAGAGGACCTTGGTTTTCATGGGCTACCCTTAAATTCTCTGCCAGCAGCCCCTGAGCTCCCTTTGACCACATCGGAAACCCAGTTCTCTAAACAGAAACTGTAACCATGATAAGTTTTGTCACTTTGGTGATATATCTCTCAGAATATTATAAACTGGGTAGCTAAATTTTTCATTGCCTTAGAGACGTCCACAACCAGAGATCTAAGGACAGAGAGTTCATGTCTCTCTCCATTAAGAAATTTAATTCACATTTTACTCAGTCTCAGCCTTTGATTAATACTCTGGATACATCATGCAGCCGTCCTTAGGATTATGAAAAGTGATTTGTCTAATCTGTGTGTCAGTCTCCTTTGGGATCTACACTGGGAAAAAAAGAAAAAACCAACCAACACTCTGTAGCTATTGATTTCAGAGCATTTGCTTAGCGTTTGCCTTTACATTCCAGCCAAGTCAAGTGGATAAAGAGCAATTTGATCCATGGAGTGTGGCAAGAGTGTTGTCACCATCTACAGAACCAATTCATCTGGAGGATTTCATGTTGCATATATCAGCAGTGGAAGTGGGTTTTAATGAAATCTCTAGCAAAATGAAGTTAATATAAAAGTGAATGTAAAAACATATGCTTATGGTTTTAGCTGCTGGTGGGGGTGCAGTCAGGGCTGTGCAGGATTTAAGTCCCCCTCCTAACTCTTTGCTCCAAGGAATAAATGTTGGATAATCTGAGTGAAGGCTGGACTGAAGGACGATTGTGAGGGACACACGTCTTTAGTAGCCTACTCATCTCTGGGCACAGGTCAGCCCTCTTTCCACAAGCCCCTCCTTTCTCAGTACTCATTGACCCATTCACCTGTAATTATCCGAACCATATTACCATGAGTGACTTGAAAAACAGTTAGTTCCTGAAGCTTTGAGTATCCGGCTTTAGTGTCTTATGAATCTTTGGAAGAAACAGGATTTTCCTGATGGAATAGAAATACACTTCCTATTGTTTGCTTTTTTTTTCCTCCTCAGCAATAAAATCTAGTGCTTATCAAATGTTGGTATCAGTTTATATACTTAAAGATTATTATTTTAGCTCCTTTCTAGACCAAATCATCCCCAACCTTAGTTTCCTACTTTGATTTATTTCTAAATATTTCATTATTCATATTGGTTTTCTCAGGGCTTTTCCATGTTCCCTGCTTTAAAATTTTAGCTGGATGACATTCCAATTGAAGGAGAACATTGAACTATGTACGACACTAGCCCTTAGAGTCTGAAGTTTATGTTTGAATCCTACCTCCATCATTTAAAAACGGAGAAAATTCTGGGCCTGAGCTTCTATAGTCTTAGGATGAGCATGACCAGGCATCCCTCCCTCCTTTCCAGATTGCTGTGAGGATTAATTGCAATGTGGCAGCACCTTGCTTGGCAGCTGTACATCATAAAAACAACCTCTATCTGCATCATGCATGACCAAGACCAAGACAGAGTTATCTAAACCATCAAAATCAGAGTGATTCCTAACCTTATTTGTGAAGATGTATAAGATTCTTCAAGATGACATCTCTATAAAGAGTATCCTCAAAGAAGTGGGGAACCTCAGATCCAGAGTTGAGAGCCCTGAATTCTCTGTACATACCTTTGAGAAACATGAGTCATGACTTTCAGCATGTTTTTCAGCCTCTATGAAACCTGGTTTCCTTGTCAATAGAATGGTCACAATAATATTACCTTATAATATTGTGCACGTCAGATATAGTATGAGATTTGTGTCTGGAATGGTAGAATGGGAAACTTGTCAAAAGTCTCCCGGTACAGTGATAAAACTGGACAAAATTATCAAAAACAACAAGGACTCTGAGAGACCAGCTAAAGATATACAACTAATTGAGAAGCATTTATTCACTATAAACTACTGAACCTTAGTTAAGAACAGAGCAAACCTGTGGCATTTTGGGGTGGAACTTGCTTCTCCTCCCCACCCACACTCCAGCTCATCTCACAGTAATTGTACCAGTGCAGGGAAAGCCTTGAAAGCCAGCAGATTTGCTGCTGGAGGAGAATGACTTGCTTTGAAGTAGTATACAGAAAAACCCTAGGGAAACATGAACCATATTGGTGACAAATGAATAAGAAAGATCAATTGTAGCCACCTTGAGGTTGCAGTCCTAGTTTAGGCAAATAAGAAGGCAACTTGCTGGAAATAGGAGTGAGACAGCCATGGTGGACATTGAGAGCATCCCTGAAATCCTGGAAAGCTACACCAAAGTGCGAGGCTCTGGAGTGACCAGAGAGGGCTTTAACTTTCCACACACTTTTAGTTGAACATAAGGCATAGGAAGCTAGGCTTAAAAACATTTGAGCAGATACACTAGTGGCTACACACTCTAGAAAGACAGACTCTACAGTTAGTCTGAGGAAATCACTAACCAACCAGATGTCCTACTAACCAACCAAAGTAGCAACAACAGCCTCAGCAGTGGGGAAGATCAGAATCAAGAGTTGCTGATATACTAACTGAAATGTGCAGTTTTCAGCAACAACAAAAAATATGACATGTAAAGAAACAGAAAAGCATGATCCATACACAGAAAAATAAAATAAATAAAAGCAGCCAAAATAAGCTGTCTTAGAAGAAAACCAGATTTGGACTAACCAGACAAAGACTTCAAAGGAGATACCATGAACATGTTCAAAGAACTAAAAGAAACCATGTATAAAGGATGGAAGAAAAGCATGGTGATGACACATCAAATGGGAATATCAACAAAGAGATAAATTCTTCTGTACAAGGATCAGATTGAAATTTGGGAGTTGAAAAATACAATAAGTGAAATAAAAAATTCCCTAGGATTCCTCAATGGTAGATTTGAAATCATGATAGACAGAATCGGCGAATGTGAAGAATGAAGATAGATCAATAGAAATAATCCAAACTGAAGAACAGAAAAAACCCCCCAGCTTCTAATAAATAAATAGAGCCCCAGAGATTTGTGGAACATTGTCAGGCATGCTAGCATGTATGTGGTGTGAGTTCCAGAAGAAGAAGCAAGGGAGAAGAAGCAGTGAAAATATTTAAAGGAACAATGGTTGTAAGTTCCCAAAACTTGATTTAAAAGATTAATTTAAATATCCAAGAAGCTCAATAAACAAGTACTGTAAGAAAAAGGAGATTTATTTCTAGACACAACAAAATATTAAGACAGAAAATTTTGAGACAGCAAGAGAAAAGCAGCACATCATACACAAGAATAATGAAGTTCAATATCCTTCACAAACACCGAAGTCAGAAGATAATCTGTGACATCCTCAAAGTACTGGAAAAACAAAAAAAAGCCAACCAAGCATATGTGGTTAACAAAATTGTTCTTCAATAATGAAGATGATTTAAACACTTTCCTGGATAAACAAATACTAGAAAGTCCATTGGTGAGCAGACCTATGTTACAAGAAATACTAAAGGAAGTAACTTGGACTGAAAGGAAATGACACCAGAGAATAACTTGAAGCCACATAAAGAAAAAAGAACACTGGAAAAGGTAACTACATAGATAAATGGGGACTATTGTATGTTTTCCTCTTTCATTCTCATATCATATTTAAAAGATAATTCATATATCTGTATTATCTGGCTTAGAGCATATAAAGATATAATATAATAATAGCAATAATTACAACAGGGCTGGGGTTGTGGCTCAGTGGTGGAGCACTAGCCTCATGGGTGTGAGGCACTGGGTTCAATTCTCAGCACCACATATAAATAATTGAATAAAATAAAGGTCCATCAACAACTAAAAATATATCAAAAAATAATAATAACAACAATGACAATAATAATAATAGCACAAAGAAGAGGGGATAAAATGGGGCTATCGTGGAGCAAACTTTCATGCTATTCTGGAATTTAGTTAATATTAATCCAAAAGAGATTGTGTGATCTCTTTTTAAACTATTACATTAATAAAATAATTAATGTAATAGTTTAAAAAGCAAACAAAGGAGTTAAAATGATACACTAGGAAATTATTTATTTGGCACAAAATAAGATAGTAAAGGAAGAACAGTGAATTAAAAAGAGCATGAGACACCTAGAAAACAAAAAGAAGTGGCTGAGGTTGTGGCTCAGCGGTAGAGCACTCACCTAGCACATATGCAGCCCTGTGTTCAACCTCAGCACCACATAAAAATAAATAAATTTGAAAAAAAAAGAATATGGCAGCTTAAATCCAAGCATATCAGTAATTGTGTTAAAGATAAATTGAGTAAATACTCCAATCAAAGACAGAGATTGGGGGCTGGGGATGTGGCTCAAGCAGTAGCGTGCTCCCCTGGCATGCGTGCGGCCCGGGTTCGATCCTCAGCACCACATACAAACAAAGATGTTGTGTCTGCCGAAAACTAAAAAATAAATATTAAAATTCTCTCTCTCTCTCTCTCTCTCTCTCTTAAAAAAAAAAGACAGAGATTGTCACACTGGATAAAAAACAAAACTCCAGTATGTGTTACTTTTCAAGAGACTAAATTCAAAGACACAAAGAGATTGAAAAAATATGATACAAATAGGAACCATAAGACAGCTGGAATGAGCTATATTAATTTCAAAATGAATTTCAAGACAAAAATAGACTCTAAGACAAAAACATTAAGAACAAAGAGGGATATTTTGTAATGATACCTGGGTGCATTTACCAGGGAGTTATAAAAATTTTAAGATTAGGCATACCGAAGAGCAGAGTACTAAAATGCCTGAAGATTGACAGAATTGAAGGGAGAAATAGATAATTTGACAATAGTTGAAGCCTTAATGAATGTATTAACCCTCTATTGACCATTTATTATTAAGGCATTAACCTAGATTCAATACTTGACAGAATAGCTAGACAGAAAGACACAAGGATAGACAAAGACTTAAAGATTTCCATAAAGATTTATTTTGACATTTTTTCCAATGTTTTTGCTTCTGTGGAGGAATTAACGTTCAGGGGTCCTCACATCATCATTCCATTTGTGCTTCTAGAGGGAAATGTGTGGTTCCAGGCATATAGATTTGAAAAGAAGAAAGATCTCACATTAATAACTTTAGCTTATATCTGAAGAGACTATAAAAAAAAAGTAAATTAAGCCCAAAGCAAACAGAGGAAAAGAAATTATAGAGAGAAAACGAATGAAAGAAATAGAAAACAGAAAAGCACTAAAAGAATTTAATGAGATCCAAAGTTTATTCTTAGAAAAAAATTTCAACAAAACTTGAATAATTGTAACTGAACTAACTGGCTATTGGATGAAAAGAGAGAAGACATAAATTACCAGAGTTGGTAATTACCCTATGGAATGTAAAAGGATTAAGGGGTTAGATACTATGAGCAACTTTATGCCAATAAATTAAACAATTTATATGAAATGAATAAATTCCTAAAAGGAAAGTATGCCAGAACCAATGCAAGAAGAAACAGAAAATCTCAATGGATTTATAACAAATAAAGAAATTACACTGGTAAAGAAGGTCTTTCCATTAAAATATATAGAATGGAAATTGGCTTCAAATAAATTTGGGTCTATTCTCTCTGTCCCATCCAGATAATAATGTGTCATAGTACTGGGTAGAACTTCTCTCCTGCACTGAATTCTGTGGAAATCTGCTATATCCATTGATGTGATTTGATGAATTAAGTGGCTTATGACCTTTGGGCTCATTTTGGGTAATAAATGTAGAGATCATGGATCAGGCAAACCAACTGACAAGAAAAAGACATCTTGACCTCAGTCTGACTTGGTAATAAACACTGAATCATCGTTTAATGATGATCACCAACAATACTACACACACACACACACACACAACCAACCAATCAACCAAAACCTTTAACTATGGGCAACTGTTTTGTTCCAAAGATTGTGATCTGGAATGGTCAAAAGAAGGATCATATTTCCAGTTGACTGACAAAGAAATTGGTGGAGGTAGAGTTTTAATGCTTAAACACTTACCATTTGGTTTTCCAGTTAAGACAGTATGGAAAAGAGACAGAGGACCTGGAGTCTAGGTGCGACCCTGCTGCTAACTTGCTGTTGATCTTAAACTACTTCTCTCACTGGACCACAGGGGCCTCATTTTAAAAAACAGAGAATAGCCCTTGCACTATGGTGAGGACTTCCACAGAAAGATATGACTGATCTGTTGGGCTGGTGTGTTGTACTGCCTTGTATTCTCCTAAGAGGAGTGGATCCCACAGGGCTTATGTGATCATGTAACTGGTTGAGAGTGGGCATTACAACTAGAAAAGTCTATATTTTATGAGCTAAATGAGCAACTTAGGAAATTAGGAGAAATTTAAGAGTATAGGTAAAGAAAATGGAAGGAGGGGAAACAATGTGTGAGCAGGGATTAATGAAACCGAAACAAACAGGGAATTGACAAAGTAGGGCAAAATTTGCATGAACAACTATTTAAAAGGCACATAATTATAAACACAGGAATTTAAAAATAAAGGAATACCATGAATAATCTTATGCCATGAAGTTGTTTTTTTTTTTTAGTTGTAGTTATAAATACCTTTATTTTATTTATTATTTTTATGTGGGGCTAAGGATGGAACCCAGGGCCTTGAATGTGCTAGGCAAGCACTCTACCACTGAGCCACAACCCCAGCCTGAAGTTGGTATTTTAAATGTATTAAAGTATATTACTCAAGTTGATTCAGAATACATATAAAAACCAAATAGACCTATGAAGAAATTGAAAGGTGGTCTATGAGAATCACCCTTCCTCTCTGCGTTTCTTTATCCACCTCTCTCTGTCTCTTTCTCTGTGTGGTGTCTCTCTCCTTTTATATGAGTGTTAGAATATGCAGAATCAATGCTAGACTACTTTCCATTTGCTCCCTAGATGGGCAGATTAGATGGGTGTCCAATGGGAAGTTGTTTGACTAAAGCCCTTTAAAGGACAGGCATAAGGTGAGTCATTTCTCTTTTGAGATGGTATTCTTGTAGAATGTGGGAGTTGTGACCTTACTTGGATTTTTTTTTTATGAGGGGACAGGACTCCTGTTTAGTTCCTCATTTTGCATTTGAGAGAGGAGTTCTGGGGAGGGGTCTTGTGAACAGAGTTATATGTGTATCTCCAAATGGTATGTGCAGAAAGGCTCCTGAGCCCTACCAAGTATACCAATAGGTTGGTGACAAAGCCCCCAAACTTCCAAGCTCTACCCCATTGCTGGGGCTCAGTAAGGATGAAAGCAGCTGGACCTGGCCTTACTATAGAAAAGCATCCTGTAGAGTTTTGTTTGGGGTGGGATGCCAGAGTGGCAACAAGGGGCCATTGTGGAAGGCTAGTGACTTTCTGATCTGGGCAGGAATGAAGAGGAAGGAGGAAGGGAATGTCTTGAGGAGCTGAATACAGGCTCTACCTTGTGGAGTAGAGGAGAATACACTTCACCTCACCTATTTAGGAGATTGTAGGTGCCCAGAATGCTGAAAATGGCAGTTATTGCTAAAATTTTATCTCCCAATTGGAGAGAGAGAGAGAGAGAGAGAACACTAATTTCTAAGGACACATTTTTACAGGAAAGAAGAAAATGTAATTACCCAGGGGCTGAGCCCCTGAGAATGGGACTGATTGCAAGGATAGCCACAAAAGGGGACCCAGGGAAGATGGCAAGGAACAGTTTGTTATTTATGGGAGGGCTGGCCAAAATAGATTTTTTTCTCACTGAAAAGCTCCCAGAAAGGTGGCTCACAGAAAATGGATCATAGACAATGTTCTAATCCAACTGTCGTTTTTCAGGTTAGGCAAGATAGATTTCATTTGATTGCTTTTTTGCATTTTCTTTTTATCTTAGATAAAGGGTGTGCCTGGTTTTTCTACTGTGAACAATGGCCCAATTGTTGGAACCCTTGCTTACATGTATATATGTGTGTGTGTTTTGCCATGACTCCTGTGTTTTGGAAGTCTTTGGGGACAGATGATATTTATGAACGATGTCCCAAGGGTATAATCAGTGTGACTCATACTTGGAACCAGTTTTCTCCATTAAGGGGTGCCAGCTGCACCCAGTTCACAATTGAACATACTTGAGACATCTTCCTGCACTAACCCGCTCCTGGTGTGGGGTCAGAAGGGCATGTTTTAGGGGCCTTTCCACTTTTTCAGGGTTTTAATTTCCCTGGGGGAGTCCTGGGGACTTTCTATTACATGTTTTGACAAGGTGAAGACTGTTATGTAGTTGAGAAAGAAATTTTGTTTCAGGATTTCGAAAAACATACCCCCATAGGTAATCTTTTGAATCTCATCAAAATAGCAGTAATAAAGAGTCCTATTTCTTCTCCATCATTCTTCAAGTAATTCAGATATTAGAATTTCCTGCTGTTATCATCTCTCTACTCATGGAACATCAGGTAGGCTGGCAGGGTGGATGCTATGAATCATCTCTGTTATCCGGTATCCTACCCTCCTGATAGCTATCCCACAGTTGGGGATACTGAGGCACACAGTGGTTATATAATAGTCAAGGGCCCTTCTAGGGAGGAAGGGTCAGAGTTGGAGACCACTTGGTTCTAGGCTAGAGTAAGCTTTCATTGTAAATTCCACCCCTGTGTAGTCAAGCCCAAGTCTCTGATGACATCTGAGACTTAATTAGCATTGTGGTATGTCCTGCCATGACCTTTACAGAAGGCTGGCCTTCCACTTGTCTTATTGGCTCTTTGCTCCTCAACCAGCATCACCTCAGCTCACAAGCATTTGTAGTTCTTGAGGAGTCACTCGTTGCTACTTGTGCTTTCCCGACTCTTCCCAGGGACAATGTGATGGAGTACGATCAGCCCAAATGCACTTCTCTGTCTCCCTGCCATGCTTTCTGGAGTCACTACAATCACACATTAAGATATCTTAAGGACTTGCCCTGTTTCCACTTTGTCCACCCACTTTGCCAATCAGACATGTTGCCAGCATAAGGATTAGGTAGGCAACCTCCCATCACCCCACCCCCCTTTTTAAAAATTCATCTGAAATAGTTGCCTGATCTTGTCTCTTGGAGAGAAGACACGCGGAGCATCGAAACACACTTCAACCTGCACATCTGGCAGGCGGACGGGAGTGGAATTCCTGGATCAGCTCCTTGGTTCGTGGTCTCTGGGGATTGCTTGTTGAGTAACTCCACAGCACATCACTTCACAGATAAGGAAGATGTCATCCCCACGGCATCTCTGATTTCGGCACAAGCTTCAGAAAACCCCAGGCAGCTAATCTAGAACATGATGTATTAAGCCTCTATAATCACCAGCCAACTTTGAACATATGCCATGCACATGAGGGCCTTCTCTTCTGACTGTACCACTCCGTCATGGGACTGCCTTTGTGCGCTTCCTCCCAGTTCCTATTGAAGGTGCTCCTGCTGGATGCTGGGACTACACAGTGCATGCAGGATGGAGCTCTTCAGCAGGCACCAGGCTAAGTTGATCCTAAGGTGACACAGGGCCTTTCTGGAATGGGCACTGAGTGGAGGGTAAGAGCCAATCCCCCCTCTATGGAACTAAGTGTATTTATCTGTCCAAATGGCTGAGATAAGGCCAGGAGGGATCTTGAGGATTTTGGAAAACTGAGCCAGCATCCAACTGGGCCAGGCTAGAACAATGAGACAGAACAGACAGATTAACAAGATAAAGTTTAATGGTGAGAGATTTACTGTCCCAGACTTGGGCTCAGAAAACTACTATACCAGTCAGGAGTGGGGAAGAGTTGAATAAACAGGAGTACATGGGAGTAAGTGTTGGACTTTTAGTTAATTGTAATAGAAAAATGAGTTGTTTTTTTTTAAGCACATGCAAACAAGGGTGTATTAGTAGAAATAGAGTTTAAAAATAAGGGAGGTAATAATCCTATGGCCAGAGCAGTGTGGAAGATCCAGGTTCTGTTTGGGGCCCCAGCCTCAAGAGAGTAGTGGATATCATGGAGCATATTTGAGAAAACTAGTCAGCATGGTGAAGAGTATGGAAGCCTGGGGCATCTAGGGATCAGCAGAAAGAACTGGAAGTCTATTTAGCAGGACAAACCTAGGCCCCTGATAGCTTCCCAGAGAACCAACCCAGGACCAAAAAGCAAAAGAAGCTTTAGGAAAGCAGGTTTTGTTTCAGTTTAGGAAGGAACTTTAATTTTCTCTCTCTCATCCTCTTTTTATCCTCCCTCCCTTGTTGTCTCCTTCCCCTTCTTTTTCTTTCTTTCTCAGACTGGCTCCCCCAGTTTTTTAATATTCTCTTCTCACAGCAGCCAAAGAAATTCTTATTAAATATATAGTTACTCACGTGGATCAAAAACCAACCAATCAAAGAGTCAACAACTAAACTAACTAAAAGCCTAAAAACAGCTGGCCACAGAGGCGCACGCCTGTAATCCCAGCAGCTCAGGAGGCTGAGGCAGGAGGATCATGAGTTCAAAGCCAGCCTCAGCAATGGTGAGGTGCTAAACAACTCAGTGAGACCCTGTCTCTAAATAAAATACAAAATAGGGCTGGGGATGTGATTCAGTAGTAGAGTGCCCCTGAGTTCAATCTCTAGTGTCAAAAAAAAAAAAAAAAGACCTAAAAACAAATACAAGGACAAACCTCCCTTCCTTTTCTCTGCTTTGGTAGGTACTATTGGGCATGGTCCTAAGAGAGCAGTCTCTGAAGCTCAGGGGCCTAGGTTTGTCCCGGCTTGCTACTTTCTACCTGTGTAATCTCTGGCAAATTACTTAACCTCTGCTTCCTAATCTGAAAAAGGGGGACAATAACTGCCCTTTTCTTGTTAGTTGTTGTGAGAAATAATTGAGTTCATACGTGTAAAGTACTTAGAACAGTTCCTGGCATGAAGTAGATTTCATATATGTGGTAGCTCTCATTACTTTCAGCTGGGTTTCACCTTTCCTTTATAAGCAGTCATTGTTTTCTAAAGTTTCATGTGTATTCTTTTAGAGCTTCTTAGTGGCATATATAAGCAAATATTAATATCAACTTTTTCTCATTTTTAGGGTCCAAAATTTAGTATATTATAAACATTGTTCACTTTTTTTTTTTACTCGATAGTGTATCTTGGAGATTTTTCCACATCAAGACAGAGAACTTCCTCATGCTTTTTCACAGCTGCACATATAAGGAAGAGCTTTCTAACAATTAGAGCTTGTTTTAAAATAAAGCTCTCCCTGGAGGCATTCAGGCAAGAACTAGACAGCTACTTCTTAGGGATGATGGAGTAGAGATTCATGTATCAGCCGGGTAGTCGGCTAGAATACTTCTACTGTTCTTCCAACTGAGATTTCCTGATCCTGTGTTAAGTTTCCAAAGAATCAAAAGAACAATTAAAAGCACTCTAGCAGCAGTATTGTTGTTTTGTCTTTCTTACTGCGTTCTGACCTGGAGCTCAACCATCCCTGGGAGAGCTGGGCTGTGGAGAGGCCACCTGCAGGACTGGCCTGTGCCATCTCAGAAAGCCGGGCGCTCATCTTCCAGCCCCACCTAGAGCTAACCTGGCTCAGTCATTATGACCTGGAGGGAAAAAGGACTCTTCTTCATGGAGACCCTGAGCTACCCTTTGGCGGGCATGGTCTCACTAGCATGTGTTTTCACAGGACATTGAGTTTGTTCCCATTTCTCGGTGTGGACTTCACCATTACAGGTGGAACTTCAGTGGCCAGCGTGACTGGGCTTCCAATAGGCAGCACAGGTCCAGAGCTTCCCCACCGTATGCTTTTCTGCAAGTGTTTAAGTTGAAAGGAAGTGAGTAACTGGCTTGGCTTCCCCCTACCAGCAAGCCAGTAACCAGGGGGACAAGCTCTTCTGACTGGTCACTGGAAGGTAGGCCATTGCAGGAGATTGTCCATGCAGGGATAAGATCTCCTTAGCTCCAACAGAATCTGAAATGTCCTTCTAGATGTGAATCCTTTTGAGTCTTTTTCTGTAGGTCTAGGAAAACACAAATCCTGTTGAGAGAAATAGCACAAGGATTTTCCAGGCACCAATTTCTCTAAGAGAGTAGCTGAGAAGAGAGCTACAAGGTAGCCCAGGGAGCATGCGTGGAATTGAGACAAAAGAAGGTGCTAGAGAGGTGGGGAAGCTGCTGTGGGTGGGCCCTCGACTGGCCATGTGGGACCAGATACTAAATGTAATCCATCTTGTTTACTTGTTTACTTAGGATTCTTAGCGGAGTGTTCTCTGCAGCAGAACAGGAAGATGCGGGAGGGCATCAGCAGCCCTCCCATCATCTCCATAAACATTCATGAACCACCCAAATAAACAATCTAAAAAGTCCTACAGTTTGCAATGCTCACTCGCCTTCGGGATAAGTTACCAGGAGCTCCTGGCCCCATTTTCACCCATGAATATCATCTGTAAGCCCCTGTTCTGTAGAAACTCTGCGGCCACCATCCATTAGTTGGTTTAAAGGGAAAGTCAGGGTGATTGATTATGTACTTTCTCTTGTAGGCTCCCCAAGGATAAGGCCAACCCTTATACTTTTTTTTTTCTCAAGGTATAATTGGAAATAAACTACACATTTTTAATGTGTACAGTTTGATGAGTTTTGACATATGTATATACCCATGAAACCATGACCACAATCAATCAAATGAATATATCCATCACCTCAAAGAGTTTTCTTGTGGCTCTTTATAATTCCTCCCTCCTGACTCCCCCTAACCTTCCCCATCCCCAGCCAACCAAAGATTTACTTTATTAACTATAGATTAGTTTGTATTTCCTAGGATTTTAAACAAATAATATATATTCTTTTTGCAGGGATGGTCTGGCTTCTTTCATTCAAGGATTCAGCTATGTGGTTACATGTAAATAATTCACTCCTTTTTATTGTGGAGTAATATAACATTGTTCAGATGTTGGGCATCTTTGTGTTCATTGACCTATTGACAAACATTTAGGATGTTTTCAGTTTGAGCTATTACAAGTAAAGATACAATGAAAATTCATGTATAAGCCTTTGTATGGACATACACATGCATTTTTCTTTTTTAGTTTATTTTTTAACTGGTACATATTTATATTGTACATATTTATGGGGTATCATATTGTGTTTTGAATATGCATTGTATAATGCTCATATACATATATCAATCTCCTCAAATATTTATTATTTATTTATAGTCAAAGCATTCAAAAATCCTTTCTTCTAGCTTTTAAAAATATTCAGTACATTATTATTCATAGTCATCCTGCTGTGCAATAGAATGTCAGAACTTCTTTCTCCTAACTATGACTTAGTACCTTTGGTCAACCTTTCCCCAGCCTTCTCAACTCTCCCCGCCTCTGGTGAACACTGTTTGCTAAACTTCTACAAGATCAATGCTTTTAGATTTCACATATGAGTGATATCGTATACCCTATATTTGTATTTTTCCTGGGTAAATGCCTGTAAGTAGAATGGGGCACACAGGTATGTTTAGCTTTTCAGAAAGTGATTAACAGTTTTCCAGGTGGTCATACCATTTTATCTTCCCACTCAGCATTCTATGAGAGTTGCATTTGTTCATATCCTTACAGCACTGACGGTCAGTTCTTTTAATTTAGATATTCTAATAGGTATCTAGTGGTAGTGTTATCTCATTGTGGTTTTCAGTTGCATTTCTCTGATATCGATGAGCATCTTTTTGTCAGTCTATCCTCTTTGGTGAGATGTCTGTTCAAACAACTTGCCAATTTTTATATTGGGTCACTTGCTCTGTTGCTTTTGAGTTTTGAGGGTTTCTCATGTATTGTAGATACAAGTTTTAATAAGATGCATGATTTACAAATATTTTCTCCCAGTCTGAGGCTTCACTTTTCCATTTTACATTTTTTTAAGTTGTAGATAGATACAGTATCTTTATTTTATTTATTTATTTTTTTGTGGTGTTGAGGATCAAACTTAGTGCCTCACATCTGCTAGGCAAGCGGTCTACCACTGAGCTACAACCCTAGCTCCTTTTCCATTTTCTTAATGATGTCTTTCCAAGAACAGAAGTTATTAATTTTTTTTCAAAATTTTTATAATTTTAAGTGTTAGGCCTATGAGCCATTTTGAGCTAATTTTTTAGTGGTTCAAAGTAGGAATGGAAGTTCTTTTTTTGCATATTAATATATAATTGTTCTAGCAACATTTGTTGAAAATAATTTTTTTTCTCTGCTGAAATGCTTTTGTTCCTGTCAGAAATTGATTGACCATCTATCTGTGGCCCTCTTTTTCCCATAAATCTGAATCGCAGTCTTTCACAGACCCAGCTCAGGGCTAGCTCATGGCAAGTGTTTCATAACTTGACTCCAGCTGTTCTCAGGAGTTCCTCAGTAGACCTAGATTAAAGCGGCTGGTCTGGGGGACAGTAGTAGTAAGGAAGTCAGATGGCGTGAAGGAGCGGCCGTGTTTGTTCATGCTGTGCTAGCACATGCTGGCTCTTGTTCACACAGCACCTCATAGTCAGCAATAAATAAATCAGAGTCAGCCTGAGTTTCTGAAAAACTCTGAGAGAATCAGCCTTCCCACCAAGCCTGCCTGTGAGCTTCAGAAACAGTGCCTCTAACTTGAGAAATCTGAGACTACATAATTCAAAATGCCATCTCTACACAAGGTTATCCTTGACCCCTGGCTACTCCTCAGAGCAGTGATATCCAAGAGAAAGATAATGCAAGCTACATAAGTAGAATTTTCTTTAGATATATTTTAAAAAGAAAAAAACAGGCAAAATTAATTTGATGATAAATTCTTAACATGTATAAATTATCAACTCAACCTATATTTGATGTGAAATTATTAATGAGATATTTAACCTATTTTTGAACTAAATCTTCCAATCTGGTGTGTTTCTTATAGTTATAGCACATTTCAATTTGAACTGCCTACATTTCAAGTGCTTAGTAGGCACATGTAGCTCATGGTTATCATTTTGATCATGCCTTACATTTCTTGCTTTTATGATTCCTCTTTTTCAAAATTTTATTCAATGGAAGACTCTTTAACTCTGGACATCAACTTCCCTTCTCTACCCCAACCTCTCCTGTTGGCGATAGTCAAGATCAAAGGAGGGGGATAAGTGAAACTTCTAGAAGATATTAAAACAAAGTCTAAATCTAGGTAAAGCAAAAGCTCATGAATCAAGTTGTATTTTCCTAGCAAGGTGAAGAAGAAGCCGTGAGGAAGTCTCAGTGGAGTACTGTATCTAGTTCTTGTGAAGAATTTTGCAAGCCAATTGTTAAATACAGCCATTAATAAAAATTAAGTTGTACAAACTTTTCATTGAATAAATTTTATTAAAAATATAAGTAAGCGGCTGGGGTTGCGGCTCAGGGGTAGAGCACTCGCCTAGCACGTGTGAGGCCCTGGGTTGAATCCTCAGCACCACATAAAAATAAATAAATAAAAGTATTGTGTCCAACTTCAACTAAAAATTAGTATTTTAAAAAACATAAGTAATAAATACTCAGAGCTCACCACTTCCTAATTATGTTACTATATTTCACTTATTATCCATTCTTTTTGGGATATTTATACCTATGTCTAAGTGTTGGAAATGCTCAATGATGTATTCCTCAGCATCTCTTCCCAACTCTGTGTCATAGCTTGAAGTTGGTGAGTATTTACACCACAGAAAATGGCAAACGCTACAAGTCAGGGCTTTCTTCCAAGGTATGCCCGTTGTTATCCCTTTTCTAGCACACCCTTAGGAAAGCTCCAGAAGATCCAAATTCAATGAGGTGAAGGATGCCGGGCACATTATAAATGTTGAATAACTGCTAGCTGTGATTGTGATGACTGAAAATCTGAATAATTTAGGTCAAAAGGCCTTATCCATTGCTTTCTTCCTTCTCCACTCCAAAAGGGGGAGAATGTTTTAAATAGCCTGTATCACTTCTGTTTTTGCATTCACCCCCTATTCTAGGTTTTTCCTGTTCAAAGTTCAAGAGTAAAGTTAACTAAAAGTTATAGCAGATTCTTGATGTGACCCTAGTTATAAAGTTATCTTTAACCCTATTTTTTCTTATTGCCCTAGAGGAACCAGGGGAGAAAGGAAGATTTAAAACTTATATAGGATTCTCCCCAAGAGGTTGGGGTTTTTCTTGTGTTTACCTATATTTTCTATTTTTTTTATAATGATACTACCAAAATATATTAGAATTTAAAAGAACAATACATAAAAATTTCAAATGACTTCCAAGACCTGCTTAAACATAACTAGCTAATGTGAAGACTGGGAAGAATATTAAGCATAAAAGAGTTTTAGCTGGGATGGATGAGTCTCCCTGGCTGCTCAGTGTTTGGGGACGAATCAATTAAAGGGAGGTGAAACAGGAAGGCAGCAGACAGGTCTCTGTAAACCCCTCAGCTTTTTTGTTGAGTTACCCTTCCTCCCACACGAGAGCACCCATCCATCCTTACAGATGACATGTGGGATGTCTATAATGAATATGGATTTGATGTGATTTCATCTCTCTGCCAAACTAACTCACAGAACTCATTCGACTTTGGACTATGTTAAATGAGGTTTTAAAAAGTGTATTAAAGGATAACTTTTGAAGTCTCTAAGCTAGATCAAGAGGTGCATTTGGGAGAGAACGTTGGGGACTTCTCTTCCCCCCTTGCCCTCAGTTGGAGCCATATTTTGATGTGTTTGATTTATAAGCGTGAGAGACTATGGGGATCTGTCTTGAGAGGGCTTTGACTTTTAAGGGATTCAACTAGTTGAAACCTTATGTGCATTTGGAAATAAAACTCTTTTATATCATTAAGTCTAAAAACTTGAAGGTGGATGAGACCTCAGAGGTCAGTACTCTAAACCTAATTCAGATGCCTGAGTCCTCTTCCTTCATGTTTCTGCCCAGTGTCCAGTTGTGCCTGACATCTCTCTGGAGGCATCCCAGTCCATCTCAGAGTAGTCCATAGAAAACTCTGCTCACATGGACCTAAACCCCACTTCTTCTCATGTACACCCATCATTCTGAAGTCTGGAAGACTAGGGCAAGGACAAACAAGCTAGTGAGATTTATATGAAGAAGAGAGACCATTTTTATAGTAACTCAACTCCACATGACTAGCGCTTGCTAAACCATCCCATTCTTAAAGATCCTGCTCTAGGCACTGTGGAGGATGTAAAAATAAATAATATAGGGAATCCACCCTCACGAAATTCACAAGCCACAATTTAATGTGCACATGCAGCAAACTCTAAGGCAAGCAGAAGATGATCGATGGAGGAAATGGAACCAATATTTGCTGAGTCCCTTTGATGGTCCAGGCCCCACTTTCCTTGTTATGGGTCTCATATGATCCTCATGGTACTGTGCTCTAAACTCCCTGAACCCCTCTCTCTTCATTTGTAAGATTTAATGTTGGTCTCTGTGCCCTCTGCAGTCCCTTCCAGCCCTCCATTCCATGATTCATCTTGCCTTTCCCAGTTGGTGGCTCCAGGCTTCCCTCTCTTGGGTTAGGCTGGCTACTGAAACAGATGGGCCAAAGACTTTTTTGTTGTTGTTCTTTCTTCCCCTCCCTCTGGGATGTACTGTTGACTTAAAACCAGTTTGAACAAAGCACTCAGGAATAAACCACAGAGAACCATCTCGAATTGGCAGAGGATAACCCCATGACCCCACAAGCCTTTTCCAGCTCTAATTTTTATGATTCACTAATTTGCAACACCACACTCAACTCTGTCCGGGAATTCAGAGTTCAAAAAAGATGCCATGGAAATTGCTGGAGGTAATGAGAAGGCTGCAGGCATAGTAGGGCCAGAAGTGTGGTTTTCAGTGAAATTAAATACAGGAAGATATTTAAAGAAGCCAGAGAAGCATTTTTTCCTCCCCCTACTTCTGAGAGACTCCCATTTTTAAGGTGGGTAGGTTCTCCCTTTTGAGTGGAATGACAGGTTTTGGCTGTTACGACTCTAATAGAGCTATTTCTCTGTTTTATTACCTCCCAAAAGCTAGAGGATATGGATGTGGTTGTTTAGCAATAAATTTTGCCATAATTTTTAAAAATCACTTTTGAAGTGGTAGGAGATGCTGCAGGAAGACCAGTGTCCTCTAAAAAAAAAAAGAATTATTATTTTTTGAGGGCATGAGGGCAAAGTACAGATAATGTGGTATTTGATGGGTCTCATGAACTTTTAGTTCTCCAACTTTGGGGAGTCATGCCCTGTGGTGGCATCTTTGCAAGTCTGCATTGATATTTTGTAATGAAGATTAGATACCAGCAGGATAATTGTGCCTAAATATGTGTTGCTGAAAGACTAGTAAACCAGTGGCCTTTGGTGCCTATGGTGCTCCCTGAGAGTTGGTTCAGAGAAGGTTTAAAGAAAAGGGCAGGGTGGGCCCAGAGCATCCCTGTTCAGCATGATAACATCAGTCTTATGGCACCTGGATCTGCATTATAAAGTTGGCTATGCAGTGTGCACCATGCTTGCTTAAACTATAAATGAAAATACCATAAAAGACACCGTGTTGGTGATTTTTCCTAAATATTTCTGTTTCTTTGGAGGCACCAGATAAAAAAGTTGTCTTGCTTTATTAAAAGTACGTCTTTGACTATTGTACTTGCACTCAGCCAATGCCTTCAGCAGAACCATCCAAGGCCTGAGGCCCTGGAAGAAAGAGTATATCCATATGCTTCATCTCACATGTTCCCTGGGCAAATGCCTAGAGAAAATCATTGGTCTTAATTACCAGCACTGTTTAATTATTATCATCACGTACTATATCTGTGTTTTCCTCATTTTCTTTTTTTTCTCCAAATATGGAAAGTCGAACCTGCAAGGCAAATGAATACATGATAGAGAACTTAGGTATTTCACATCCTTTGCTTATCACAAGAACCCTGTGAAGTAGAGGACATTATCTCCATTCTACAAATGAAAAGACTGAGAGGTCACATACTAGCCCGAGTTTTCTCATCTCTTGAGTGGCAATGGGACTTGAACTGATCTTGAACTGAAGCTCCAAAGCTTATGCTCCTTTTTCTGTACCTTACACCCTGAATGTTCTTTTTAAAAGAAGGTGAGAAAACAGAAGGCACAAAACGGTAGAAAGAGCTGGGTAAAAGCATTTAGGCCATAAGTAAACATTTTTTGTGTGTCTACTATGTAACATTAATTATGCTAGGCATTTTCACATCTCTTGCATTGCAGACTGTGTTAGTTTCCTATGTCTGCTGTAACAATGTACCACAAACAGTGTGTTAGACAATAGAAATATATTCCCTCATATTCTGAAGGCCAGAAGTCAGTCTGAAAATCAGAATCACTGCTAAAATTAAGGTGTTGGCAAGTCCACACTCTGTCCAGAGGGACTAGGGGAGAGTATGCTCTTTGACTCTTCTAGCTTGTAGTGACTTCCGGCATTACTTGGACTACATCACTCCAGTCTCTGCCTCTGTGGTCACATTACCTTTTCTTCTTTGAGTGTCAAATGTCCCTCTGCCTTTCTCTGATAAGAACACTTGTGATTTTATTTAGGGTCTACTAAGATAACTCAGGATAATCTTCCTGAGTTAGTCAGCTTTTAGTTACTGTAATAGAACACATGAGATGATAAACTTATAAAGAGAAGGTTTATTTTGACTTACAGTTTTGAAAGTTTCAGTCCACAATTGATTGACTCCATTACTTTGGGCCTGTGGTAAGGCAGCACATCATGGCAGAGAGTGTGGTGGAGCCGACTGTCCATTTCATGGTGGTGAGGTGAGAGCAGGAGTGACAGCAAGGGTGAGAACGAGAGAGAGAGAGAGAGAGAGAGAGAGAGAGGGAGGGAGGGGATTCAGGGTCCCACAGTCCCCTTTCATGGCATGTCCCTAATGACCCAAAACCTTCCACTAAGGTCCATACCTTAAAGGTTCCCAGTTCCCAATAACAGCATGGACTGGGAACCAAGCCTTTAATATATGAGCCTTTGGGGAACTTTTCAGATCCAAATTATATCATGCTCCATCTTAAGAATCCTTAACATCTGCAAAGTTATTTTTGCCCACATAAGGTGACATTCACAGGTTCTAGGAAGGTGTGGATATCTTTGGGGGAAGTATTATTAGCCTACCATGCAGACTAATCATGAATGTTATGGAACATCTTAGGTTAACAGCTTAGTCATTTATGTACGTTGTTGTTGTTTTTTACTTTTCTGATTCCAGATCCCACAGCTTTAACCACAGACTATATCTTCACCTCAGAGGGTCACTAAACTGAGAAGAGAGGTGTTATCTAATAGCTTAAGTCCCTTGACAGCAGTGTTGTGTCCTGTTGGTAACTCCTTGTTGATATATGAACCTTAAGTTTCACTCTGCTCATGAGATTGACTTTCACTTTAGATGCTTAGTATATGGCTGCCCTGGGTCAGCATTTATTCACAAAGCTGCAGCCCACATGGTGTCCACACCTTCTAAAGACACTGTCCTCACATGGTAGTCAGAGAAATTAGGTTGAGATGTTCGGAAGAACCTGTTAGAGAGGAGCTCAGAGATACCCTCAAAGCCGGAAGCGGCACAACAGGAAATTACTTTTTAGTCATGTTCTTTGACCTCTGAATGGGGTAGGGGGGCTACAATTTGGAGGAGAAAAGGAAGGATGATGGCCCCACAATCCAAATGTGTCAATAAGATGTCGGTGCCATGATGAGGCAAGTACACGGTTCCTAAGCGCCTGTTAGCCTTTTGGGTGCAGGACGTGCTCCTTTACAAGAGGAGGGGAAGGGGCTGGCTCTGACTCCAGTATATACAAACCCAGAGAGGTTTGTGTCTTATGAAATGCCAGCAATTCTGTACCAAGGGCTGAAGTTCTCTTTTGACTTGAAAATTATAGACTCTTAGGCATCCTTCCATCATTTAAAATTCGGATTTTTTCCATTCCCTTCCATGAGCCAACTCATGCTGCTGATGTGCTAGCACCTTTTGGACATTTGCACAAGCATTTTCTAGCCACTCAGGACTGGAGCCTTGATGTGAATATTGACTCCTCTTTCCTTTAGTTTTCCACTTCTTCCACTCCAGTGATAGGACTGTAAGATCAGGAGGAGACACTGAAACCAAAAGTAAAAATTGGGCTGGAACTTGTTTGCTGTATGACTGAGAACATGCTCAATCTCTGAAAAACCAAGAGTAACAGAGAACCTACCCCACAGAGTTATGGAGACAACATGAAATAACAATAATAGTTACTGTGTTGTACTCCAGTTCAGGTTTTGATCACCCAAATCAGGACCAGAATAGATTCTATTAAATCAGTAGTTTTCAAACTTTATCTCCCCACCCCCTCTTTTGTACTGGGAATTGAACCTCAAAGGTCTTGACTTTGGAGCCACATCTCTAGCCCTTTTTATTTTTCATTTTGAGACAGGTTCTCACTAAGTTGCTTAGGGTTTTGCTAAGTTGCTGAGACTGGCCTCGAACTGTGATCCCCCTGCCTCAACTTCCCAAGTTGCTGGGATTATAGGCGTGTGTCACTGTGCATGGCAGTTTTCAAATTTTCTTTTTTTTTAAATGAATAAATGTATTTTAAATTGTTTTTAGATATAAGTGACAGTACAGTGTATTTTGACATATTATATATACATGGACTATAGCTTATTCTAAATAGGATCCCTATTCTGTGGTTGTATATGATGTGAAGTTTCACTGGTTGTGTGTTCATATATGAACATAAAAAGTTATATCTGATTCATTCTACTATCTTTAGTTTTCCAAACTTTCTAATGGTAATCCACAGTGACAAATTGATTTAATAACACTATAAACACATCCATAAAATTCAAATAAAAGTATATTAAATATTTTTCATTATTTTCTTACTTGTTGCAAAAACAACAAAAGACAAAACAAGAGAAAGAGAGAGAGAGAGAGAGAGAGAGAGAGAGAGAGAGAGACATAAAGTTGGTTCTAAGCTGTAAAATTGATTGCATGGCCCACTAATAGGCAAAGTCCCATGGTTTCAAAAAACATTGCTCTAGTGATAGGAAGCAGGTTCTGCTTCCTTCCACTTCATCAAATATTAAATTTTCAAAAGGAAGCCACCCTCTAAATTTTCTCATATAACATTGGCATCCACCCCATTGACATGGTATATTACAATTCCAAGATCTTTTCAGTACAGCATCTCATTTCACTCTCACTGCCCTCAGAGGAAGATGTTGTCTTTAGCTTTATTTAACAATGAGGAAGTTCAGATTCTGGCATGTGTTTTGTCCAAGATCATGTACTAGATGTGACTGAATTGGGATTGAATCCAACTGTCCTCATTCCAATCTAGGCTTCTGTACATACAACAATGAGTTGAAGAGGAACTTGTATCTTTTAGGACTAAGTAAGAATACCCAATGGATTACCATTATGGCCAGATCTTCTATTTTGTGTTCCCCTTCATAAAACATATAGGATTACTACCATGCAGCTTTCTCCAGAAGAGTCACCTCCTGCAACCAACACTAGCTTAATGACTCTGCCACCTTACTGCATCACTGCTCATTCATTCATCCACTCAGTAAATTCATTCATACATTAATTCAAGAAATACTTATTAGGTGCCTGCCGTGTGCCAGGCACTGTATGTAAACACCACAGTAATCATGAGGGAAAATAATTCTCAGATAAGGTACCATTTGGAGAGAGACCTAAATGAAGTGAAAGCACAAGCCATGTAGATATCTGGGGAGAAATTTCTAGAAACACAGTAAGACAAGTTGAAGAGAGAGTGAGACTGGCAGTGACTGAGGAGGAGCTGGGGAAGAGTGAAGGGAGATGAGTTCACAAAAGGGACTGGGTTATGTAAGACACTGAAACCATTGTAAGACTTTGGATTTTATTTACTTTATTCTTTGGAAAAGAACCCTATGGAATAATTTTTTAAAAAAATTATTAGATCATTTTTCTTTTTGAGCAAACTTTTTTGTGCCCTAGCAGTTCACAACGTTGCTCAAGCTATGAGCCCACATCATTATTGATGGTGATAAAAATCTCAGGGTGTGGCTTGAGAAGAAAACACACCCACTTAACCCATCTTCATTCCTTCTAGCATGGCTGTATCTCCAGGCTTCAGACGACCTGGTTCTAGGATGATCATTTAACTTTTAAAGAGCTTTTGTCTAACTGTTCATTCTTAGCTAAAAATAACTCATTGGTTAAGAACCATCAAAATTCAGAATGCGTCACAGAAAATACGTCATACATGTGAGGGTAAGTCCCCTGCTATGATAAGTCCAACTTGACATTTAGCAGGGGGTGCACTCGGAAGAGGAGTAATTGGTGTCTATGGATTACTTGGAGGTTATTAAGAAGGTCTCAGACACTTCCTTCAGGTAGCTTATTCAGCATAGCCAGTTTTCCCGTTTGCAACACTCACCATCTTTGTCCTCTTATTTAAAGAATATGATCTCCTTTGCACCTCCTGGAGTTCAGGTCATTTGTGTTCCCCTCTAAGAATGAAAATAGTCTACACACAGTGACTCATTATGGGGGTAGCTTAACATGCATCATTTGGGCAGAACTTAACATTCTTTATTGCTTTTAGTCTTAAAATAAAAATTAGTCCCTGGCCAGCTAAGGACTAACAGAAACCTCTTTTATAGAATAGGAAATCAAGGGATAAGGAAGTGAAATAACTTTTCTAAAATGAGAGAAAGAGTCTGGATTCAAATTCAGAACATTCTCTATTAGCGCAAAAATTTACTGGGCCACAGGCCCTGGTGTATATTTTAGTTGTGATGTAAGGAAGGAAGATTTACAAAGTTGAGCAAGACTATGAAGGAGGCTTATTTTCTCCTCGGCACTATTTAGTCCTTTTGAAATTCCCTTTTTGCTTTCTTTTCCTTTTCTTGGTGACATGTTTTATATTCTAGCTCATTATCTCTATAGCCCACCTTCCTTTCTCCAGTTTTTTCTTTCTTCCTACCTCAGAAATAAAACTCAGTATCAGAAAAGAATCGGGATGAACGCACAAGTGCAAGCCATAATAACATCTTCACTCTCAGGCAGACTGGTATGCTGCAAGAACTCATCTGTGCAGCTACTATTTAGACAGCGCCCCCTACAGGCTGCGTAATTTCACTGAGTCAGTACATTTTCATTATTCCCTGGGACCTTGATAGACTCCTGGCACATGGAGGACCAGACAAGTGAAGTGACTGAGTTAACGAACTAGCCAATGGAGAGCCAGGAAGAGGACTGGGCCCTTGATTCTCAGTCCCATTTTCTGTCCACTGCCTCTCCACCTTGCTTTTGAACATGCAGTAAGAACTTTCAGCCAAATAAATGATTCTTGATGGTGAGCTTCTAGCAGTTTTCAGGCAGAGGTGGAGGGTCCCAAGCGTGAGGGTGGCAAACAACTGGCACGCTTTAAATTCCCATTATGTAAGAAGTGCCTTTCTCCAGTTAAAAAAAAATAATATTTATTTTTTAGTTGTAGGTGGACACGATACCTTTATTTTATTTTTATGTGGTGCTGAGGATCAAACCCAGTGCCTCACATGTGCCAGGCGAGTGTTCTACCTCTGAGCCCCAGCCCCAGCCCAGCTCTAGTTATTTTTAAGGGTTCTTATGAAAAATATTAATGGGGAATAATAATTGTCTATTATCAGTATAGTGACAGAGGGTCAGCAAGTTTTGATGAATTGGGAAAGTAATAGGGGAAAGCCTGGAAGCACATCATCTTATCAGCAAATGCACCACATCGACAAGCCTTGGGTCTGTCAGACACAGACACGGGCCCAGAGAACATACTGGAAAAAGAAGGTCTTATAATGACCAAGACAAATCCCTCTCTAAGGTTGTTCTTGCCACATCAGTATAAGCTGATGCTTTATTAGCGGGTCATCCTGGGAATCTCCCAGTAGCTAGTCCGGGATCACTGGTCAGAAGGCTGCAAGGCTGAGCTAACTGACCCTTGGATGTGCACACTATCCTTCCTGACTCCCAAGTTCACAGATTATCTCTGCCCCCACACCCCAAGTGCTTTAAACTCTCCAGGCAAAATCTACTTTGCTCTTGGGCTGAAGTACACTGGGCACATTCTTGAACGGAGTTCAAACTAACAGGATTTCTCTAAAACAAGCAACTCCCTGGATGCCCTGGGAAGCAGTGTGACTACTGGGGGGATTAACATAGCCAGAGCAATGTGGCTGTGGTCCAGGAAGAAAATGTATGTGCTTAAAAAAAACCTGGCTCAGAGTCTTGGGAACCCCATAATCAGAAGCATACTCATTCTGACAGTTTCAAAAGACCCAACACCCACCTCAGTGCGACCTGGCAAAGGTTCAGAGAAATCCACCCCCTCTTTTGTTTTTTGGATGGAATGCAAGAGCCATAGAAGACTTCCTGCCCAGAAGGCAGAGAAAGGACAGGCCTTTGCCACCCAATCCCAGCAAGGCAGGGGGACATTATAGTCCATCCTTGGGTTCATCTTTGAACACTGATTTCATCTTATGGCATGAGGCACTCTGTGTTCATTCTACATGGCGTCCAAGTTGCTGCAAATCTGCTGTCTAATCTTCAGCCAGGGTTTTTATTGGTTTGTGTTTGTTTTGTTTTCTCCTGGGGGAGAGCTACTCATAGCCCGGAGTGTGGGTGGCTCCTGTCAGGACTGGACATGCAGACAAGGAGCAGGAATTGAGCTTGGGGTCTGCAGGCCAAGAGGGAAGAGCCTGTCCTCCCAGAGGTCAAGGCAAGACTCTGGTCAGCCAGTAGCTTGGTGAAGGCTGAACAGGGCAAACATACCTTGGCAGTGAAAGCAAGCAGGGTCAGGAACCTGGATGGCCAGGTACCTTGAAACAACAGCACTGACTGGTAGAAGAGTCAGCCTGGGTCTAAGTAGGAGCTGAGTCATCTCTGGCTTCTTGATTATTTCTAGTAGGCTGGGCATAGGTCTGGGCCTCAGGGAAGTCTACCTCTGACTGAAATGAGCCAGAGACCTTGGTTTGAAGTCTGGGAATAAGGAAAGTCTTATAGTTACTAACAGACACTCTCCTGTGATCTCTAACGTACACTGGGGAACTTTCTCTGTGGGTTTTTGGCTTGCAGGCCACTTTGGTAAAGGGAAATGAAGAAGTTGTCTACCTACATAGTCTGTTGTGATCCACATTTTAAGCAAGTTGAAATGCTGGTTGACGATTTTAAAGATCCACACTGAGCCAACTTCCTGCAAGAGTCAGTGGGGATGGGACTCGGAAGTGGATGCTTCTAATGCTTCCTTAGAAATCTTAATTTTATAAAACCAGCTGAATCTTGGGAAAAACTAGTTTTGCAAGTCTGGGGACAGCAGTCAGCCTGCTTTTGTGGACAGTCGACCTGATCTGTGCATGGGCTGGGGCTTCAGTGCTATTCTTTGTATTTTTAGCATTTAGCTCCAGTGATGCCTGAGCATGAGCACGTTGCTGTACTTAGAGCAGGGTTTCTACACCAGTGCTTTGTAGACAATGTTTAGTTAACACATCAGTGGCTACTTCCCACTACAGACTAATCACCCATTCATTCAACAAACATGTGTTGAGTGCCTTCTATTTTTCAGAACCTCCTAGGTGCTGAGGAGGGATTCAAAGCTGATAAGAAGGATGAGGTGGATAGATAATCTGAAGGAACCTTGAAGAGTATCAGGGTCAGTGTCTCACTCAAAGAAGGAAGAAGAGGGAAGATACAGAGATTGACTATGTAAGGATAAAGCAACCTTGAAGGTTTAGTAGATGGGACTATCCATGGTCAGAGGACACAGGGCAGTGATGTGAATGATGAGAATGTCCAACCCTGAAGAAACTAGGATTATAACTTTGAGGAGAAGATGATCTGCTCCCTGGGAGTGCTTGTCACTACCTCCAATATGAATGGCTCTAGGGATGGGGATTGCCATGAAGATGAACTTGAAGAGCCCTGTGTTACATATGTGAACACTTGACACAAGGAACTAGAAAGAGTCTAGCTATGATGAATTTATCCCACCTCTTTTGATTGGAGTAGGTAATTCTAAGCCAATCCCACTGGTTCAGTCCAATAAGGTTAGTTAACTGCCCTTTGATCAACTGGAAAGGGCTGAAACTAGAATGGGCCTTCATGTGCCCATACTTGAGTGTTAGATTGGAAGTTCCTTGAGATCAGTAGCATTTTTGTCCATCTTGAATCCCCAGAGCCTAGCAGATATTCATTATATGCTGATGAATATATGAAAGATGTGAAATTTGAGTAAGATGATGTGGAAGGAATGAGTGGAAACCCATTACTATGACTTGAGAAACTCCTCTAGTACATACCTGCTCTTACAGGTTAGGGGGAAAACTTAAATCAATGTCTCTTCTCTAACCCCACAATCCCACCAAAGACTGGGTGCAGAGATACCATTTGATTTTCTTCTTCTTTAGCACTTTGTATATTGTTATCTACAAGCAATAGAAAAAAGCTAGTCCCAGTAACTTAGACATTGTGGAAATGAATTCTTCCCCATCCAGGATAGTACCAGTTGGATTTGTCCTAGAACCAGCTTCCAACTGGGGACTCAAATTCTTGAGCTCAAGTAATACTGTTGTTCTTCCAGCCCTTGGAGAAATAGTGGCTTTCAGAGATCATTAATCTTGTGGCTGACTTGGTCCAAAATGCAGGAGGAATGTTAAAACCTGGCTTCTCTTTCCTGCCCATTCTCCAATTTCTTGCCTATGTTTCTCATTGGCCAAGTGGAGTTGGAAGAAGTGTATGTGGGGTTGGGGGAGCTAGGTAGCTTACAGGGGTCATCCAATTTTGAATAGATGGGTGAGTGGGAAATGGTGGAGTCTGGATCTGATGGTATCAAGCAAATGATCAGTGCAGCATCCATACATCGATAGCCTTCCCCAACACTCCACTGGCCCTCCTTTACAGTGTGGATTTAGGGAATGTGAATGCACTCACCTTATATAAGTGGTAGCTCCTTGGGAGGGTTATACTGAACCATTTCTCTTTCTTCCATAGTTGGCCTTTCTTGGAAAATATTTAGACTGCTAATTTAGGCTCCCAAATTAGTTTCCCACTTGAGACTGAAGTTTGTACAGGTGGAGTCCTTGTTAGGCAGCTCCTCATTCTACAGACACTTATTTGACTTCATCAGTGGGTGGATGAGGGACTTAGAACTCAGATTCACAGCTCTTCTGAGTCCTATTTAATAGGAAACGAAGCCAAGCAGATCTACAAGAGAGAGAAAGATGGAGGAACTGAGAGGCTCATCTGAACTGTGGGTGGCTCCAGGGGATGCAACTCCTGGTTGGGGCCTCATTTTGTTTGGCAGTTCTGAGATCACCTGTGTCAGTTAGGTTTGGTCAAGAAAGTTGAACCACTATGAGTAATATGGTATATAGGAATTTTCTATGGGGATTATACTTCACACATTTGCAGGAGCTGGGGAAGATGTCATGGTAGGCTTGAAGTCACTGAAGGCCAGCAGTTGGGAAGCAAAGGTTGGATGTGAAGTGGGGAGAGCCAAGGACGAATTGGAATATATCTGTACACAGCCCCTATAAAGACAACTGGAACTCCTGTGTGTTACTCAGTGTCTTAGTCCATTGGGCTGCTGTAACAAATACTGGGTAATTTATAAAGAGCATGGAGGTGGGGCTGGGAAATTTGAGATCATGGGATCAGCAGATTTGGTGTCTGGTGAAGGTTTGTTTTCTGCTTCATGGATGGTGCCTTCTAGCTGTCCTCACATGCTCCCTTCAATCTCTTTTATAAGGGTACTTTTTCAAAAGCCCCACTTCTTAATTTTACACAGTGGGGATTTAGTTTCAACATATAAATTTTAGGAGGACCTGAACATTCATTTCATAACCATCACCAACTTGACAATGCAGAAGACTTGCAGGAACTGTTGGCCTTCACCGTGGTTCTAAGCACATGCCTAGGCCAGGACTCAGAGAAGCTCAAGGAGGGATCTGATCTTGTAGGATCTGCAGGAACTTGGGCCCAGCTCTGCTCCACCGCTCAAGATGGAGGAGTGAGTGGGCCAGGGCAGCAATTGCAAGCCACAGAGTTGCTGGGACCACTGCACCTCCTTCCCTCCATTTTCCAGATTGGTCTCCTTTGGAGACTTTTGTCCTAGGATTAGGAAAACCCTGACCTGGAATCAGACAGAGAAGGGAATTCTGGGAATTCGAGTCACAGCTTTACTAGGGTGACACAGCCCAAAGCCAGCCCATGTTGCAGGAGGACTGTGAAAACCAATGATAGAGGGATAGATACCAGTTTGCCTCCCGGGAAAGGGAGCCATGTCTCTCAGACAGATTGTGGGGAGTGGCAGCAATAAAGCTCATAGCCTCCTCTCTGGATGGCTCCTGCAGTCAGGGGAGGCCAGGAACTCTGAAGTCCTTGAAGACCTGGGGGGTATGTACCCCATCAGAGACTGCCAAACATTTGTACCTCCAGGAGACACCTCTCTCTCCAGCTTAGGGAAGGTGGAGCCTCTTTGGGCCATCTCATCCCCTCTTTCTAAGACACCTCCGGATAAGGGTATTGTGAGGACTCATTAGCTAATGCTGGGGAAAGGACTTTGAAGAGGAAGAGGTATCGTAAATGCTGTCATAATTGCACACAGATGCCTGGATCCAGACTGGCAGGCACTTTGCTGACTAACAGTAGAATTTGTTGGAACTGGTGGTGACCTTTTCTTCTCATTACGTGTCTAAATATTTTGGTTGTCAACTGTAAACAAGCCCATTCCGAAACAAAAATCCGATCTTCTATTGGTGCTTGGAAAACTGTCCCTGTTCCATGCATCGTTTCCGGTTCCCTTCTTTCTCTTCTGTTGGCGATGGCCCAGCAAGGTTTACTCAGCTGCTTGCTCTTTCCTAGAGGAGAGTCCCAGAGTTGACACCGTCTCAACCTGTTTACCTTCACACTCATTTCTGACCAGGTGGACAGGATGTCAAGACTTTTGGTCAATTTTGTCAGTGTGGCAAACATATTAGTCAAATATTTGTATTCTTTGTTTTAAATGACAAAAAATACTGGTCTTTTTTTAATTTTTTTTTTTAGTTGTCAATAGACTTTTATTTTTTTATTTATTTGTATGCAGTTTTGAGAATTGAACCCAGGGCCTCACATGTGCTAGGCAAATGCTCTACCACTGAGCCATGACCCCAGCCCAATACTTGGTCTTTTATTTTTATTTTTACTATACTTTAAATATCATGGAGGCAGTGCATTTTTTGCATCTCTGTCCTTCTGAACCTTTATCCCTTTTTTTCTTTTCCCAGCCACTTCTACATTATGATCTTGAAGTATACAAAAAGGACAACATTATAATGTGCATAATAATGATAAAAATGTAATGCAACAGATTGTAGTATGTACATAACCACTCTCCTCACTTCTTTCCATAGGATCCTGATGGGAAAGGTCTTAATCTTCTGGAATCTCCTATATTGGTTAGGGTAAGATGAAAAGGGGTGGGGGGGAGAGAGAGAGAGAGAGAGAGAGAGAGAGAGAGAGAGAGAGAGAGAGAGAGAGAAATACAAATATCTCAAGTAGTCAGAGAAGCCCAGTAAATATATACAATAAAGACTAAGCCAAAGAGGGAACTGGAAAAAGAGAAAGCAGGAATAAAGTGGAAAGTTTAAAGGACATAGGGTGTGGGAGTGGGGGAAAGGGCACTGGTAGGTGTAAGAGAAAGAATAAGTGTGAAAGATATCTAAAAAGCATTGTACTAGTCTGCTAGAGTTGTCATACACAATGCCACAGACTGGGTGTTTGGAATAACAGACATTTACTTTCTCACATCTGGAGGCTGGAAGTCCAAGATCAAGGCGCTGGCAGGTGTAGTCTGTTCCTGGCTTACAGGTGGCTACCGTCTGCTGTGTGCTCACATGGCCTTTTCTCTTTATGCATGCATCACTGGTTGGATTAGAATTCCACCCTGATAACCCTTATGACTTCATTTAACCTTAATTACCTCTTTAAAGGCTCAGTCTCCAAATATAGTCACCTGGGAAGTTAAGGCTCCCATGTATGGACTTTGAAGGTAACACAATTCAGTCCATAAAGAGAGATTTTTTGTATTAAGCATGTGTATTTCCCTTCTCTTCAGTTGATATTTTCTAAAAATAATAAGAAAAGATTCAAATTACTTTCAATTATATTTGTTTTCTGTGGGATTGTTTTTAACACAGCACTGCACCAAGCCTGGGTAGCAGGGCTCCTTGGTTTGTATGTGTTGTATGTAGATTTAGGTAATTCCCACCCAGTTCTGAAAAAATTAGAATATTACAAGATAGACTTATGTTACAATGTCACAAGATAGAAAATCTTGTGATTTAAAATTTAATCTTTCATTTTAATTTTTAAACCTTTTTAAAAACTTTATTTGTTTATTATTATTTTTTATGTGGTACTAAGGATTCAATCCAGTGCCTCACATGTGCTAGGCAAGCACCCTATCACTGAGCCACAACCCCAGCCCTCTCATTTGTAATTTGAAAGACCACTTAAGAGTTAACTTATCCTCAAATAAGAAAAGTACCTCTGTGAAAAATCCAGATAGAATTTCATTATTGGAAAAACTAATGCTTTAATTTTTAACTTTAATTTTTATAGGTATAAATAAGTATTTGTAGCCACATCTATTCACTTTTCATGAAGATTTTTTTTTCTATTCAGAAAAAGAATTATAGCCCCAACTCTGCTAGTTTCATTTTTGATAATCGCCAGAATGAAATTGTCATTTAGCAACTGCCATTTGGAAGTATCAATAACTGTTTGAAAATAAGCAAACCACGATCTGGATGGAAAAAAAAAAAAGCCCATCATCCAATGCCACGGTGTGCATCTTATTACTGCTGGGAGCTGCTGCAGAGTCACATAATGGCCCCTTATCCAATCTTGGTGCAGGACTGTGAAATCTGGAGCATGTTTTGCCGAGGCTACAGACACACGCTCTGTGTCAAGCTCAGGGTACTGGTCAGGATTCAATTCCAAAGTATTGGTGGCCTCACATCTTCAGTGAGACTTCGAGAGTCCAGAGAAGTGCACACACTATTTTCTGTGGAAGGGGAGAGTGCAACTGTAGCCACTGGGCACATCCGAGATCCTGTCACCTTGAGGTGGTTATTTCCAGGGTCCAACATCAAATTATCTTGCTGAGGAAGGGTTAAAAGCAAATACTGTTAGATGGGAGAGAGAGAAACAGATAATCTTGTGCTGAGAATAAATGGAAGAAGATCTTGATCTCTTATTCATTTATCCAGGGGCAATTTCTAGGCTCCGTCAAATCAATGCAGTGACAAGGTTCATCTGGTGCCTACTCACACAGAAGGGTAGTGAGATGTGAATTCATTTTTACAAAATATCATGGTCTGCCTATATTTCCCTGGTGTAGGCCTACTTGTTTTTAAGTCGTTATTATTTATAATCTATGCCTACGGGGAAGACAACTATTGTTTATGGGTGGAATGATTTAAATCTGGGCCTTTAAAGCCATGCGTGATTTATTTGCACAAGGAAATCATGTTTTCTTTGGAGCTTTTCAATGGAGGCATAATTACAGTGTTGCAAATACAGTGCTCTATTTAAGGGTCTGTCAGCATTTCCATAATAAACCTCTATTTTCAGGAGCCTTGAACATTGCCAGAGAGAGAGACACAGAGAGACACAGAGAAAGAAATCCTTCTAAAATATAAGTTTGGTGGATCCATCCAGGGACTTTATTTTTAATCCAAATTTGTGTGTGTATTTGTAGCCACACATTCTTCTTTGTTTGTGTGGTGGTGCCAGTACTGTGCCAGGCATCTCTGGATCCTGCCCAGCGGGACTTCGGCTCGAAAGCAGGATCTTAACGGGAAGCAGCGGCGCGCTGGGTGGCTGGCCGGCTCCCTTTCCAGACCCCAGCTGATTGCCAAGTTGCATCTCAACTTTAAGAAAAGAAAAAAATTTTTTTCGCCCTTGCTTCTTTTCTACCCCTTCCCCCATTGATTTAGGCATATGCTTACTTGGATCTTGAAGAATAATATTAATAGCAACATTAAGCGTGATTTGAGTGCCCGGTATGTGCCTGGCACTTACAGATATTTAATTTTTAAACTTTATAACAATCCTGCAAAGTAGAAATCATTATGCCTGCTTTTTCAGACCATGAAAACAGGCTGAGGGGAGGTAATTTCCCAGACAAAGAATGGGAGAGCAGAGTTCAGGGTGACAAAGGCTGTGACTGAGGGCCCTGTGTCTCCCCAGAGGCGGCTTTCAAATTGAAGGAACTTACCTAGAGGGAGAGAGATTCAGAGGGACAGGTTGACTCAGAGGACACTTAGCATTGGATAGGTGGTGGGAACTGACCAGTCAGGAGAAAAGGCCTTGAGGGACATTCAACAACTCCCAGAGAACGGGGCCATAGGCAAGCGCTTCTCTGATTGAGCCTGGATAAAAAAATATCTGACGATTTTTGGAATCTACTAAATGGCAAGCCTGCACTTTCCATGGGTTATCTCATTTATTTCCCATTTTTACCAAAGCAGAGAGCGAGTTTTTATAGATTGGATAAAATGTCCAGGGTTATATAACCAGGAAGTGGCAGAGTTCCCAGGTCTGGAATAGTGGTTCTTGACCACTATGCTTTATGGCCTCCAGGGAGCCAGCCTCCCTCCTTTTGGGAGGTAGAGTGTGGAGACAGGAAGTTGAAACTCAGGATCCTCCTGCTTTATGTGGGAGATCCTGCCTCGGAATTGTTGATGGACCCTTTCCAGGAGTTTGTGTGCTGGCATTAGCAGAGGGGGAAAGGTAATATACACCCTTTGGCACAAGAGGACAAGGGGCAGCAATGGAGGAAAGAGGCCACCCTCCACACCGTGTTCACAGCCAACCCCTGGGAAACTGTTTTGTAAACTCTGGCTCCCTTGTGGGTGGTGTGATTTAATTCTTTTTCCTTCTCTTTTCTGGGACAGCTTTTGGGTTGCTAGTTCCAGCTGAGACTAGAAGTAGTAACAGCTCAGGAGCAGCTCCTTTGCTAAAGAAGTATTTTCATTAAGAAAAATTTCTTCCTGCTTCCTGAAGCAAAATCAGGTAACTGAATGGGGGTTTGCTCACGGAGGGATCTCCTGCTCTCAGAGCTTTGGTGGAGGCTTGACGTTTAGAGGGAGGGATTTGATCGCCCTTTAGAATCAATGCATATATCTTATGGGAAATGATTCTCAGCGGCTGCAAATTCTGTTCGATCTTTATTTGTACGTATTGAGGTTCCTCTAGGTGGTCTACATTGGACATTATTCTCAAGGAAAGATGGCTTGACTGGCATGGAAAATCTGACTCAAATGAGTGTTGGAGTGAAAGTGCTGGCGAGGTCATTCCATGTTGCCAGAGTTTAAATACTAATTTGAGAGATCCTCATATTAATCCTTCTTGGAGTAGGAAGTAAAGTGACAAATGTCTATTCAAAACAAGTGCTAGTCATTCATTCATTCATTCATTCAACCAGTATTTATTGAACTTCTGCTATATGCTGTGCTCTGAGCCAGGAACTGGAGGTTTGATGGTGAACCAGACAGCTGTCATTGCTACTCTTATAGAAATTAAAACCTAACTGGGGCTAGAGAAATTAAAGAGGTAATCACACTCACAGAAACTAATGATTATAATATGATGAATTTCTTAGAGGAAAACACAAGGTCCTGTGAGAACAGAGGGCCTAGATAATGTTACAACTCTTTCAGCTATAAGTCCCGAAAACCAAATCAATGATAGTTTATGTAAATAGACACACACCTCCCTGCAATAACAAAAAGTCCTAAAGCAGGCATTTGCTGGCATTGATTCAGTGATATCATCAAATATTCAGACCCTTTCTGTGCCTCCTTCCTGCCACAGACTGGGCACAGATGGCATAGATTGCCATCTTCAACATATTCACTTTGCAGCCTTAGGCTTGTAGCCTCATGATTACAGAATGGCTGCTGCAGCTCCACTTTCAAAGGCAGGAGACACAGGGAACTGGTGGGGGTGTGTATGCCAAAGAACTCTTTTCTCTAACACAGTATATTTCACCAGTAGCAAACTTTTTTTCCAAGAAACCTTTTGGCAGACTTTCTGTTACTTTTCATTAGACTGATGGAGTTTTTAAATGAAGATTTCAGAAAACACAATCATATATGTATGATGATAAATAACAATTGTGAAATGGCTTGTAAACCACATTCATATGTGTGAAGTCTTTTGCTTCTTATGTCAGTCTTGTGAGAAAGAGCAGTTTCTCAGATGAAGACATTGAGACTGAGCTGAGGGTCTTGCCCAAGAACATATAATCTGACCTCCTTCACGTCCAGGTGCTCAGCTGCCCCCAGGTGCTTGGTCTGCTAGGTGTCTGCTGGGTTTAGGACAGTGAGAAGGTCCTGAGCCCCGAATGTGGTGCATTCCAAAAGGCTTTGCACAAAGATGAGTGTTTGCTATTGGAGGTGTTTCTTAGGGACACAAAATTTTAGATAGTCTCTCTGACATTTTCTTATGGCTACCCTTGGGGTTCAAAGTCACACAGTGGGAAGGCAGTTATCCTTTTGTCCAAGAGAAGAGCCAGGACCTCACTGTAGAGCCCTTACTTGCCATGATATGAAAACAGGTATAGAAAATAGCATCTGCTGATGGAACTTTGACTGCATTTCCAGAGAGTTTCAGAAATGTTGACTTTACATGTTTTTGAGTAACCCTCCCCAGCTCCTGGCACCCAACCCAGGCAGAGGACTTTAACATCTAGGATAAATGAATGAATATCAACACCACAATTTCTCATGATATTTTAAAGGCACCCAGAAAAGGCCATCACATGTGACACCCCTGGCTCCCCCAGCCCTGGTGGCCCAACTCCCAGTGTGCAGGGTGTCTGTCACAGCAGGGGTGATGTCCTTGGGCTTTCATCTTATTCTGCCCTCCCCACCTCTTCCCTGCCTCTTGGATTGGGGCCCTGAGGTTGCCTGTTGCTGGCCTGGTTGAAGGCAAAGACAGACCTGCTGGCTTGGGACTGTCCCACGAAAATCAGAATGGGCAAGGAACGCAGAGACGCACCAGCTCAGAGCTCTGTATCCTTGAGTTAATGCCAGTGGAAATAAGAGTCTTGTACCCTGTGCTGGAGAAAGTGTAAAGTTGACACCATTTACCAGATGTTCCTGTGTTTTCTGAGCTTTATGAGGCCTTCTGTTAAGTAACACTTATTTTAAAAAAGTAAAGCTTGCCTGCTCTGAGTGGAAAGTTTTTGTTTTTTGTTTTTTTAAAAAATCTTTTGGGTGAACTCTGCAGCACCTGTTTGCACAGCAGAGATCTGGCTCGCAGGGGTGCTTCTGGAGAGTGACACACAGGGAGAGCTATGTGGCAGGCAACCTGGTCCTGATTTTAAAAGGCCAAAGACCAGAGGCCCAGGCTCAAGGATGCAGAAAACACACACAGACAGGCAGCCAGATGTGCACCCCTCTCTTGAATGCAATAAGAATACTCCTGTAACCTTGGGCACAAATCACTTATTTCTGTAGCCCCAAATAGGATATTCCTTCCTTATGCAAATAATTGTTTTATAAGCAAAAAATAACCATTGAATTCATCTTCAGTATACATCTGAATTTCTGAAAGCAGATTTGATTAAAGTGACACATATTTTTATCACATGCTGTAGAATGTAGCTTATTATGAAGAGGGCATTTATCATACTTGGAATCTGGAAGATGTCATTCAAGACATTGAATAAGTGGCATGCATCGGCAGGCATGAAAAGTTCAATGCAAAACATGGCTAGCCCATTTAGGTGAAGGGCAGGAAAATCAAGATCTAGCATAATTTGCTGAGGGAAAGAGAGACAGGAGGCAGCTACTCTATGGGAGTAGAGTGGAGCTGGGTTCAGTATGCTTGGGGAGAGGTTTCTGTGTGGGGAGTGGAGCCATCAAGGAGGCTATAAATGGCCTGGTTTGGTACCATCCTGCCCAAATCACTGCTGCACATAGAGAACCATCAGAAAATACCAACAGAAAAAGAATCACCTAAAGGGGCGGTGGGGAATGTCAGAATCCACATTGCCCCCCCAACTCATCTGACTTAGTTCTGGGAGGAGGCAGAGGGGGACACCTTAAGGCAGCTCTGTTTGTTCCACAAGAGTATTTTAAGCAGAACTCAGTTATGGCTCAGCAACAGCTCCAGTGATCATTAAAATGACAGCTGCACATCAGTGTCTATGTTTTGAGGTCTTATGACTTCTAGAGACTCCCTTCTTGCATATGTGGGTCTCCATCTATTTCTTCCCTGGAAGCCACTGTTAAAACCTAACCCTTCAGTGGAGCAGGGCATAGCATGGCAGGAGGCCCAAGAGCTAACACGGGCTACTTGGACTGGGAGTGTGGAAGTGGGGAGATGATATATATGAAATAATTATCATACAAGAGAAAAAGGTGGGTACTAAGAGTTCCCATGATATCTCACTAATACTGAACTGTGTATATGTTCATATATTTAGGTATAAAGAGATGGATAAAAGAATGGTTTCCAAAATGTTAATGGTGACTAATAGGTTAGTGGGTTTCAAGTTAGTTTTTTGTGTTTTTTCTAGAGTTTGAATTTTTTTGCAGTGTTTATTATTTCAAAAATTATAAAATATTGCAAAAATAAAAACAACAACAGGAGTACAAAGATAACTCCTGCATTTCAGAGCTCAGGGTATTCTTTTCTTCTTCTTTCCCTCTCCTGGAGCTCCTAGTTGCATACTGGAAATGCAGCCTCCAGAAGAAGTTGGAAGATGAAGAACACAGATGGTTGACCTTGTGGTTGGGACTGTTACAACTCTCTGGAAAACTAACTGCTGGTGACTAGGTGATGTCTCAGCAGAACATCAGCATTGTCCTGGTGGAAGCTGGGTTTACAGTGGTCTGAAGAAAGACTTAGCCTTAATTACTTTGGAAACTGAATCCAACAGATAATCACTGACAATGAACCCATCATTAACTAGAACTAGGTTTGTTAACTTGCTGAAGCAAGGAAGAACATACCTCGGGAACCAGGGACATCTTAGGAGGACAGAAAGGGGAGGGGACTGTTATAAGACCGAATGATTGTGAGGAGGGACTGGAGGAAACACAGACCTACTCCATATTGCATGTCGGCACGTAGGGGGGACATTTAGTACTTGGTATCTCAGCCATTGCTGAGCATGAGGGAAGAAGCAGAATTGGGGAAATCATTGACAAAACAATCACTAAAAAGAGGGATCGTGACTCATTTTGCAGCATGGTGTGGTCTTGGGAGAAACGTTGACTTGTGTTGTCCTTGTCTTGCTCTTCTCGGGTCTTTTAGATATGCCTCCATCTGACGGTCAGCAGGGCTGATTTTCTTTATCTTACACTCTGGGGCCCAGATCTAGCTTTTATTCCTGGAGGGGGCACATCTGTGGTGTGGGTATGGGGGGGAGATGCTGATGGAACCTGCTGTGTCCATGAGCTCGGCTCAGGGGGAGGAGGGTGCAATGCCGGGTCCTTTTGCTGCTGTCCTGGATTGCTTCCTTCCTAGTGTGGTCCAGGCTTTAGAAGTCTGTGGGCTTGTGGAGGAAATTGCTCATCAAGTTTAGGTCTGGAACTCACTCATGGGGGCTCTTGGAGACAGGTGCTTAGCAAGGCAACTGAAGATTCCTGCAGGCTTTCAGGAAGGTGTTTGAGACCTTCCTCGTCGATCCTGAGCAACTCTGGATGGTAGAGTGTTAGGCCCAGCCACAGGAATCCTGCCTGCCTTCCTCTGATTCATTTAGTACCTATTCTTCATACCTATTTTTTCATCTATGAAGAAACGAAAAGTACATCAAATTCTCTAAGTAAGACCAGGATGGTTGGGGTGAAACCCAAATCACACAAGCACTTCTACCTGGTGCAGCAGGGAAAGGTGAGGGTCTTCATGTGGGGTGAGCTCTTATTCGGTGGCCAGGGACAGGCTGCTGATGGTGCCTCTCTGCCTGATGTCCTGGAGGCTGTCTCCTGCTTTTCTTCCCTCTCCTTGCTTAAGATACCCACCTCTTGAGACAGACACCTTTGAACCTTGGCATCCTTCTGTCTCCTACACGCCTTCTTCCCCACTTGCTCCTGTGCATCCCTGACTGAACTTGACCTGGCCTCATTCTCTAGTTGGGAAGGTGGAGGGTAAGAGGCAGAAAGGCTCAGGATGGAAGAATTCTGTGACTTGGTCTCCTGACTCAGGCCATGAAGCTACCTCTGTGGGTGCCCACAGTGGCAGGTGTGGCCCCTGCCTTGCTGGCTGGCCTGGACTTCCTTGTCTGCGGAGGGTCAAGACTGGCTCTGTAGTCTGCTCATGGGACTTGTCTGTCACCCATGGGCAATCCATCCTGACCGCGTCTGCGTCTGTGTGTATGGAAAACAACAGAGTCTGCATCAACAGCAAAAGCAGCGAGCGCACACGCCAGATCGAGACCTCCCCTCCCCTCACAGGTGTGGTAGGCAGACGGGAAGGAGGACATATTTTGCTGTGATATTAGAATAAGATGAGCAGTGGTTATTTTGGGCCAGTCTCCAGAAAACACTTGGAGAGCACCTCAGAACTGCAGATGAAGCCCCAGGTTCATTTTATTGGGTGATTTCAGCACTGCCAAATATTTGTAGTGTAAAGAAATCATAAAACGTGCTGGTGGTCCGGGAGCTAGATGGGGTACACTCTGCACATATTTGAGACAACTTTGTGATTTGGTGACAGGCCTGTTTGATCCCTTCACCTAGAAATAAGGATTTGCCAAAGAAATAAATTAAATGTAGATAGCTCTGAATCCATTCTCCTTCTGGTCCCTTTCCTCCTTATCTGGAGAGACCAGGATTTTTTTTTCCACCTCCAGGCATGATTTGTGTTTAATTATCATAGTCCAGATTTTCTCCACTGCACTTGAAGTCTGAACCGGCTTCCTCTCCACGCCCCTGCTCTTGAATAACATATCTCCCTGTTAACGATTTTCTTCGCTGTTTGTATAGTCTGTGGCATGTGCAGCACAAGACTGATCAGTTTGCTTTAATTAAGCTTCAAAAGAGAGCCCTAGCCTCCATCTTATCTCCAGTTTGCTCCTTAATTCCCTTTCCACAGCCCTGCTATAGGTGGGAAGTTCAGCCTGTGGTCTGGGATGGAAGGCGGGGAGCCGACTTTGCCTTGAGAATCACTGGCTTCCTCCTTCCTCCAAGGGAACTCTTTTGCACCCTTCTTTGATTTTCACAGGGAGCTAATTGCCAATGACTTAAAAAAAAATCCCCCTTGGGTGTTTCTCACTGCTGCAGAGTCAGAAGGAAGAAAAAGGGGGCATTAGTAGGAAACAGGATGGTGACGAGGGGGTCACTGCAACTGCTATCCCCACTGTTGGCTCTGGGAAGCCCAATACCCTAAATCAGGCCTGGTGAGGCAGGGCCTGTGCTTTGGTAGAACTCTCCCTCTAAAACTAGTATGGGGGCCCACAGCGGCAACTTTTTGTCCCAAGTACTTCCTGGATGGAATTTTTTTTTTTAACCTCCAGCCACCAGCTTCTGTGCTGCTTGGAAGAAACATCTGCAACCATGCATTCTTTATGTGGTCTTCCATTAATAAACAGGAACCCACCTTTCTAGACCAATGGGAAACACTATTTTTTTTTTTCTGTTTGCTGCTCCTGTGTGTAGGGTCCATGAATGGGGGCTTTGAGAACTTGCCCTTTCGTGGCCAGATATCAAAGTGCTGCTCTCACACATGGATGGACAGCCTTGAGGTGTGGCTGGAGCCGCCACCCGTGTGGCCGCCCACCGTGCTGCCATGCTGGCCACTGCGGGCGGCAGGGCCAGACTGCTGATGAGCCAGTTTCTTCCCTGGGACGAATGCCGACCCCCCAAGAGGAAGGCGCAGACCACCAGCAGCCATTCTCCACCGAGTCCTAAAATAACTAGACTTTTATTTACTTGTATGTGCTCCTTTCTGTGGCATTCCTTGGCCATTCAGACCCCTCTTTTTGGGAAGAGAAAGTTCATTTTTAAAGGTTTCCTGGCCTAACGTTCTTCCCTTTTTCTCTTCTCTTCTCCCCATTTCTTTTTCTCTTTCCTGCTTCTCCCCACGTGTGCTGTCTCTAGATAAAGGGTCCCCACATTACAGGTGGTGCTTCTGGACTCTTCTGTGTGCTACCTCAAGCACTGAGCATTCTGGCTGTGACATTAAAGAAGGGAGGCTGGCAGTATCAGCTTGGGAATAAGGACTGCAGTAGGTTCCTCCCTGAGACAGAGACGGGTGGAAGGGCTAGGACTCATCTTGGGACTCCAAATTCTGGGACTGGGCTGATGGGGCTCTGTGAGTCATAGCCAGGGAGGTGAAGGTGCACTGGGCAACTATCCTGAGCCGTGGGCTACTTGGAGGGCTCTTTTGCCTGGGGAAAAGACATCTTCTCTTCTTAGGCCTCCAAATGAATCATGCTGGTCACAATGCTGGGAACCAGCCTCAGAGAATCTGTGGCAGAAGTGCAGGCCCTGGCCGTTGGAGTGGTGAGAGAACCAGCCTGTTCTCTCCTCCTCAGTTTTTCCCCCCCACTAGTTTACTTCCCTCTCACTCATGTGAGAGACATGTGGAAGGAAGATGGAGGTGAGGTCACCTTGATTAAATCTCTACAGGTCCAAAGTAATGCTTGCTCTGCCACTTCTTAGAGAGCTTCTCTGGAAAGGGCTTGCAGAAGTGAGGAGACAGTCATAGTCAGGGTTGGGAAAATGGGAATGGGAGGGTGGGCCCTGACTTTTCTTAAATGCATAGTTTGTTCCAGGTAAGGCAGCTCAGGGGACACTTGCTGTGAAATTCTGTTATTGGAATCTATCAAGCTGAGAACTTTGGGTCTCCTGTCCATTCATGTGTTAGCAGAGAGGGAGTCTGGATGAGTCTTCAAGGGGAAGAGATGCTGAGCAGCAGGAAGGAACGTTTTGGGATAGAAGAGTGAGGAGTACTTGGATCTCACATATCCTGTCCGCCAACAAGAATCTCAGAGGCCCCCACCAGAGAGGCCAGGAGAGAGCCATTATGCGAATGTTGCAGATGAGCACACTGAGGTCCAGGCTGGAAAGTGACTTACACCTGGGCACAGAGATGTGGGCGCTCTTGAGCTGTGTTTTCCTGCCTGCCTCCAGGTACTTCTGCCAAGGCACCAGAAGAGGAAGGAACATGTATTGGTCTGCAGTGCTGGTTGATTCTTAGCAGACTGACAGTTGTTCAGGGACTCTAACCTGCCTGATTCTGACATGCTCCTCATTCCTTTTTGTAGGGACAGTGTCACTGGGAAATAAGAAGGAAATGATAGGAACAAGTGTTCTAGCAACACTGCTGCTCTGAATGGCAATAGGCGCACGGACCCTTTGTAAAGAACAGGCTGCCTTTCAAAGCTTCCATGCTAATGGCGCCCTGTGGGAATTCCCCGGGCCCTTTCCTTGGCTTGGCCCCCACAGTGCCTCCTACCCACCTCAGTCCCATGCTGTGCAGCATTGCCAACATTGCCAGACAGCTCTGGGAATTCCCAGGAAGAAGACCCCTCACTTTCCCCTGATTTGAAGGAAACAAAATTGGCCAAGGGCATGTGTCCTGGCCATGGGGCCATCTAGAGGGTTCTAGACCAGGACATGGTCCTAGGGCCCTAGCTCCCGCAGATTCAGGAAGTGTGTGTCAATTAGTGAGGGGCTTGAAAGAGAGAGGCAGGTCCGAGGAAGTGGGAACAGGAGGGCAAGGGCTCTAATCAAAATAGTCCTAGCCTGCAGTGCCAGATCTGTGGTTCTCCCGGTTTTGCAATGAGTCGGTTGTACTGTTGCAGGTACCGCTGGTAACAAACATCTGTGGGGTGTGGCTTTGTATGGGGGCCTTATGGGGGACAGAGTAACCTTGGTATCTCTTTATTTTTTTCGATGGCTGAAATGTACCCCAGAATAAAGACTTCAGCTAGTTTCTCACTTGCCAAAGGGACAGTCTGAGGTTCTGGAAGAACTTCTGCTCTTCTTGCTTGAAGGAAGGCAGAGGGGCTGGTGTTTATTAAGTGACAGACTCTCCAGGGTCCTGTGCTAGGCACTGTGCAGACTCAGGAGCTGATGGCTACTGCAGCATGGGCCAAGGGGGATATTTGCCTCTCAAACTATTCCTCGAAAATGGAGGACTATATAAATTGAGAAAAATTTGAATTCTGTCTTTTGTTCTTGCATGTTTACCATGCCCCTCATCACGTTACGGTTTTAGAGAATTCCTATAGTAAGGAAACCACTTAGCTTTGTTTAGTTCAGAATGTACCAGCATGAGTTGATCATGGGACTGAATTTTCATGGAGCTCCAGCTAACAGCCCCTTGGAAACCCTGTTTTCAAAGTGGAACACAGGTAAGAAAGATAGGAGTTTATTCCCCAGGCACAACGCATTGGGGTAGGAGATTTTATACATAGAAGCAAGCAGGACTCACATCCAGTGTTTCTGATCTGGTTTTCATTTCTGCAGGGATGCATAAAACACGATTATAGGATGGGGGTTGCTGTGCAGTTGTACCAGGCTCAGTCCCTCCCCACTGAAGAGATCTCTCTATCTCTCTCTCTCTCTCTCTCTCTCTCACACACACACACACACATACACACACACACCCCTCACACACACACCAAGGTAACTAACCAGCCTTGAGAAGACAGCATGCTACTGGGAAGGAGGAAAGGAGGACTGGCAGAAGGGGGGAACATAGACCAGCAGGAGAGGAGACAAAGAGAGAAGATGTTGGAAGGGGAGGAGGAGGAACAGGTGAAGGAGAACAAAGAAGTGATGAGGCAAAGAGGGCCCCAGGGGCAGAAGGAAGGTTGCCTAGCTCTGTCCTGTCCCCAGGCTGAGACCCACTCCATCTCTCCTTTATTTGCTTCCTCTGGTCTTGGGGAGCAGAACACTGAGCCTGGCAGGGATTCTCAGGGAGGGTGGTGTGGGTGGCAGCAGCTGTTTGGTGCCTGGTGTGATGCCAGCCAGTGAAGAACCAGATGCATCCTCCTCTGAGGACATTTCTTCCCCTGAGTGATGTCAGAGCGGTCTGGGGTCAGGGAGGGCTGCCCTGATCTGTTGAGTGTCCTGTTAATCACATGCTCAGGGTAGAGGGCAGAGAGAACATGGCCCTGGCTGCCTTTTGGTACCTGTGACTTGCCTTCTGCTCGCTATTTCTGTGGCCTCAGGAAAAGGAAGTGGGAATTGGAGAGAGCCCTCCAGTTCCTGATCTGGGATGTTTCTGTGTGCCTGGGCAGGGAGGTTGTCACCCATTTGGGCACTTAGCCTCTAGGCAGCACCTGTTTAGGGACACAGCTGCAGCCAGGACAATGAGCATTCTTGGCTGCTGCCCCAGGGCCACCCTGAGCAGCTGCCTGGGTGCTTTCCCACACTCTGAGTGTGATGCTATGTCCCAAAGCCTTGGGCAGGGAAGAGCCATCTGGTGCTGCCTGGGCTCCTTGGGCACAGGGCTCCACTCTGACTCTGTGTCCTTGCCAGGGCACCGGCTTAGGAAGGGGATTCAGTACCTTGTTTTGGTGCTCAGTCTAAGAGGCAGAAGCAAAATTTACAGCTAAGGGCTCAAAGTCAAATTTGTTTTTATTTACAAAAATGTGTCAAGTGGGAAAACAGGAGGTACAAGTGGAGAACAAGGGCACTGGAGGGAGGCATGGCAGAAGGAGGCAAGGAAATGCCAAGAGGACCTCCATTCTCATTATACACGGAGAAGGCAAAGGGTTTGGCTGAATTTAGAGGGGAAAAAAGGCAATTTTTTTAAAAAGGTAAAAAAAATCAGGTCAAGAAGTTACATAAAGACTTTCTAAAGCCTTCAGAGCTCCTGGTACTTGTTCCAAGTAACATCAGACCCTGGGGAAGGGCTGCGGGTCCTGCATGACAACTAAGCAGGATCTGCTCCACGGTAGTGTTTTTTCCCCTCATGTTACTCCTTTAATATTTGCACCTTAAAACACTTTACAAATTTGCAATAATTAAGCTTCTTCCCATCAACCATGGAAAGGAGTGTTCGTTTGCTCATCTTATATAAAAGCGAACTACAGCTTTTATACAGAGAGTTGAAAGAAAATGTTTCCAGAGCCCACCAATGAGAGTGTCCTGTCTGGGTCTTGAACAAAATCCAGGCTGAGGCTCTTGCCTCTGGGTGGAACCTCAGCTCAGGAAGCCCTTCCCCGTCCTCCCACCCCCCAACAAGCAAAGAGCCAGCAGTGAAGTGATTGGCCAGGAAAAGGAAAGGTTCTGTTAACCATAAACAAACCATATCTATAATATACAATTAAAATTTAAAATTAAATATTTTATAATCTTAGTTCATTAAGACTTGATTCATGTTATTAACCTCATTCTTATTCTCTTGGTTTTTATAAGTAAGTAAATAACCCCCCGCCAGAATGAGAGGGAAACTGAAAGGTTGTCTCTTTTGACAGTGGTGAGACCACATGCCAGTGTGCTTGTGCATATGAGAAGGACAGGGTGAGGGAAGGGGAACAAGAGAAATGACCTTCACCTTGGTGGAGAGCACCCTGGAAAATACAGGTCTCACTTTTACCCAAGAGTGACACAAAGTACCCAGAGTGGTGGAAAGTGTGAGAGCTTGTGGTGGCCTCAGGAATCACGTCTGGTGGTGGCCCAGTGTGTGTGGCCAAAGTCTATCCCGGGGAGAGCAGGGCAACCCATGCCCTGATCTGTGGGGGTGCAGAGCTGCTCTGGCACATGACCTCTAGTTGTCACTGTTCAGAGCTGAGGTCCGCGCTCAGGAAAGACTGAGAGGAGAAACAGGGTGACTCTCCTCAGTTAGCTTTTGCTTCAAGTTGAGGTTTCCCTTTCCAAGTTATGCTTTCCACAGCTGTCAATGCTTGGCTGTCCCCTAGGGTCTTGGGCTAGAAGGTGATGGGGTCTAAGTGGCTAGAGGCGTGGCTTTTGGGCACAAGAAGTCTTGTTTTCACTCTTGGTGCAACTCTCTTGGTGTCCTCCTATTTCTGCTTTTGAAAAAGAGAAAGATATTCCACCTAAACTCAAAAGGACCTTAGAAATTCTGTGCTGTATTTGTCAAAGGTGCTCATCTTTGGTCCCCAGTGCTGAAGCTTGTGCACCCTAAGGATGGTGACACTCACAACCTCTGCTGTTGGGTGTGCTTGAATAGTTTGCAAAGGGCTTAATTATCTGCTCCCAACCCCACGTGGGAGGCCAGGCTTCGCAGACATTTACAGTCTCATCCTCACACTCCCTTAGTTCTGATTCCAGGATCTTTTGAAGGATGTCATTGATCTAAGTACTCCTCTCTGAAACTCTGGGGGGCAGTTATCAACTATCACTAGGAGACAGGTGGTATCTGGTTTCCACTGGCAAGTGACATCCATTCTTGGTAGCCAGACAATTCACACATGAAATTGTAATGAATCTACTTAGTCTGAGGATCTGAGATTGGTTGTCCACATCAATATGATTGAAAGAGTGACTCAACCTACCTCCCCTCAGTTGGCTTGGACCTTCAGGGAATGCTTTAGGTTCTCAGATTATGTCAGACACTGTAAATCGGAGCCAGGCTCCTCCTTTCTTCTTCATTTCTTTTCTCCTTACCCCCTACCATTTTCTGAATGCCAAAAATGTAAAGTTCAACAAAATCATATACAAGAGCTTAATTTTGAAAGGAGGTCAGCTGCATGCACAGAGCTCTTCCTGTAGTTCTGCAGAGTATTAATGTCTTGGTGGAGTTTGGTGGAAACAGTTCTTTTAGCTCCTCTCCCTTGGGGACAGTATGGAGGGAGAATGGGGGAGGGGACATTCTGGATTTTCATCCTCTGTTACTCAGCAGGGAGATGCTTTTCATGGTGTTCCAGAAGGGAGGGGAAGCCACTGCAAGTTCTTCCACGTGTCACAAGTGCATCACGTTGACTCACAGCCAGATCTTGAGAAAAATTCACAGAAGTCAGGAAATTCCCGGCGCATGTTCTCATTTCACCCTCTGCTAACCCTGCAGTGAGAGCATAGGTAGGGTCAGGCTGGAGGACGTTTTTAAAAGGAAAAATCAAAGCCCGTCTGCTGCTTCTGCATGCCTGTGGCAGGGCAAAGAGTCCTAATAGGCCTGGCTGAAGATGTGGCTTCAGCCTTAGGCCCCAATGACTGGGGCAGCCGGTGCTGGTCTGTTTCTTCATTCTAGATTTTTATTTTTGCAAAAGTTTTTCCCCCTTCCTTGGCTTAGTTTCTCCATGGGGAGCAGTATCTTTCCTTCTGGGCAAAGCAAGATGCCCAAAGCCCTCCCTTCCAATGGAGAAGGCCAAATTTAGAGTCCGGCTTGCTCATTTGAGCTCTGTATATAATTGAGCCTGGCACAAAGGGTTATCATTAGGAGGAATGGCATGGAATGAAGAGAAGGGAAAGCTCAGGCCCAAATTAGAAAAGACGTCCTGAGGGAGAGACAAAGCTGCTCGGCTCCAGCCTCAGAGGAATCCTTGGGAGAAAGGACTGGGTATTAAAAGTGCCTCATTGGGGCAATTAGAGAAACTACCTTGGCCCTGCCATCTCTTAGGAGTATTTGCTCCTAAGTGCATGGAGGTTGTGGTCACAGGTGGCAGCAGACACAAGGGCATCAGCTTTTAGGAACCAAGATCTGCTCCCAGGGATGCATGAAGTGCCAGAGAGATAGGGCTATTCAATTAATGAATATTTACCAAGTGTGTCACTTGATTCCCCAAGACAAGGGAGGGACCTGGAGCACCCCGGGCCCTTTCCTCAGCTCTGTCCTAACTCACTAATTTTCTGTGTTGAAAGCTGTGCTGCTTGGCGCTTCAGGGAATGGAGCCATCACCCCCTCCCCTCTCCAGATGGGTGTCCCACTATGTCCTTCCTCAGTGTAGGTGGTGGCTTGGCAAGGGGCATCTTGGGGCAAACTCTCAGATGCATGCCCTGGATGAGTTGGTGGGTGGACGTGGCTGTGTACCTCTGCCACACCTGGCACCCCCAGAGATTCTGGAGCTTTGTTGTGGGAAGAGGCGCTGGCCAGCCCCACATGGTTGAGCAGAGAGCTGCCTGTGATCCATCCTGAGAGATCGCTCCTCCCGCCTGATGTCCCAGCTGCCTCCCTCTCCTGTTGACTCATGTGGAGCTGGCAGCAGTTGGGGGCAAGGGGTCCAGTTGTTCCCCCAGCCCCTCGCCAGACTGTCTCTCCTCCCTGCATTCCTGATAGCGTCCTGGATCCATGTGACCCCGGGTTCTAATATCCTTGGTTTCGTTCAGACTACCCAGCTGGCTGTGCTCGGGCTTCCTGGCCTTGTTAAAGCCAAAATGCCGTCTTTTATAGCCCAGTTCTTTCCGTGGAGTTCATAGGCAGCCTGCTTTTTACAAGTGAGATGGCCCCTTGGATGAGTTCTTCCTCTGCAGGCAGGGAGCCTGGGCTTCTGCAGGGTCTGGACTGTGCCCTGACATTGTTATTTTTTAATGGTATTTTAGAAAAGAAAGTTCAAAGGTGAGTGGCCTTCCAGGAGGAAGGATTAAATGGGTTGATTTGGGAACTGTTCAACCCTGGAGGCATTGCTAAGGAACATAATCTATTTTGACTTCTGCTTCCTGAGCCAAAGTTGGTTAAGGGGTAGGAATAGCTTTCTCATTCTGTTTCTCCTTTTCCCCGTACTTCAGACACATTCATGCCAAAGAATATACAGGTTGTACAATCAGCTCTTTAAAAAAAATCTATTATGTACAGTCACATCTGTCTCCTTCCAAAGGGCTGTGTTCACCAAGATGCATAGAGTTATCTTTCACACCCTATATGTAAAAGACAGCCAATTTACAAATTGGCAGAGTGGCCAGACTGAGCGAGTGAAAAAGCTTGGCTCAGGGCTTAACAAACAATCCCATAAAACCCATGCTTGCTTTTTATTGAATGGTGATGCATGAAAGACCAAGGGTGGCCAACGTGAACGAGGGCAGGAGCCAACATTCACAGTATTGTCATAAAGGGTGGCAGGAAAATTTCTTTTTGCTGAAATTCAATCTATTCCTAGAAAAAAAAAATGTTTCTAATACTGGTTGGCTGGACTCACTCTTCTATTCCTTTATTGCTGAAGCATCTTTTGGGAAATTTGGTCTCCCCGCCTCCAGCCTTACTTCTCCAGGTCGGCCTCCACTAGGCCGAATGCCAGAGTAATCTTTTAAAAACGCAAATCAAATCTATCATTCGCCTCCTTAAAACACTTTGGTGGCTCCCCATTGCCTGCTTAAAGTTCAAATTCCTTGGCTTAGTAGATAAGCTCCCTCAACCTTCTGTCCTCGTTAAATTTTCAGTCGTTTGATGAAGTCCCTCGGCCCGTGCACTCTACACTCAGTCATTTCAAACTGAGGACATGATCTTCCAAGCCTCATGCAGGCACAGTTTGATCCATCTGGAGTGTTCTGGGGGCGCCAGCAGGAGAGTTACAGCATCGACTGCACAGGGTCAGGGGGACAGAAGGCTGATGTGGTGGGGTGGGGGTGGCATATATAGGTAGGATTCTAAGAGGATTCATGAGGAGGTGCTTTGAGCAAGGGCTGAAGGGTGCGAGCCATGCAGTGACTGAGGGAGGCGCATCCCTGGCAGAGGGATCAGCAAGTGTCAAGGCCCTGAGGTGGGAACATGCCTGGTTCCCACCTGTTGCTTCAAAGGGCAGTTAAAGCAGAGCGAAGGCTAACAGGGTGAGGTGGCCAGCAGTGTGGTAGAGGGCCACGGAACTCTTGAACAGAAATAATTCCTTCCTGTGTCCGTGGTCATTGTTACCAGTGGGAATGCGTGATCCTGAGGAAGCAGCAGCGGCCTGTCTGTGAAGTGCTCGGAGGTGGTGAGCATTTTGCTTGAGAAATCAGAATACCCATTCTAGGAGTGGTTCTAGACTTTCCTTTCCTCTAACCTGCATCTGCAGTCTCAACAAAGAGGATTTCATAGAATTTTTTCACTCTGTTGACCGGCAGAAGAAACATCTTTGAGGTGCACTGAAGTGTGGGGCCTGGGCTGGGTAAGTACTCCTTATCCTCAGGGACCTCCAGGGGTGTTTCATGGCATCTGATCTATAATGTCCTCAACAGTAGGTGTTTTTTCACCTCTCCTCCACTCTACTTTTGTGGACAATTACAAAATGCATATGTAGGTTTTTTTTTTTTTTTTTTCAAGTTCTGGGGCAAAATTGTGAATTAAGGTGTCATACCTCCTGGCCTTATTATAGTAAAATACATACAACACAGACTTTACCATCCTAACCATTTTAAGCATATGGTTCTGTGGCATTAAGGATGTTCACATTGTTCAGCAACCGCCACCACCATCTATTTCCAGAGCTTACTTGTCCTCACGAAATACTCTCTTCTCTCCTGTGTCCCCAACCCCTAGCAACCATTATTCTATTTTCTGTCTCCATGCATTTGACTACTCCATGAATTTCATGCCAGAGGAATCATATACTATTTTGTGCATTAACTTTTGCAACTGGCTTATTTTACCCAGCATGATGTCTTCAGGGTTTATCTATGTTGCTGCATGTATCCCTGTCCTTTTTACGGCCATGTAGTATTCCATTGTATGTATGTACCACATTTCCTTTATCTGTTCATACATTGGTGGACACATTACTTCCACCCTTTGCCTATTGTGCATACTGCTGCTGTGACCATGAGTGTCCATTACCTGCTTTAATGTCCTCTTCCTCCCTTCCTTAAGAGAACTCTGAGCAAGGAGCACCTTCCAGCTGATTGGATCAGTCCGTGTGGCTCCCTCACCCTTCCCAGAGTTTTGCTATGAACTTGATTCATGAGGAATGTCCTTCTCCTTTAGCCCAACCCTCAGTCACCAGGGAATGAGAGGCTGAGTGATTTACACAGAGGTAAATGAGTGATGGCTTTTCCATTGTCACTCCTTGGGAAGTCACTAACATTGCTGGAAATAGAGAACAAGGATTTTCCCAGTTTCCCCAAGGCTGGGCCTCTAACCCTTAGATGGTGGCCCAGCAGGGGCTGAGGCCACCAAGGTGGGCAGTGCTGTTGGGAGAGTCAATGGGCACATCCCTGCTGGGGCTAGAGCAGAGCCCGTGGTTTGGCTGCCCCGGGCCAATCCGCCGGACTGAGTGGCTGGGGCCTGCCCTGCTCCTCTCAGGCAGCTGCTGGACGGCACTTGAGTTTAAACAAAAGGGAGGCAAAAGTATCAAAAATTCAACACAAAACAGAGGAGGTTGACCCTCTCTGTTCTGTGAGGTCTGAGAGAATGGAATCAACATGAATGAGCACCGCCATTGGGGTGGAGTCATTCAGAAACAGATTGAGATATGGGTCTTGCCCACTGTGGGTTATGTCCAGCCATCAGCATCTGTGAGCTCAGTTTGTCCATTTGCAAACAAGTATAGGGTCATTGTTGGAATTAAGTGAGAAAACACAGGAATTGCTTTTGTTGGGCAAACCTCATATTAGAATCACCTGGGGAGCTTTTTAACCGCAGGGTACCTACTCTCCACCCCACTCACATCCTCAGTGAATTTTTGGGGACCCAGATAGTGTTTAGAAGGCTCTCCAGATGAACTTCTTGTTTCTTTTTTCCATGCCAGGCATTCCCGGGTGGTTTATTATCGTGCAGTCCTAGTGGCAAATCTCTGGCATAGTGTACAGCAGACCCGTCACAGAGGCCCTCCTCCTTCCCCCTCTCTGGTGCCTGCAACACTTCCCAAAGCACAGGTCCTCCTTCACATGGAAGAGCCTTTGGCATAAGCTTCCAGCTTTGTGCTAGGGAGTGGGGGACCTAGTGTAACTGAGCCTTGGAGTCCTCAATGGTAAGATGGGATCAATAACAGAATCCATGCAGTTTTCCATGAAGACTGGAAGAGATGCCGCCTGGCTTGGAGTTAGTAAGTGCCCAGTACACGTGGGCTCTCCCTGAGAGTGTGGTTCAGGTCAAGTATCCAGCTCTTTCCACCCCACTCACTCAGAAGCTGACCGTCCTCGCCCCATCACGGTGGGCCAGTCCCCGCTCTCCTGCTGAGCCCATTCTTGGGAGATGCCTGGTGAGAACTTGGGATCAGATTGAGTCAGAGGTATTTGTAGACTTGACTCACCAGGTCTTAAAACCAGAAGATTGCCCTGTGGGACTCATGACGTTCCTGGAAAATAAAAGAAGTGAATATTATTGAGCTGAGTTCATCAGACACTCGGCCCTCCTTTTTGTATGCCGGTCATTCTGAAGGGAGCCGGCAGCAGCCCAGCCAAGGCTGAGCCATCAAAGGCAGAGGCCCAGCTGCAGTGCTGAGCCTCAAGGTCTTCTCTGCAGACCAAGCTCACCACCTCCCACAGACTTCTGCTCCTCCAGCAACCCTCACCCCCACCCAGGGGGCTCCAGAGCTTCTCCTCCTCCAGGCTCCTGGGAAACTGTTTGAGGACTGCCTCTGGTGAGGTGTGTCAGGGATGAGCTGTGCCAGAGGCCTGGGTGTGGTCTGGGCAGGAGCCTCCCAGACTCCAGAGAGCAGGAAAGGGAAAGTTCTCTTTCCAGAGGCAGGGTTTCTGGAGCCTTGCACTGAAGCCTGGGAGGACATTTCTCTGATACCTTCTTCCCCCACATCCTTGCAGATACTAAGTCCTTTCATTTCTGGATTCCAGCTGCCTCTGGAATCTGTCTACTCCCCTGCATCTCCAGAGCCTCCACCCTACTCACCTGTAACTGCCACCGGCTAACTGTTCTCACTCTGTCTAGCTCTGTCCTGCCCACTCCACCCAACTACCTCTCACCTGCCAGACAGGTGAACATTTTGAAATACAAAACATCACACACACACAAACACACACACACACACACACACACACTCAGGCTCAAAACCCTTCCAAAGCTTTTCATTGCTTTTAGAATAACAGCAAAATCCCTTAAAACATCTAGGAAGGCCATGTATATTAAGAGTTGGTAATAGAAAACCCAAATTTGAATAGATAAACATCTCTCTCTCTCTCTCTCTCTCTCTCTCTCTCTTTCCTTCTTTCCTTCCCCCTCATTCCCTCCCTCTCCCCTCCCTCCCACTCCCCTTCCTTCCTTCCTTCCCTTCCTTCCTTCCTTCCTTCCTTCCTTCCTTCCTTCCTTCCTTCTTTCAGTACTGGGGATTGAAACCAAGGCCTTGCACATGCTAAGGAAGTCCTCTACCACTGAACCAAAATTCTTTCTCCTCATATGAAAAGTCTACAATTTAGTCAGTTAGAATTGGCACAGCAACTTCTAAAAGTCACGGAGTACCCAGGCTACTTGAGTTCTCTGCTCTGTCGTCCTTACATATATGGTTTCCACCTCATGATTGAAGAGGCCTGCTTGGGCTCCAGCCATTGCAACCAACCCCCAGGCTACAGAAAGAGGAATTATAACATTTTTCACTCTTCTGTACAGCACTTAGTCACATGGCAATTGCTAGCTGAAACTAGAAAATGCAATCTTATTCTACGTGATCATAGTCCAGCTAAAAATGAGGGTGAGGGAATGGATATTGGGTGACAACTGGTAGTATATGTCATATATTACAGCCCCTGACCCCTTCTCTTCTCCTGAGCCTTCTTGCTTCCTGCCCCCTTCCCCTAGCTCTCTCCATCCATGCCACACTGACTTTCTCTAGGTGTCTGTGTATTTGTAGCACATTTCCCACAGCAGGCACTTGCTCACACTCCGACATTCTCCCCTCCCTTGCTACTTAACTACTCACCCTTCAGACCTGCCTCAGTAGTGGTTCCTCAGGGAAAGTCCTTGATTAGGTCAAACCCTCCTCTTTTAGCAGATTTTTACCCGCCGCCTACATATTTAGTTCATAACGTGTAGATTGCATCATTGCTGCAGGTACATATTTGTTTTGTGCAATTATTTGACTATTTTCTGCCCCCATGATGAGAGCAGGGTTTAGCTCTGGTTTTACACACTGTAGAGAATCCTGCCTGGCACTCTGTAGGGGCTCAGTACGTGTTTACTGGATGAATCAATGAATAAATTTAGTTATTACCTAAAATGCCCAAAATAGGACTGACTTAGGCAAAGGATTTTCCTGGGACAGTGGTAGTGGGTGGTCAGAAAGGATTGGGAGAGGTGGAAGAACAAGGGACAATTCTAAATAATTCATTCCAATCTAGAAGGCTTTAGGTGTGGGGGAGAGTGAGCCCTAGAACTCAGGAGGCTCATTTCCTGGTCTGAGCCCAGCCACCAATAGTTGGGCCCTGCCTGGAGATAGAAGGGTCAGATGCTGGATCTAGTTTGAAGGTAGAGGCTGATAATATCTGCTGGTGAATTGGAGGTGGGGAGGGTGAGATAAAGAGAGGGGTCAGGATTGACCCTGGGGGTTTGGCTGAACAAATGGAAGGCTATTCACCAGGAAGGGAAGGGCAGCGAGAGGCTCAGGTTTTTGGGGAGAACATCTGAAGGGTCTCAAGTTCCCATAGTCAGGCTGCACACTTCAGTCCTTCCACAGGCATCCCCAGCCTGGGGTGTCTGGGGAGGTGACAGGGAATGCCAAATGGGTCCTAATTTTCCAAGTGCAGAGTTGCCAGTCGAGAAATGATGGAGCCCAATTCAGCAACAAGATTGAACCGAAAGTGGCCAGTAGACCTGGCCACACAGGTGTGGTGTGAAGCGGTCACTTTCTGCCAAGGTCAGTAGGAGGGGAGGCTCCCTGTGTGTGGTTGTTGTGGAAGTCTTTGAAAATTCAGGCAAGCTCAAGAAATCACATGCCTGACATCTTTATGTGCTTTCTCCCAATCTTTATTGTACATATTTTTTTTATAAGCAGTTGAAAGATCATCCACATTATGAGATCTGGAAATTTCCTTTTTTTCACTCAATAGTAGAGCACAAGTTTCTAAGTTGCTTTGCTTTCTGCCAGAGGCAGAGGTGACCTACAGCTAATGGTCACGTTGACTGGCTACCAACAGGGGATGAGAATGTGTCTTTCCTGGAGATCTTGTCCTCAGAGAGTGTTTGCCTGAGAATACTTTTAATATTTTACAAGTGAAAAATAGTAATTTATTATTTTCATTTGTCATTCTTTCATTTCTAGAGACACTGCACATTTTTTTATCCCCCCCCCCCCCCGCAGTGGGAATCCAGCTCAGGACCTCACACATTATAGGCAAGTACTCCACCACTGAGCTGCATCCCCAGCCCTGAATATTTTTTCAAATACTGATTTACAGGATTTTTTTTTTCCACAAGCAGTTTTTCCAAAAGTACTTCTAGGACTGGAATGGGAACAGGAATCACTGGAATTTTGTCACACCTTATCTTTTGCATTTCAAGGAGCAGCTCTCCCCAGAATGGTGGAGTAAATGAGGGCTGAGGAGGGAGGGGGAGAGGAAGGAGTGTAACTTTGGGAAGTTTGTACCTGATCTTTGGGTGATGATGGCTCACGACCAGCCTAGCCCATGTTTGTGAGTGAGGTGCAGAATCTTGTGAGCAAATCCGCGCTAACTAACCAGCTGGTGGGCATCTGTCACACAGTTTTTTTTTGGAATTCTTCTCCATTCTGATCTGCCCACTGGGTTTTGTTCTGCAGCAGGAGGCAACCTAACCCCTGTGAGAGAAGAGAGATCCCATGGCCCCATCTGATCCTTCAGATGGAGACACTGTCTAGTTGAGCCTCATGCTGTGCTTGGTACACATGAGGCCCTCAGTGCATATTTGACCTGTGACTGAATGATGGGGAGCCCACTAGGAGAGAAGAGGTGCTGTTCTCACTCAGTTCTCATCTGTGTCACAGAACAGCAAGTTCTTCATTGATCTCTATTTCTGCATTTAAAGCAATTAATCCAAATAGCAGCAAAGATTTCTTCTAATTCTATGCATACATTAACTCATCTTTGCTTTAGTCTTATCTATGAAACAGGATGAAAGCTTAGACTTTTTGTAAGGTGGCCAGATAAAATACAGGATGCACAGAAACATTCAAGTATCAGATAAGCAAGGAATATTTTTTTTTTTAGCATAAGTATGTTCCAAATATTGCACGGGTTCCAAATAATTGGAGGGTTGAATGGCCAAATAGCATGAAGCTGGATTAGTTTGTTGTGTTTGGAGCTGTGTTTCTGGACTGATGATGATTACATGGCATTTGTTCAATAAGAGCTCATTGAGCATTTCTATGTGCCAGGCACCATTTGGGTCCTGTTGACACAGCAGAGAATGAAGTAAGCAAGGTCCCTGTCTTCATTGGGCTTACACTCGAGTAAACAACAGCAACAACAAAGTACACAGAGTCAGGTGGTCATAATGCTCAGAAGATCAGAGAAGCAGGCTAAGGATCTAGGACTGTGGGAAGGGACAAGGGAGGAAATTACGGAGCTTGAGGAATTCCAACCTGTACATTGGGGCCACCAACCTCCAGAAAGGGCTTTGTGTACAGCAAGACCCTGATATTATTTTACAGGAACCCCTGAAGGTGCAAATAAATGATGACATTGATTTAAAAAGCCCATACATCAAATGCAGGATCTCAGATCCCACCCTTGATATGTTGAATAATAATCTTCCCTTTAACAATATCCCAGGAAAATGCCATGGACATTCAGGTTTGGGAAACATTGCTCTAGAACATTCTGCGTGGTTGCTTCTATTTCATTTTTACACAGTAGACTTGATTTACTGTACAAGTCTCTCATCTGCTCCAAGGATTGAATATGTGAAGCTCATTATCATCTTTCTCAAGTGAAATCAGACTAACCCGTTTGTGGAGTTTCTCCTGTATCTAGTTATGTGCTTAGGAGCATTTGTGATTCTTGATTTGTAAAAGAAGATAATCATGGTAATCCGGGGAAATTTATTTTTGGTGGAGGTGAGGCAGTTCCGGGAAAGTTGATAGCAGAAGGTGCCATGAAATTTCTATCAGAAGTTCTCAGGTCCATTGGTGGCTTTTTCTCAAAATGGGGTGTCACGGTGTTGCCTGAGGAATAATTGCCTCTCTGGTCCAGTAAGACATGACCCCCCAACCATCCAGCTGAATATCCAAAGATCTGGAGCCGAGAGCTCTGTGAGACTGTGTCTGGACGTTGAAGTCAGGATGGATGTGGGACCAAGCACTCACCAGATGACTAGGGCTGCTCTGAGTGTCAGCCAGACACCAGATGAAGGAGCAGCTCACCCATGACGAGGGGGAGAGCACACATCTTCGCGTGCAGTGGCTGTGCTCACCCATGACTCATCCTGCCACTCTCCTCAGATAATGAGCTGAGGTACTCCTGCAAATTCTGCCTTGAAAAGCTTGGAATCCCCAAAGGGTGGGGCAGAAGGGACAGACAAGGCAGGAAGCCAAGTGCAGATACTCTTGCTGGAACTGGGAGAGGAGCCTCAGAGACTTGGCTCCAGTAAAACTCAGAACTGGTTCCAGGATGAGCATGGACCACTCACCCGAAGATGGCAAACAAGGAAGCTAAGACAGCTGAGCTAAGGTGGTTCTCATTCATGTAGAACCTTTGATCTGAGGTTGGTAAACCTGGTTACCATTCTCAGTCACAAGAAGCTGCCACCCACTTTCTACCTGGAGGCTGAAAGGATTAGGGGAAAACTGACACAGGTATGTTTGTAGAGTGTTGTGGACTTAGATCAGTGATTCAAACTGAGGACTTCTGAAGGCACTTTGACTGATCAGTTCGGAAGGGACCTGGAGGTAACTAGACCTAACTCTCTTGAATGGTTGGAGAAATGAAACCAAGTCCCAAAGGAGGAACAGGGTTTGCCCTGTCCTGTGGCCTTGTTTGGCAAACTCAGCACTAGGGTCATCTGGCTCCTGGCCCTGAACTCCTTGAAATTCATCCAGAGACTCTGGGATTGTGTTGGGGGGTCATCTGTTTAGCCCACTTCTGTTTCTGAGAATCCTAGGCAAGGGCCCTCTTGTCAAGTGTTCACCTACTGCCCTTGGCCAGATTGCCCCCAAATGGGATGCAAGGTCATCCCCTGCCTGAAACTCCTTCTGTCTTCCTGCTAGTACCACCTTTCTAGGCCCAGTGGAGATCCTCTCACCAGGATGCCTTCTGGGCTTCCAAGATCTTCCCTGCTTCCGGGTGCCTGGTTTCTGTACCAGCCCTGCACATTTCTTTCTTGAGACATTAACTACTATATAACCCACTCTTCCTTACTGGATTGCAAGCTCTGAGGGGTAGGAAATCAATTTCCACCTTTTCACTCATTTCCTCAAATACCTAGCATGGAGTTGGCCATAGAATTGGCACTTGATAAATGCCAATGGGTATGGATGGCTGAGTGACCCTCTCTCCTTTCCTCCCTTGACAGATTCAGAGCCCAGTACCTTGGACTCGCAGTCTTCGACCACCCTGTTCCTCTCCTCGGAGGATCCCGGTCCCTCCACGACCGCCCTGCCTTCCCCCTCCTCTTCCTGCGAACCACAGGCCTTTTCCCCGGCGCCCGCGGTGCTGACCCCCCTGCTGCCGCCATCACTCCCTGGCGCGCCCCCTGGCTCCGGCGCCCCTCGCCGCGCTGGCGCTGGCCTCTACACGGTGGTCGCCTCCTCCCCGGAGGCTGCCCCACGNTCAGGACACAGGCCGTGCCCCGCGCCCTGGCGCAGCGGGCAAGGAGGAGGGCACCGAGGACCCGCGCGCCTCCCCGCCGCCCTGCGCGCGGCCCACCGCCACTGCCAGCCTGGAGGCCAATGTCGGGGACATACTGGTGGAGCTGCGGACGATGAACGGCCACCTGGACGTCATAGCGAGGGCCCTCACTAAACTGGCCTCATCCCTGGGACCCCAGCCCCAGCCCTTGCCGGATGCCCCAGATGCCAACTAATGGAGTAAGAGCGTGGCTGGTCATCCAAGACAAGGGGTGCCCAGTGCACAAGGCCTCCCTGCCGGTGGGTCCCTGGGAGTCAAGCAAACCCAGTAAAAGAACCGGTTGCTCTGTTCAGCTGCTTAGCAGAATGGACGTCCCTGGCACGTCAGTCTGGAAGCTGCCTCTCCGCTCTCGGGCTGGGCGGCCCCATCCTGTGGGCCCTCCTGGCCTTTCAAATGCCCTTCTTTTGTTTTGAGCTCCAGGCAGAAAATGTGCCTGGGCAAGACACTTGGAGAACCATGCTCCCCACCCACCTCCTGTGACTTGTGTGTGATGTGGGGAGACAGCCGGGAGAAAAAAACTGTCACCAAAGCATTAATTCAAGCTCCAGAGTTTCCCTCTTGAGATGCCGATGGTGTATCCCCCTCTGGTGACTTTCACACATTACTTCTTAAAAATCTTTTCTGAGAAACGAATTTATATTTTTTCTCATTATAACCATGTTTCAAGAAGTTTGGAAAATAGAGAAGTGAAAAGAAACTGATGTATTTGGGAAAATGGGAGTGGGTATTTAAATCTTTTTTTTATAAATAAGAAAGTATTTTGTATAATAAATAAAAATTTTTATATCCACTTTCTGGATGTTAGCCTGTGGGTGCCCATTTCCTCCTTCCATCTGCCCTCCTTTGCAGGGCTCAGTGGCCTGGCCCCGCCCTCCTTTACTCCTGGCATCTTATTTCACCTTTTCTCATATCTATGAAGAGTGGCCTTCTAATACTTCTCATGAGTTTTTAAAACTCCCATTTCTCCATTCCTTTCTTCTGGACCTAAGTAACTGGGCAAAATGGGTGGATCCAGCAAACCTGGCCTCCTTCTACTCACCAGATGACTGTAGTCTTCCTGACTGTGACAACTTCCTAACTGTGACAACCTAAAATGCCTCCAGACATTTCCAGTGTCCCCTGGTTGACATCCATTTATTTAGGTAAATCTCAGAAATCTGAGCTAACTCCCCCCATCTGACTCCCTAGCAGGCTCTTCTCACCTTCCTATTTGAGAATTTTAATAAGTTCTGCTCATTTGCCAGAAGCAAACATGCTGCTCCTTTTCCAGAAACAAACCAAGGGTCTGAAACCACATTTCGCAGAGTAAAATTCCATCCCCAGCCTTTGCAGGGCTCCCGGCTTGTGTCCTGGTGCTGGTAGCAGCCTGGTCCCTGCAGCCCCCAACCCCCACCCCTCTTGGTGCTTCTCAGACTTGGGTGTGCAGGAACCATGTGGAGAGCAAAACAGACTCTAATTCCACAGCTTGGGGGAAGGAATGAGTGTGGGGGCTGAGACTCAGCATCTCTAATCAACTCCAAGGAGATTTTGATGCTGGTCTAAGACAGCTTTGAATGGAGAGTGAGTTGTAAGGGGTTGTCTGCTTTGGGATTCTGGCCAGTTCAGGTTACCTTGTTTTCCAGCAACTTCTGCTTGTCTTTGTACCCCACAGCTGCCTAAAGTCTTCAACTTCAAACTAAAACTTTTATATGGTTCTCTCTCTCTCTCTCTTTCTGAGGCAGGTATGTTAGTTCTAGCCATTCACTTCTAAGGAAGTTTTAGTGAAGTTCATTCCAATTCAACATTTATTGAGGTCCCTGCCTCCCAGGGCCTCCCAGCCTAGTGTCTCACAGAGAGGGATTATCAAGTGTTCCAGCTTGTAACCAATTTGAAGGGGATGGAGGAGAAGCCACAGGGTGTGGTGACAATGTCACTCACAGGTAGAACAGGTTTTTTGTGGTTTGACTTTGGGTGACTGAGCCTTGGTCTCCTAACCTGTATCCAATGGGGTTGACACCTGCTCCATGAATCAAGCATGGAGGTGAAGGGGCTAGGCACTCCAGGAAGTGCTGCCCAAGTGCCCTTTTATGGTTATTGGGTTACTGTTACTTCCTCTTTCCTGGGTCCTGAATCATTTGGAGGCAGCCTTGGTCTGATATGCCTTCCAGGTCTGAGGCCCTCAGCCTTACTCACATATTCATATTTTCAGGAAGAGAGCCCATGGACCAAAGGGACTGCCCTTCAGTCTTCCCTTCAGCTGAAGAACAGCCAACCTGGCATTCAACAGCAGCCACTGGGAGCATCAGATTTTACTCATTTTTCTTTGAATAGCCTTTTATTTCAATTTGATCTGACTTCCTTTGCATTAGATTAAAAGCAATAAAAATAGAATTTTTTTTCAAGAAAAAGAGGGCCTGGTATATAAATCCTAAATACAGATGCAGTGACTGAGCCTTTGGCCAGAGCCCACTAGGTGGTTTGTGAATATAAAGCCCACTGAAAGTTCCACTCCCAAGAGATAACCACTGTCCATATTTTATTTTATTAAAGATAGAGAGAGAGAGAAGAGAGAGAGAGAGAGAGAGAGAGAGAATTTTTTTAATATTTATTTTTCAGTTTTTGGTGGACACAACATCTTTATTTTATTTTTATGTGGTGCTGAGGATTGAACCCAGCACCCCGCACATGCCAGGCGAGCACGTTACCGCTTGAGCCACATCCCCAGCCCAACTGTCCATATTTTGGCAACCACACTTTGTAACATTTGTGTCTATGTGCAAATCTTATGTGTATGAAATCTTACCTGTGATCACAGTATTCCTGCTCCTTCTCTAACCTTTCATTTTCCCTAATCTCGAAAATAGAAGATGGAAGTCTTTTCATTTTAAAATAAGATGCTATTTAGAGAGCAAAATTTGCATAAACAATTTCTCCTTATGCTTCTAACTTTTCATTATTATAAGTAAATGCTGTAAGGAATATATATGAGCTTACATATTTTTGCTCTTTGGTAATTATGATGTTAAATTCCTAGAGGTAGGATTGTGGGACCCAGGACATCCACTTCCACTTTTTTTTTTTTTTTTAGGTTACTGCTATGTCTTCCTCAAGGTTCAAAAAGGGGAAGTGAATGACCAGTAGGAGGATGGTGAGGGGGGTGGCTTGGGGTGGCTTCATTCAAGAACTTGTGGGAAATGGGGAAATAACAACAAGACTGGTTTCCTGGAGATTAAACTTAAAAATTAGAGCACAGCAGGCCAGACCAGAGATGCACTATCCTACCTTGAAGAACTGACTCATGGGTGGTCACTGAAATTAGGCAGTAGTCCTGGTCTGGTGAGAAACAGAAGCCATCCAGAGTTTTCCACTGAGGGCATCTAATTCAGAAATTGGAAATAAGGGTTCTAGAAGGGCTGCAAGAAGAGTGGTGGTGAGGTAAGGTCACCCAGAAACCAGCAGCAACAGGAAAGTGCTGCCATCTGACTGGAGGAGCAAGGGAGGTCTCTGTGGGACCCAGGATTGGTGTAATTGCAGGGCCCTGGCTGTAAAACTGAGGTGCTTTGGCAGGAACTCAGGGACTGATGCTGTCACCCTTAGATGTCACCAGAGCTATCACAATTGCCAGAGACCCCACTGGAGACCAGAGGGAAAAGCGAGTTACTTTTCTCCTCCCACCTTCCAGTCCCCTGCCGGTGCTGCCCCTTCCGGGAACCAGTGGGGGCTAGTTGGAGGGAGTCTGGGAAATGCAGTTTATGGGGACCCAGCCCCTCTGTCAGAGCAGAGCAAAGAAGGTGGTAATGCAGCTGACAGCAAATTGGCAAATGATTGTCACAGAGTACTGTGAGTCACAGCAGTAGTAGATCTAAAGACAGTAGCTGTCCATAGAGATTAACATGGGCCCTGCTCATGCCAGTTGAAGATGCTGCCCTCTGGACCCAGCCATAGGTAGAGCCCTGAGGTGAATACCCTCCCCGTCACCCTGGCTTTCTTAGCCACTCAAGAGAGGAGAGTGTGCTATAAGAGACAGTCCCAGAGAGGCAGCTCTGGGACAGAGTGCAGATGGATTGCTTTCTGAGCCTTCTTGGTGGCTGTGAGGCCCTGAGTAAGAGAGGGTAAAGCAGTGTGTATTGCCACTCTGAGAGACAGGAAGCCAGCTTGCCCGTAAGACATATCTTACTCTGTGCTGTTGTAACAAAATGCCCGAGATTGGGAAATTTATGAATAGCAGAAATGTATTTTCTCACAATTCTAGAGCCTGGGAAGTCCAAGATCAAGGTATTGGCAGGTTTGATGTCTGGTGAGGGTCCTATCTGCTTCTCTGGGTGAGTCCTCACGTGGTAGAGGACAAAAGGGCAAAAACAAGCTTGTTAGTTCCCTCCATCCTTTCCACAGGGCCATTAATCCATTCATTTTTTAAAAAATATTTGATTGATTTTATTTTTTAAATACATGACAGTGGAATGCATTGCAATTTGTATCACACACACAGAGCTTAATTTTCATATCTCCATTTGTATATAAAGTATGTTCACACCAATTCATGTCTTCATACATGTACTTTGGATAATGATGTCCATCACATTCCACCATTATTGCTAACCCCCTGCTCCCTCCCTTCCCCTCTCATCCCCCTGCCCTATCTAGAGTTCATCTATTCCTCCCATGCTTCCCTTCCCTACCCCCTTATGGGTCAGTCACCTTATATCAGAGAAAACTTTCAGCATTTGTTCTTTGGAGATTGGCTAACTTTACTTAGCATTATTTTCTCCAATGCCATCCATTTACCTGCAAATACCATAATTTTATTCTCTTTTATTGCTGAGTAATATTCCATTGCGTATACATGCCACATTTTTTTTAATCCATCATTTACTGAGGAGTATCTAGGTTGGTTCCACAGTTTAGCTGTTGTGAACTGTGCTGCTATAAACATTGATGTGGCTGTGTCCCTGTAGTATGCTATTTTTAAGTCCTTTGGGTATAGACCGAGGAGAGGGATAGCTGGGTCGAATGGTGGTTCCATTCCAAATTTTCCAAGGAATCTCCATACTGCTTTCCAGATTAGCTGCACCAATTTTCAGTCCCACCAGCAATGTATGAGTGTGCCTTTTCCCCACATCCTCACCAACACATTGTTGAGAGTGGAGTTCTATAGACCTAATCACTTATTACTATTATATTTGGTCCAAGTTTCAACATATAAATTTGGAAGGGACATACATTCAAACCACAGCAGCATGCTTCCCAGGGACTGATCCTGTCCATCTTCCTTTATCAGAAGGACATCTGCATGAACAGTTATTTGCGCTCTTATCAAGTGTCTGTCCTGTGTTGCTTATTCTCTATATAAAGGATCTCATTTATTTCTCATGACCCTATAAATCAAGTTGGGAACTGGAGCCCCTGACCCCTATTTTGCCAAGGCACAAAGAGGCCGTGTGACTTGCCCATGATTACACAGCTGGTACCTAACATAACTTCTGTGTCCAAAGCCCTGTCTATGCCACCGTCCAGGGTGGCCTCGCTCTTTTATTAGTAGCTCACAGCCTGAAAACTGTTGAACTGCCTTTGGCTGCTGATTGTCCCTCTGGGTGGCAGCATATTTGCTTTCTGGAAGTTAATATGTCTCTGAAAAAGGAGAAAACGCCAGGAAAGTGAAAAACAAGGGACTTTGTCACCCCTCAGCCTCCACTGCCCTCCAGCTACATCCCCAATAGCATGGTTTATACTCCAGGTGGAGAGGGAGAGAGGGAAGTACTACAGGACAGAAGAGTTGTGTCACCTTGGTGGCTCCAAAGCACTGATAACTCTCCAGGTCCTTCAGGTCAATGCCATTAACCGTACTTAATGTACACATAACCCTGCTTGTTGTTACTGTATTTTATTCCCCTCCTCCCTCACCCTCTCAGGCCATCTGACTTCAACAACCAGTTCTGCCCAGAGAATCTGAAAAAGCCAGGATTTCTGCAGGTCCCTGTGGTGACTGCATTGGAGTCCCAAGGCCCAGGGGGCATTGGCCACCGAATTATTACTAAGCCTCCTCTAAAACAAGACCCTCACTGCTTCTTTGCTCCATCAGGCTTTCATGACCAAGGCCAGCTGGGTTCCCAGTGGGCTCAGACCATTTCCACAAAATCAACATGCAAAGTCCCCGTTGAGGGACCACCAAGAGCATCTTCCCAGGCTCTTGGCTCCAGTTTCTACCTCCAAAATACCCAAGGTGTTGTTTTCATGACTCTCATGCTCGCGGGAGGTGCCAACTTTCTGGCCCAGCCATGCCTTCCAGAGCAGGCGCTGCAATCTGTCCACACCGTCCCCATGATTCCCAGCACCATCCAAGCATGCAGCTGGTGCTCAGTACATGTTGATGGGGGGAGCTGTCCTGAGGCACAGCGCGGCTGTGGCGAACTCCGTCTCTTGCTTCCTGAGGGATGCCTGGCTGCCTGGATGGAGAGGGAGACCTGTCTGTGGGCCAGTCTGGCGCTGGCCCAGGAGGGAAGGTCAGGATGACCTGTCTCCACTGCAGCTTCCGGGCCTCGCCTTTGCTTGCTTTCTGGGAGCCTCCATGTCTGCCCACAGTGGCATGGCTCCTCCAGCCGCCCAGATTCTTGGCGCAGAATGCGGGCCGCAGAGCTTGTTTCCGTGGTGAGCATGGCAGTGATGTCCAGTCCTCCCGGCCAAGGAGCGTTCCTCCTGGGTGTCCCTGATCAGGCCTGTGCCAGCCACTCTGCTCCCAAAGGGAGGGTTTCTGATGCAGGGTGGGCACTTGGAACTTGGCAGTGCTTTGAGCTAGAGTGAACACGTGGAACAGTTTTATTCCGTCCTTCCTCTGACAACACACTTTGTTCTCTGTAGAGATGCCTACGTGGAAGATCACGTTTGAGAGGGAACTTGGACATCGACTGGCCTTGACCCCCTTGGTCCTGATGAAGGCTATTGGAAAGGTTACAAAGACCAGGGGACCTGCTCAGGGGCACCAGGCAAAGGCGGAGCTGGGCTGGGAGGAACCTCCTGTCTCCTGGCCTGTGTTCTTTCTACTGTGCCACTTCTTGGCTTCCCCTGAACTGAGTTTTTCCAATGTTACATCCATCCCAGAAGGATGAGGTGTGGCGGGTTAGGACTGCCTGGAGCTGTCGCGCACATCCTCTCCCACAGTCTTCCCGTTCATTTGTGTGCACGCAAGTGTTCACATGTGGGAGTGAATCAACAATTTTAAATGAAAAAAAAAAAATCTAGTTTGTCCAAATAAGGGATCAGCAAATGTGGTCAATGAACTATTCTTATAAGCTTGTGAACTTGGAATGATTTTTACATTTAAAAATCATTGTAAAAAAAGAATACATGACAGACATCTTTGTGATGCTCAAAGTTGGAAATATACCCACTCTGGCCCTTTGATGAAATGTGTGCCCCTCCCTGGACTGGATGATCCATTTGTTCACCCAGCGATGGTTCTCAGGCTTCCTAGAGTGTTGAAGTCTCCCTCTTTACAGGTAGTTCTGGCCACATCCCCAAGGCTCAGGCCCTGTAATTTAGAATAAGCAATTTTCTTCCTTCTGCATTTCTTGCTGATGCTGAATTTGTCAGGAGACTTCCAAAGGTGAACTAAGGGATCACAGTTGCCATTGTCTGCTGGTGAGCTGGGAGGTGGCACTGCTGCCCAAGGTACCCTGCAAATGACGTGGTGGGAGGTGACCCAAGGTAGGGGCTGAGAACAGACAGCTGCTTAGAGTGTGACAAGGAAAAGGCTTTCCCGTCAAAGAAATACATAAAGATGCTTGCTATCTGAGTGCCTCTATTTCCTCCCACCATGCAGCCTTCTCAACTAGTTCCTGTCTAGCCAGGACACTCATTTCTTTATAGTCACTGAACCAGAATAACCACAAATCAAGCCGGAAATGCATGATAACCCGCTGAACTCTGCACGGCCTTGGCTGGGCTTCTCCAAGCAAATAAATGCTGCCCTGGTCTCTCTGCAGCTGGGAGATATCCAGCAAGCATCCAACAGTGGCTGGAGTTCCCACCTCCAGCTAGTGACTGCCATGGTCAGAGGAGGAAAGAGGAAAAAACCAAAGTGACAGGCACACGGAACTGCAAACAGACTGCTGTAGCTGTTCGTGGTAGTTACAGATTTACGGGAAAGCCATTTGGAGCTTAAATATGAGATGACACCAGGAGCCTTTAACATACAGCGGAGCTTTAAGCATGACACGAGGGCAGAAAATGGACTTTGCGCTCCCTCTGCAAGAGCTTAGAAGTTCTGTGCTGTTGACTCCAGGCCGGGCTGCAGCCAAGGTGCACTTCGTGGGCTCATAAATATAACATTATTAGACAAAAAAATCCCCAATCCTTCTCCAACTGATTAGGCCCAGATTGGTCAGCCCATAAATCAATGCTGAATAAGAACTATAAAGTTGTGAATCAATGTGTCCCAGATCTCCAGACTGAAATGAAAAAGCCAGAATAAAATAGCTGGAGCTCTTCCAAGATCCTTCTTTGCATTGCCCTCCTCCCACCGGCCACATACCCCGGATGTTCATTTTCAAAGGCCTCTCTCTTTTTTTTTGCTCTTTGGTCTGTCCGTGGACAGCATTTCAGGGCAGGAAATTTGGTCTAGAAGAGAGGCTGAGGAAATGAGGCCTTCCTGCTGGGTTTCTGTTCAGGACTGACTGACGGGTAGATCTAACATGTCTCCCAGGACAGGGTCTCCACAGGTGGTAGAGGGGTAATGGCACAGAGATAGGAAGGGAACAAAATGCCCCACAGGTGACAGGCCCAGGTTGGGTGGCCAGATCATGTCTGGTTGATGAATGGGTGTTTAGGTCCAATGAATTTAAAGGCTCTGAGCCCCTGAATTGCAATAACAAATACAACAATCCATTCTCCTCTTAGAACTGCACATCAGGTTCGAAAATGCCATCTGGTCCTCTCTGTTGGACATGGCCACCCTTTTGGGGTCTGGAAACTGAGGTGGTGTACTGTGGACGCTGCCCACATGTGCCTAGAGGGCTTTCCTTGTTCCAGTTCCTGGGAGGGCTTAAGCAAAAAGGGGTATTTGCCAAATACCCCTTCTCCATCACCCCCCCCCCATCCAAATCCACTCTCAGGGTGTTCTTCCCTCTTCTCTCTGACAGTCCCACTTCAAGGACTCCCAGGAACACCCACTTCCTTCTCATAGGCTCATAGTGAGAAGCCTGCTTTCCTGGGCTTGGAGCTTTTAGGAATCCCTCGCCATCCCAGGATGGAGCGTGCCTGCCATCTTCTCCCCACTGGGGTGGACACATACATGGTCCTCAGGAGTACTCTGTGCTGGTGGCACCTGGGTTCTCTCTAAACACAGAGCCCGAGTTCACCTAGTTCCACCTGCTCATTTGGGGAAACAGCCTAAAGTAGGACTCTAGCTTCTTGCAATCCATCCCCCTTCACCCTAAGCACAAGCATTCCTGTCCTTTTTTCAGTAGAGAAAGAGAGTTCCTTGACGATTCTCTCAGAGCTGGTTGGTCCTCAAGCCTGGGTTCTGTGTTGGCCATTTCCTGTGGACACTTTCTTTTTCTTCCTGGTGTCCCTCTCTCCGTGCTGTGACTTACAGGACCACAAACACACAATAAGCACGAGACCCAGAGGAAAAACCTCTTTCTAGTACGTGACTCTGGGTGGAGCAAGGCTACTGATGAGCGAGCTTCATTTTGGTCTTTTACCATCAGTGGTCATAGCAACCTTGCCGGATGTGTCTAGGGAGATGGATTTGGTAGGGTTAGCTAAATCTGTACCCCCACCACACAGCAGAAGCACTGTGACAGCTTCGAAACAGATTCGGTGGGATATCTGGACAAGTTTCCTCCATGAGTCTGCAGCTGTGGTCCCCCTGGATTTTCTCTGTCTTAAAAATCCTGGCCAGGGGTGATGGTGCACACCTGTAATCCCAGCAGCTCAGGTGACTGAGGCAGGAGGATCGTGAGTTCAAAGCCAGCCTCAGCAACTCAGCGAGGTGCTAAGCAGATCAGTGAGACCCTGTCTCTAAATAAAATAAAAAAAATAAGGCTGGGGATGTGGCTTAGTGTTGAGTGTCCCTGAGATCAATAAGTAAATAAGTAAATAAATAAATAAATAAATGAAAATTCTGACATTTTCTCTCCACTTTTCTGTAAAGATGTTCCCTCCCCCACTTTTTCTTTTCTCTTTACTCATCAACAGAGTAAAGAGACAACCCTCAGAAGGGGAGAGGAGAGGATTGCAAATCATGTCTGGCACAGGGATTCATCTCCAGCATGTATAGACAACTCCCCAAACTCAACAACAACAAAATGACCCAAATAAAAATTTAGAAAAGGACTTGAATGGGTATTTTTTCAAGGAAGATGTACAAAAGGCCAATAAACACGAAAAGATGCTCAACGTCATGAATCATTAGAAAAATTTGAATCAGCATCACAATGGGATGCCTCCACATACCATTAGGATGGCTACAAACCCACCAAGATGAAAACAAACAATCTACTGACCAGAATGCAACAAGGGTTGATGAGGGTGTGGAGGAACCGGAGTAAGGCCTTCTGCACAGCTGGTGGGAATGTCAAAGGCCTGTCTCCACAGCATGGTGGTTCCTCAGAACATTGAAGATAGAATTGCCTTAGGAGCCAGAAATTTCACTTCTGAGTCAATCCCCAAAACAATTGAAAGCTGAGTCTCAAAGAGATTCTTGCACACATATATTCACAGCAGAGTTATTCCTAAGAGCTGAAACATGGAAGCAGCCCAAGGGTCCATCAGCAGATAATGGATAAGCAAAATGGGGTATATGCAGTCGACAGAATATTATTCAGCCTTAGAAAGGATGGAAATTCTGACTCCTGCTACAATAGGGATGAGCCTTGAGGACACAGTGTTAAGTGAAATAAGCCAATAATAAACAGACCAACACTATGTGAGTCCACTTACACGAGGAAGAGTAGCCAACAATAGAGAGATGGGAGAGGTGGTTGCCAGGGTTGGGGGCACAGTGTTTAGTGGGTGTAGCTTTAGTTTTATAAGATGAAACAAGGTGGATGGTGGTGATGGCTGCACAGCATTTGAGTGTATTTAATACCACTGGAACTGTATGCTTGAAAATTGTTAAGTTGGTCAATTTTAGGTTATATGTATTTTATCATAATGAAAATGGGAAAAATTGCTATAAACTCTTAATCTAAAAAATGCATATTCAGGATGTTATTTATTTAATGCAATGTCAGGTTTTAGATATATGATATACTGTTTTATAGTTTCAAAAATGAAAAAAAAAAGCAGTAGCTATGCTACTCAGTTATAACTCTTCTAGCTTCTGATCTATGAGTGTGCATGTGAGGAACCCTTTTTTCTAGAGAATCCTTTTAACCACTTACTGCCCCTTTAGCTCCTAGGTCTGAAGGCCAAGGAGGGGGCCGATGGAAGAGTATAGAAATGATCCAGTTCTTCCCTCCCCATATCCATGCCCTTCTCCATGTAACTTGGTGTTGCCCTTTGTGGTGTTTCTGGGGTTAGTCACACACCCATTTTGGCCAACAGGAGAAAGAGAAAGTGGTGTGTGTTGGTTTCAAACTTGGGCCTCAAGAGGCCTTGCATGTTCCCTCTTACTCCTGTGCATCATCCATTGCCATGACAACATGCTCAAGGTAGCCCGTTGAAGGAGGAGACACTGAGGAGCACAGCCAAGTCCCCCAGTTGTCCCATCTGAGGCCAGTATAGATTATCTAAATGCCAGACAAACTCCAGATATGAGAATAAGCCCAGACAAAATCATCAGAGCCTCTTAACTGATCCCCGGCTGACCCTAGATGCTCACTGTTGCTTGTCGCTGCTGAGGTTTTGTGATTATAAGGCAGCATTACAGAGGAAGGAGATGACTGATACTGGGAATTACCCCATGTACTTATTTTCTTTTTAAAAATCACTTATTTTCTTCCTTGTTTGGATCAACTAGTCATATGTGCCATCTGGAGCTGTTAAGGGTTTCTTAATATCCATTCTTCCCTTCTTCCTTGCTACAGAACCATGTGCCCAGCTACAGTCTCCAACTTCCCTTGCAGAAAGGGGTTGTCACATAATACTCCTTTGGCCAATGAGAAGCATGTACTGAGCGGCATTCCTTGAAAGAGGACAGGGACTTGCCCAACCCTTCTTCTTACCTGGAATGGGAACCCATTGCTGGAGGACATTAGGACTCAGGGTGACAGCACAAGCTATGAATGACTGGAGGACAGAAAGAGCAAGGGTCTCTGATAGAAACGCCACAGTATCTGCTCTGGATCCCTTGTTCATGGACTTGAAGTTACATGAGGGGAAAAAAAAGATTTCTCAATCATTTATGTTCTTGTTTTTCAAGCTTTTCTTAATTGTAGCTTATTGTAATTCTTTTTTTTTTTAAATTTTGTTTATTTCTTCTCCTCCTCTTCCTCATTCTTCTTCTTCCACCAGGGATTGAACTCAGGGGCACTTGACCACTGAGCCACATCCCCAGCCCTATTTTGTATTTTATTTAGATACAGGGTCTCACTGAGTTACTTAGTGCCTTGCTGTTGCTGAGGTTGGCATTGAACTCTCAATCCTCATATCTCAGCCTCAGAGCTGCTGGGATGTCCCCGGCTTTTTAAAAATATTTTTTAGTTGTAGATGGACATAATACCTTTATTTTATTTATTTATTCTTATGTGGTGCTGAGGATCAAACCCAGTGCCTCACACGTACTAAGCAAGTTCTCTCCCACTGAGCCACAACCTCAGCCCCAGCTTATTGTAATTCTTGACATCACCTTTTAGCACCTACCTTGCCCTCACCTGAAGCAAATGCTCAGAACAATTAAGTAAAGCTGCGTCCTATAAGGTATTTCCTCAGAAACCATGACTGCTAATCGTTATACAGGCTCATCAACTATACGCATAAATGAATAGTATGCTCCATGCGTCTGTGTTGGTTTATATTTCTCTAAGTTCATCCTGTTCATCCTAGATCCCCCACAATACACTTGAAACTTATCCTGTGTTTATTCTATGTGGGGGGAAACTGAGACAAGGGAAGGTTAAGGGACCTGTTAGCTTAGAGATAGGGTCTTGAAGATGTCTCCCAGGCTTCCCATCCCAGGAAGGATGTGGTGTGTGTCTCAAATAGGCCACATTTTCTGAGCCTTGGCTGGGAGTGGCTTCCACTCAGGGAGACCAAAGACATTGGAGCGCTGAGAATTGGCCCCACTAGATGTTCTTCATTGTAAATCCCTCTACAGTTGTGCAGGTTAGTTACTGTCTAAGGTGCCTGGGTGAGGAGTGGGTGGAATCCATACTCATCAGGCAGTAAGTCCCATGGGATCACAATACACCAAGAGGAAGTGCTTTTTCTAACTTGCAAACAGGTCCTCTGTGGACTAGTGGGAGCCCTAACCCTTGGCTCCTGTAGCACCATGCAACCTGTTTATTTCACAAACAAATATAGTCTTTCAGATGACTGCTTCTTTCCAAAGCTCATTTTGATCAAATTATACTAGAAAAAAAGTATCAGGGGTGATAGGTAGGATAGATATTTAAATTTTTTTCCTTCTGAAATTGATACAGAATACTCACCTTAAAGAAATGAGGCAACAGTTTCCAAGTTCATAGAATAGAAAACAAATGTAAACACCTGTCATTTATTAAGCATATATGATGTGCCAAATATAAAGCACTTTATGTCCATTACTGCATATAATCCTTAAAGCAACATTGTGAGGTAGGTTCTATTAACACCTCCCATTTTAGGTTTTTGTTGTGTTTTCGCTCTTGGGTATTGAAACCAGGGCCTTGTGCATGCTAAGCACAGGCTCTGTCATTGAACAATACCCCCACCCAATTTCCACATTTTAAAGATGAGGAAACTGGGAATCCAAAAAATTAAATGAACCTCTCAGTCATATAGCAGTAAGTTGCAAATTTGTTTGATTGTAAATTTTTGCTCTTTGTCCTGCACTTTCCTCAACATGTTAATTCTTTGTCATTAATGCAGGGGTAGCAAAGACTGTGGTATTCACCAGTTATCTCATAGACTCTTCTAAACTTTCCACTTCCGCAACCTCTGTTTGCAATATGATTGGGACCATATGACTGGGTGCTTCCAGAGGAAGTGATGTATAACTACTCCCAGGCATGACATTAAATAACATTTGGGGTAAACCACCATCCCTCACTTACTCTGATACAGTCACTTTGGAAACCAGATGTCCAGATATTGGCATCTCAAGATGAATGGAACCTGGATCCCTGAATCACTGCATGGAGAAGAGTTATTCTGAAGAGCCATCCAATCCACATCTTTCTAACTTCTGGTGAAGAAAATATGACTCTTGTGTTATTGGAGCATAGTATAGCCTAACCTAACTAATACATCAGAAATGACAAAAAAAATTTCATGTATTTGTACTCTTAAATGACTTATACTGCACAAAATACTTTCTTGGCCCTCATTACAACCTTGGGAGATAAGCAGGGATTATGAGCTACATTTTGTAGGAGAGGAAACCAAGTCTTAGAGAAATGAAATGATTTGCTCAGGACCACACAGTGGGTAGGTAGGTGGTCAAACCAAGGTTTTTGTTGATATTTTCCCCACACTCTGCAATTTTATAATTTCCTAACTTCATGTTATAAAAGCAAGCAATAACCTCACAGGGAATGAGGGCCCCTCTGTATAGAGTTCTGAAGATTAAATTAAACACCTTGAGGAACTAAAAGGCTAGGTGGCCAGTAGACAGGTGTAATACATTCCAGTGGTTCATATTCTTAAGTCAACAAGACGCTGGTGTCCTATGGCTGTACAGGCTCCTGGGTGGTCCTGGAGGTCCCAAGCCTGGCTTTCAAGCAGCCCAGTGTGCAGATCTCCAACCTGAATCACAGGCTCTGAATCAAGGACAAAAAGCCATAAGCTTTGGGTGGAAATCCTTGGTCTCTCCAGGAGAGTCAGGGGTCTGAGTTTCCTTCCTAATCCTACACAACAATAATCATTTTAGTTTTAAGGCAGTTCTTTACAGTGTACAAACACATCACTCTCCATTATCTCATTTAATTCTTACAAAACCTGATCATATTTTTGTTTGTTTATTTTTGCAGTGAAGCTCAGAAAGGTTGACTTGTAGTATGACAGGTTTCTGCTTCTGATAATAAAATATGCTGTTTATTGAGCATATACTATGTGCATTATCTTACCCAAGGTTTTCCTGAAGGATCTCCAGCTGCTCAGCTCCAGGGCACCAGTTTGTGCTCTGTGTGGATGTCTGCTTGCCGTGGAACGTGAAGGCAAGACTGGGGCTGTTCTTTTACTGATTCATCTATTAATCCGTTCAGAAACATTTTATTAAATGCTGGTTGTATCTTAGAAACTGTATTGGCCTCTGGGGGTGGAAAGGAGAATAAGCCTTATCTGTCTTGGTTAACGGGGACAGCACCCACACATATGTCACTTTGGAAACCTGAGTCGCTATTGACTTCTTCCTTCCCCTGAACCCCCACATTGCCATGAAACACTAAGTATTACCAATCCGACCTTCTAAATCCCTGGTTCTGCATCCGCCAACACTCTCCTCGCTAATCCTTTAATACTTCTTTGGCTGATGACTGTGATTCCCTAATACTGTCTGTCTGGGCTGGTCTCAGCTTCCTTACTCACTCCCAAATTGCAGCACAAGTGATCTGCCGAAAATGCTCACCTCAGTCACTCCAACTTTTAAGTAGGCTTGGGTTTGGGAGACCTCCGTCATCTCTCCTCACACCCACCTCCTTTCTGCCTTTGCCCCATGCAGTGTGGACTCTGCCTCCTTCCTGACCCCTTGCATCTAATAATATTTATTTTTCAAGGTTTATTTTGGAGCCTGCAGAAACTCCCGTTCCTTCCTTATCCCCTCCATGAGCGGAGGCTGCTCTCAGAGGCACCTTTGCCTGTGTCCCTCCAACACATGGGATGGCAGTTGTCTCCACCAGCTCTGGACTCTATGAAGGGTGTGGGGGTGGGGGTGGAACTGGGCACACAGTAGGTCCCCAATCCACTTGAGTGGTGACACAAATAGTTTCACTGCGACAGGAAATAAAGGAGCTGGAGGAAGTGGCCGGCCCCGCTGGGGAGTTTGGAGGTGGCTCTCAAGGAAGGCCCAGGGCTGCCTGTGAAGAGCAGCCCGCAGGAGGGGAGCGCCACCAGGCCACTCTTTGAGGCAGGCGCTGGCCCAGCCCCAGCCCCCAGCCGTCTTCTCTGCGGTCCCCTGACTTCTGTCTCGGTGGTTCTGGGTAGGAGCTGAGCTGTTTCAAAGAAAATGTAGTCAGCAGCCTTCAGGAACAGTGTGCTGCGAGTTCACCAGCCTGAGAAGCTGTGGGGCAGGATGAGTCAGCCGCAGAGTGTCCCCTCTAGTGGTTTTACAGTCTAGTGGGGAAGCAGATACAAATACAGTGGCTTTTCCCTTCTTGTTTTAGAGTCTCGTTTGTCTGTGTCGATAGTGTTCATGCAGGGTGAAGGGCACGGGGAGAACAGGGACCTCACACACACATTTGTGTGCTCCGGGAAGCTGCATCGTTCCTGGGCACTGTGAGCAAGGTTGGCTCAGTGTCACCTCCTTTGCCAGCAGGGCAGGGCCCAGGAACAGCCCCTGCTGGCCTTGCAGAGTGGAGGTTCCAGCCGCAGGGCTCAATATCCGACTGCTGCTCTTCCTCCTGGTCTCTTCTTGGTCCTTGGGCTGGGTTTTTCTTTTCTCCCAGGAAACAGTGTTAGAATCAGGGAGGGTCAGAGGTCATGTAATTTCCGGGACAGAATGAAGCACTTACAATAAGTGGAATTGCAATGTCAGCTTTGTAGAGGGTCAACCCTCTAAATACCGTGCTTTTGTGATAAAGGTCTCAAGAAGCTCTGTAGTCCATTTTGTAGGCTGCACCAAGAGTACAAAAAGTAGGTGCACATTTTTATCCATATGGTGGAATATGACTCAGAAATGAAAAGCAACAGACTATTGATAATACAATATGAATGAGTCTCAAAGTAATTGTGCTAAGCAAAAGCAACCAGAGGAAAAAATAGTATGGACTGCATGATTCTATTCATCTAAAACCCCAGAAAATTCTAAATAATCTGCAGTGACAGAAAGCAGAGCAGTGGTTACTGGGAGAGGGATGAGAAAGAGCCAAAAAAGAAACTTATGGGGGTGATGGATATGTTTTTTTTTTTTTAAATCTTGACTGTGAGTGATTTCCTGGGTTTATACGTATGTCAAAAATTATGAAATTGTGCACTTCAATTATTGCATGTCAGTTATATTTTAATAAAGCTTAACATTTAAAAAATATATATATGAAAACATATTTTGACCCAGTTGTCCCATTTCTAGTGAGAAAATAATTGAAGAAGTTCATGATTTATTTTCAAATGATCAGAATAGTGACAAAAGGAAATAACCTAGATGGTCAATAAGAGGGGATAGTTAAGCAAATTAATGCTTAAATTAATTCCATTTGGAATAATCTATATGCTTTTAAAATTAAAAAAATAATATTTACTTGGTGGAGAAAATGTGTACCAGGTTGGGTAGGTGGATAGCTTATTTACAAAACAGGATGAACATTAAGGTAGTAATATATTACCAAATGAAGTTATATGTACCGCCGGGCGTGGTGGAGCACACCTGTAATCCCAGCAGCTCAGGAGGCTGAGACAAGAGGATCGTGAGTTCAAAGCCAGCCTCAACAAAAGTGAGGTGCTAAGCAACTCAGTGAGACCCTGTCTCTAAAGAAAATACAAAATAGGGCTGGGGATGTGGCTCAGTGGCCGAGTGCCCCTGAGTTCATTCCCCAGTACACCCCCCCCAAAAAAAAGGAAAAAAAGAAAAAGATATATATATATATAAGAAAGAAGAGTTGTACTAAATAGCCACACTAGTTAACTCTAGGTAATGGGTGGGTTACAGTAATTGAAATCTTCTTCTGAGTGCTTTGATGTGTTATTTGAATTGTTTGCCTTTGAAGTGTACCACTTTTTAAAGTAGAAAATAATATAAACTATTGTTGTCATTGTTATCGTTTTGTCGAAGGCCCCCATAGTCTCTGTGTTCTGTGCAGAAGCTTCAGGGGCAGGGACTGTCCTTATCATTTCTACCCCTATTGCCAAGTAGGTGCTGTCTCTTAGGCAAGAGCTCGAGGAGGCTTGAGGACTGCCATGCTGGGATCGGCCACCCCTGCCTGGAGCCTGGCTGTCCTCCTCAGCCATGGAGTTGGCTTGCACACAGCGCCACTGGATCCCTGTACTGTCAGTGGCAATCACTGAGCAAAGGATGCAAGTGAGCGGGCCATTGAGTGGCTGGGCTTGGGGCAGGAGGTGAACTTGGGCATTGCTTGCTGCTCCTCAGCTGCGTCCACTGGCTCACGGTGGCTCTTAGGGGCAGGGAGGCTGGGACCACTTGGAGAGGAAGATCAGCCTGACTTGGCCCAACCTCCTCTTTGTCTTCTTCTCCCAGCCACAGAGATCCCTGGAGCCAACAGAAGGGCTCTGGGCAGCATGCGCATCCACGGCCGGTGGCTTTGTGGCCTGGGAGGGCTGCTCTCTGACTGGCTCCTAAGCAGCTGAAATCAAGAGGGCTAATCAGCCTTTGCCACTGGGTCTGCTTGGTCTACTGAGGGTGACAGGAGTTGGAAGGACCAAAATGCCTTGTCTCAGGTGACTGAAACCGAGAGATTATTACTGAATGAACAATAAGACCAGGAATGTCTGTGACCTGAACAAGGGGTTTGTGCACCTGGGTGGAGAGAGCAGTGTGGGGGAAAGTCCAGGTAGAGGCCACTAGTGGAACAGTGTCATGATGGAGGGACGAGGTGGCCTCTATAAGGCGCAGTTTGCTCATCTGTAAAATGGGAAGTGAGCATTCATCTTATGGGGTTCACTCATTCACTAAACATCGATTGGCCACACGTTATATACCAAGCACTGCGGGGTCCGGAGACACAACAAACCAATCAAACACGATCCTTACCGCAAGTTCCTAGGGTCCCTCCCTACTAGATGTTGAGTGGCCTTGGGATGACATAGTGTTATGTCCTTGCTCACTGGCATAGAGTAGTTGCTCAAGAAATGCTGCCGTTGTCACTCAGGCTAAGAGTCCACAGCCACAAGGCAGAAACCTAGATCTGGGGCACTGGCTAGTGAGGGATCCCCACAAAGAAGCACTGATTCTGAGTTGTTCTCACTGCTGGGCTAGATTGCCTGGGGCAAGCTTGGCGGGGGAGACTTCAAGAGCGCTCTCGAAAGGCTTAGCTGTAGGAAAAGGAGTGTGTAGAGTCCAGGTGCCACTGGAGAAAGGTTTAAATTGGCTGCTGGAGGCAAACAATTCTGAGTGTTTGTGTGCACGTGATGTGGAAGGCTGTTCAGGTTGTTCATGTGGTCTGTCCCCCTTGTGGGTAAAAAGCATTTGTTGAAGACTAGTTCAGCCTTAGGTGCTGCCTCAGAGCTGAGAGGAGATTCAAGAATCCTGAACTGTGGCAACTCCATGATCTTTCAGTCTGACAGGAAGAAAAGGAAATTCACATAAACAAGGTAAGAAGCCAGTGGCCATTAGAGCCAGGATGAGTAAAATGAAGATCGTCGCCTGGGGGTCCAGGAAGGGAGAGAGCACTGGATGTGGAGAGGATGGGAAGGTGGAAAACACCTTAACAATGGGTGGAGGGCCCTGGGGGGCCTGGGCTCTCCTTGCAGGCTGTGTCTGGGCATGAGTTCCGAGGATCCTTGAGGCCACTTTCATTCATGCACTGATCCATGCCTCCAGGCATCCAGCAGGTCCCCACAGAGTGCCCCTGTTGCCAGGCATTGCTACTCAGCCCCGAACAAGACGGAAAACAATCTCTGCCTTATTGTAACTCACCTTCCAAAGGAGGAAGGCGAAAAGTAGTTATTAAGTAAGTTACATGCTGCAACAGCTCTCACACTTTTTGGTCTCTGTACCCTTTATACTCTCAAGTTACCCAGGGCCTCAAAGAGCTATCCTTTATGTAAGTTAGAACTGTCAAGATTTACAATACTAGACATTACAACTGAGAAACTTAAAAAATATACTTATGTATGGATATTTTAAAATGACAATACAATCTCCATTACATTTTGGTGCAAGTAACAGAGAAAAATTACTATTTTGTCAAAACTAACAAAAATCTGGAGAAGGGGCACTTTTTCTTTCTTTTTTTTTTCTTTTTCCACCTTTCTGCAGATCTCTTTAGTTTATATATAGAAGACAGCTGGCTTTCATACCTGCTTTTGCATTCAGTCTGTGCTGATAAATTGTTTCGGTTGAAGCTTATAAAGAAACTCTGACCTCACATGGATATACAGTTGCAAAAGGGAAGAGTGTTTTAATAATCTTTTTGTTTACTTGTGGGGATATATTTTTTGACACTTTACCATTATTAAGCAAGCATTATTAAGCACATTTCTTACAGGTCAATTGCAATATCAAATCTAAAACTCTAACCATACTGTTCCATTAAAACCCACCTGTCTATCTTGCACTTTTAGCATCTTCTGTATACTTCATGACTTGATCATTTGGAAAGTATGGAGTCACCATATTATGAAGTGTTAACATACTGTTAGTTAATACAAAAAATCTTCACCAATCTCACCAGAAAAGCCCTTAAGTATTGGAAAGTAGCAGATACAAATTTTAACCTTTAAAATCTTTGCTCGAAAGCCTGTATTTTATCTTTGGCAACAAACACTGTCAATTATTTTCCAGAAAATGCCTTTCAAATGCCCAAGGCTGAAGAACCATTGATTGTCTCGTCTGTTCTTGCAACTAAAAATGTGTTCCCTGAAAAAAAAAAATTGCTAGTTCAGTTTGCAACTCACACAACTACACAAGTGCTTTCCCTTGTGACAAATAGATATTTGGTAGGTGGCAAAAGGGCTTTATGCATATTAAAAAGACATGAGCTTGGGCTGGGGCTGGGGCTCAGGGGTAGAGCGCTTGCCTAGTGTATGTGAGGCCCTGGGTTCCAACCTCAGCACCACATATAGACAGATAAATAAAGATGTGTCCATTTACAACTAAAAAACGTGTAAAAAAAAAAAAAAGACATGAGCTCAAGGACTGAGATTCAATAAAGTTACTAATTTTCAGATTCCTCAAGGACATTCTTAATATTTTCATAGTGGGTGTGTAGCAGTGAGGGACAATGACCGCCAGCGTGGTTTGGTGTTAATGACGCACTTCATGCGCAGGCGTCAGTGCTTTAGTTCCTCAGTGCTTTTGCACCATCAGTGTGAGTGCCAACACAGTGAAGAAGGACAAGCAGCATGTTCTGGTGTGTCTCTGGGACTTCATTCTTGGACAGCAAGCTCAGAGAACCGCCGAGACAGTTGCCATGGTCCTGAGTGTGTGAGGTGGGGGAGTAAGTGGGGCTGGTACCGCCCTGCCTGGGTGTTCAAAGAAGGCTTCAATGACAAGGTGACAGCGGAGGAGGTGAGGGAGTGAGCCCTGTGGTGTCTCTGAAAGGCAAGCACAAAGTCCCTGAGCTTGGAGCCTGCCTGGAATGTTCAAGGAACAGCAAAGAGGCCCAGGGGTTGGGAGATTTGGCCACAAGGAGTGGCACAAAATGAGGTCCAGAGTTGACAAAAGCCAGATTCTGTGTGGGGTCTCACAACCCAGAACAAAGGACTAAGGCTTTAATTTGGAGTTAGCTGGAGAGCCCTTGAAAGGGTTCTGAGATCTGCTTCCAGAGCAGAGGGGGATAAAGCTGAGGGGCAGGGATGGCCGGACTCTGTTTGTCAAGTCCGCACATTCATCCTTGAATAATCCCTGGCATATGGTAGGTGTTTAAAAGAAGCCTGTTGGGTGAAAGAATGTACTATATTCCTTCACTTGTCAAGGAACTGGGATGTGCTAGCCAGTTCTTGGTACGATAACTAACAGCCCCAATCCCTCATTATTTCTTGCTTGTATTATTTGAGGGCTGTGTTGGCTGTAGCTCTGGTAGATTGAAAAGGGGTGAATTAGTATTGGAGAATAATAATACAACCCGAAAGGGCCATTCTGAGGATGAAACCATAGTCAGCTAATTATAGCCTTACCTGCATTAGCAGATTTGACTAAATCTTTTGCTTATGGGGCCTGGCAAGGACCATCTTACAAGAAGGCTGCTGCCAGAATTGAGTCATCAGCTTTATGCACAAAGGACAATGAATGTGATTCATTCCAAAAAAGGGGGTCTCAAAATGATGGCCTTTTCACCCCAGGAGCATGGAGCTTGTTACAGAGCTAATCAAACCCTGACTAAAAGTGTGATGTCTGGGTCCATGAATGGAACCAGGCATGTGGCTCTGGGAGAAGGTCTTGGTCATAATAAGGCTGTATTAGTTCATTTTCTGTGACCATAATGCAATACCTGAGGCTGGATAATTGATAAAGAAAAGAAATGTAGTTAGCTAACAGTTTTTGAAGTTCAAGAGCATGGCACCCATATTGGCTTAGTTCTGGCGAGGCCCTCTATTGCTGTACTACACGGTGGATGGCATCATGGTAGGGGCACAAAGAGGGGCTTGCATTTTTATAAGAACACTCTCATGAGAGAGTGTTCTTATAAAACCAGGGTGCCCCAAGAACTAAACCAATCTCTTCCCAGGGTGATGTCCCTATAAACTAATGAGCTCCTGCTAGGCCCACCTCCTAACATGATCACACTGAGGACCAAGCTTCCAACCCTTGGCTCCTGGTGGATGAACTCAACCCTATCCAAACCATAGTAAGTTCCCTCAAACTCCAATATCAGAATCCCTTGGAGGGGCAGGGGGGTTAGCCTCACATTCATGGGCTCCACCCTGGGAATTTTTCGATGTTGGACTGGAGATTTCTCCAGGCCTTTCTCATGCACTCGAAAGAAAAGGGGCCTCTTAATACACAGAGTTATATAAGAAACAACAGCACAATAGCTTGCTCCTGCTTGGGACCATGCCTTTGTTTTCTGCATCTGGGAGCACTTATGCCTTGGACCCAGGGGCTGGGGCTGGTGCCTGAATCAGGCCCCGGGCCACCTGGTTGGAGATGTGGGTAAGGCATCTCTAAAGTCTTACACTGTAGTTAATGTCCAGGACCCCATCAGGTCACTGGTCCCTGGACCATCTTCCCAATTTTATACCTGACTTCCCTGGATTGTCTGACTGCTTGGTTAATAATGATAGGAAGCCTCTCACATATAGCTGAATATTGCCCTTTCCTTCCCTTTGACCTTGAACCTCAGCCTTTGGGTCTCAACACATCCTGCTTTTGAGAAATGCTTCCTTAAAAATCTTTCCACCACCAGGGCCCCACAGGTGCCGGGTTCTCTATTGTTGGAAGGTCTTGTGGCACCAGAGCTGTGGCATCGCAATCTCTTCAAATGGCTGAATGCAGATCAAGCTGTCCCCTACCCCAACAGAGATAAAACTGGTTCCTTTCAGATCTCATCAAGTTCAATCAGCTTAGGAACACCTCTACAGAGGCCCTGTTTGTGATCTAGAGTGATTTATAGCCTCACTAAAATGTCTCACAAAAGACAAATTAATACTCAGACTCTTTTCAGCGCCTCTTTTGAGAAGGAGACTTTGACCCAGGGCCAAGATGTGGGAGGCCCACTGTTCCCCTCCCATCCTGTTGGGTGGTAGCCGTCGCAATCACACCCAGCCTGGCCTGAAGTCCTGTACAATTCAGAATTGGTCCCTGCTTTTGATTGGTTTCTGTGTCTGTCTTTGTTTCTCAATTTTCATTGGGATGAACCCATTGTTCCCTGATCAGAGGAGCACAGTGGGCGCACGCTCGGCTTCAGGGACAGGGTAAGAGTTCAGAGTGTTTTTGCACAGCCTGGTTGGGTGCCAGGGTCGCCTGTCCTCCTTGGAGGATCTCGTCAATGATTCCAAATACTTTTCCTTAGGCGTTGTAACATTATATTACTAAAATCCAATGAAGTCCTTGAGGTTTATAATGAGAACAGATGAGATCCCCTCCTTATTGTCCAGAAAAAAGAAAAGAAGACCTGGTGTCTTAGCAGAGGGAAGGGCAGGCAGGCTCAGCTAGGGGAATGTTGAGAAAAAGAGTAACATTCAACTTGCAAAGGAAGACCGTGTTTTGGATCAGTGGGATCTCAATTTTCATATTTTTATGTGGCATGATTAAGTGAACGTTTTAATAAGAAGCTAGGATGTAAACTTGTTTCTGTTATGAGACCCCCTGATTCTGCCCTGCCTACACAAAGTCAGTCAAGATCATTGGTTTATGGACTTGATTCCGTTTGTCCACTTTGACCCTCTGCTCTTCATCTTCAAAACATGGCATTTTCCCTTTAACCAAGGTTCATGAACTTAGAAGTTCTACTTCTATGTTTGTATGCTAGGGAGGGTATCAGAAACTGGTGAGTGTGTGTGTGGGGTGTGTGTGTGGCCTGTACACACAAAGTTATTTGCTATTATGCTTTCATACAAGGCAATGATAGAAAGCAAATGTCTTTCAAAAGGGAAGGATTAAGTGAATATGGTACCTTCTCTTAACAGAATACTATGCAGATAGTATAAATGATGTTTGCTAAGTCTATATGATTGTAAGGGGAAATGCTCCTGAGATAGTAAAGAACAAGACACACTGTATGTAATGCTTACAACCAGGTCAAGTGGGGAAATTCCCTATCTATGCATAGAAGAACGACAGGTAAAAAATGCAGTAAAATAAATGTCAACTGAAGTTGCCTTGGATGGAGACCTTTGGGACGCTTTTTGCTTTTGATTTTTACAATTTCTTTAATGATTAGTCATTCCTGTTATATTACATATATATACATGTATGTGTAGGTATAAATACCTGTGTGCATATGATACATACCTGTATCTATGCATAGATATGGATATATATATATATATATATATTTGAAAAGCAAAAGAATGACACGAACTTGGTCATGAAATAGGACCTGGTGCACAGTGTGAGTGGCTAAGACCAAACCTGTTCCTGGGAGTCAGTGGTGAGGTCAGCGGTCTGGGCCTGCAGGCTGTGTGTGAGCAATGTCATCATCAACCAGGAAAGAGATATGCATGTATGAATAGATCCTGAAGTTTTCGCCTAAATTAAAACAATCCTTTCCCTTGAGGATAGAGACAGTCTTAGGAGCCTTTATGCTAATTGTGATTATTTGAAGCCTCCTGTTGAAAAGCATTGTGAACCAAGTCTGGGGATTTAAAATGCAAGCAAACAAAACCCTCATTGTGCTGACCTTGACCAGGCTGGTAGCAGTTGTGTGCTTTGTGCCCAAGGGGCTTCGGAGCTGGGCTGCTCTGGGTGGCTCTGAAGGTCTGCCTGCCCTGAGTGATCAGGATGGACGCCATGACAGGTTTCTCTTTAAAAGACCAGCGTTCCTCTACAGCCTCTTGGGGCCTCAGGAGCATCCAGACGACCTGCTTTCCCACTTCTTCTTGTTATCACAGAGGCAACTGGCCCCCTTGAGCCAAACCAACCTGCCCAACTCCAGGCCTGTGCCTAGACCTTGGAACAATAGGGCAGAAGTTAAAAATAAAAAATAAAATCTGCCGAATTTTCAAAATATCTGTTTCTTGGCCCCAGATAAGTCCTATTGACTTTTCTTTAACTCCTACTTTAAAACCTCTATTGTCTAGTACAATAGCCACTGGCCACACTGGGCTATTTAAATTTAATTTAAATTAATAAGATTAAACAAAATTAAAAATTCAGTTTCTTAGCTGAACTAGTCATATTTAGAGTGCTCAATAATAGTAAATAGACAAGGTACACAGAAGTTTCCATTACAGCAGAAAGTTCTAAAAGTTCTACTGATTTATACTACAATTTCTTTTATCCATACATTTTTTTTTTCTCTTTTAGTTTCTCAACCTGTGGCAAACAGCAAATTAAGGGGACATGGAATGATGACAAAAATAATCTCAAGTCAAAGAAGAAGATGGAATGGTTAGGAAGCAAAATGTTTACCCATTTACTTAATCATTGTAGAAGCTATTCCTGTGCAACTATTATGTGCTTGAGCAGAGGAGACAGACGAAATCCTTGCCCTCAGAGTCCACTTGGTTGGTTGTAGACAGCATTTTAAGGATATCTGGTATGGAGACAACAGCCTTGTGTTTTTTGATGTCCTCTGAAAACTTCATCAGTTAATAATCCAATTCATTATAATTGATATGTATGTTAAATCATCAAGAATATAGTTTACATACATCAAGTAACCTTTTACAAAGGATACTATCAAAATAGCTGAGTTACTTTTCTTTTTTTTTATTTTTTAATTTTTTATTGTGGGTTGTTCAAAACATTACAAATTTCTTGACATATCATATTCCACACTTTGATTCAAGTGGGTTATGAACTCCCACCTTCACCCCATACACAGATTGCAGAATCACATCAGTTACACATCCATTGATTTACAAATTGCCATACTAGTGACTGTTGTGCTCCGCTGCCTTTCCCATCCTCCCCCCTCCCCCCTCCCCACCTCTCCCCTCC